>NC_063343.1:48569000-48596700 GCF_021869965.1 Rhincodon typus | reverse complement strand
TTGGGTTTAGGGTTAGGATAAAGGTTAGGGTTAGGGTTAGGGTTAGGATTAGGGTTGGGTTTAGGGTTAGGATTAGGGTTAGGGTTAGGATAAAGGTATGTCCAGAGGTGACATGATGGAATGGAATGGCTGAAGTCAGCTACTTTATGACCTGATGCGTGTACAGTCTATAGTGCCTTGCACCCTTGAAAAGCCAATTTTGTTGGAAAACTTACAGCCTTGGCTGCAGCACTGACCTCATCACAAGGAAATGAGATGAAGTAGTGTGAAGATACAAGTTGCATCTGTAAAAGCCTTGATATATTTATGGGTTGAAAATTAAGAGATCTCATTCAGGTCCCTGGTGCCTCCTTAGCAGCCTATTTAGTGCTGCTATGACCTTGACTGCCACTGGGATAGGAAGGCCATCCATGCCTTCAAGTAACAAGTCCTGCTCCAGTAGAGAGCATTGTTCAGTGATGATGTCCTCGGACTTGAGAACGCAATACCCTGAAGGAAATCACATGGAGGGAACCTGGTTTCCTGTACCTCCCCTGTATCCTGAGCAGAACTTCAGCTGTGATTTCTTCATGTTGTTCGGAGGTTGCTGTTGGTCCTGGGCTTGCAGGCACACCTACTCCTCCTCAATTTCTCTATACTTTCATTGCACCATGGCTATAGTGAGGATAATCCCTATTCTGGCTATCCTTTCATCATGGATCTAATGAACCAAAGTGGAGAATATTGGAAATAGAACAGGTCATCAATAGTGAGGAAAGTGAGCACTCTTACCATAATTTCGCATAGTGCTCCCTACAGAAACAAAGGATTCTGACATGGAATGCTTCTACATGAACATTTGATATCGTGGACCTCAGTCTAATGTATGCACCACAAGCCATGTCACAGAAATACAACATATTTATACAACTGCAGTAGGACTACTGAAACCTTGTTCCACTACCCCCACTCCTCTGCATCACCCAAGAAAGGTACCATTGAAAATAAGAGCATGTCGGCAAATACTTACAGTTCAAGGTAAGAGAAAATCAATTCCATTCTCTTGTGCAGCCTACCAGACCTTGGAATTTCTTCGCGAATTGTGGTCCGCAGGTGACACTGTTCAGGCTAGTTATGATTATTTCTGCTTCACAGAGATGTTTATGAGCAACTTGTAAGGGCAAACTTGATAGTCAAGCTTGCTGGTGGCCAGGATTTGTAACTTTCATGGTTGGACATTGCATGTGTTTCACATACTGTATATTATCATTATAAACGTCTTCACCCTGTACTGTTCAAGTGCCTGACTAACGTAATTGCTCTTGAAAGATATCACATCACTCACAAACACTGTGTGCTCAGATAGAAAAATCAACACTTACTCCATTCACTTCAAGTGTGATCATAGCCATTTTACATTTCAATTAAGCTTTTACAATCCAGATGACGGTGTAAGGTGAGTTGCAGGCCCAGCCTGATAATCAAGGATCCACCCCTAAATCATCATGTTCTTCGTTGACTCCCTGCTGACCCCATCAGTTTTGCACTTTCATACATTCCCATTCAACTCTTTCATTTTTGTATAAAACAAAGAATTACAGATTCTGGAGATCTGACATACACAGAAAGAGAAATTGCTAACAGGTCTGGCAGCATCTGTGGAGACAAAACAGAGTTAATATTTCAAGTGAAATGACCTTTCTTCAGTTCTCTATTTCATATTACTCTCTGAACCCTGGCCCCACCGTTTATCCATTTCAACCAGTTGAAACCAGTGTTGGTGGCCATCAATGACGCTCCCCTACTACTGTAACCCATGTCCTCCAATGTACTATCATCTGTCACACTTATATAGAATCATAAAATCATACAGTATGGAAGAGTCCCTTCAACCAGTCGAGTGTAAATCACCAAAAATGCACCACCACTTATATTATTCCCATTCGGCCCATATCCTTGAATGTTATGACACTTCAAGTGCTCATTCAACTACTTTTTAAAGGTTGTCAGTTTGTCTGCCTCCCAGTAAGTGCATCCCAGACACCAACCACCCTCTGGGTGAAAAGATTTTTCCCGAAATACTCTCTAAGCCTCCTACCATGCTTTCATTCATCGGACTGGGTATTGAGTACAAGAGTTGGCAGGTCATGTTACAGTTGTATAGGACTTTGGTTTGACCACATTTGGAATACTGCGTACAGTTCTGGTCGCCACATTGCCAAAAGGATGTGAATGCTTTGGAGAGGGTGCAGAGGAGGTTCACCAGGATGTTGCCTGGTATGGAGGATGCTAGCTATGAAGAAAGGTTGAGTAGATTAGGATTATTTACATTAGAAAGACTGAGGTTGAGGTCTACAAAATCATGAGAGGTATAGAAAGGGTGGATAGCAAGAAGCTTTTTCCCAGAGTGGGGGACTCAATTACTAGGGGTCACGACTTCAAGGTGAGAAGGGAAAAGTTTAAGGGAGATACGCGTGGAAAGTTCTTTACGCAGAGTGTGGTGGGTGCCTGGAACGCATTGCCAGCAGAGGTGGTAGAGGCGGGTAAGATAGTGTCATTTAAGACGTATCTAGACAGATACATGAATGGGCAGGGAGCAGAGGGAAACAGATCCTTGGAAAATAGGTGACAGGTTTAGATAGAGGATCTGGATTGGCGCAGGCTTAGAGGGCCGAAGGGCCTGTTCCTGTGCTGTAATTTTCTTTGTTCTTTGTTCTTTGTACCTTTCATTTTAAAAGAGTGCTCCCTTGTTATTGACACTTCAATTAAGGGGAACAGCTGTGTTCTATTCATCTTGTCCATGCCCCTCAAAACCTTACACACTTCTATCAGGTTGCTCCATCAGGCTTCTCTACTCCAAAGGAAACAAGCTGAGTTTATCCAGCCTCTCTTCAGAACTGAAATGCTCCATCCAGGCAACAAATAGTGAATCTCCTCTCCACCTCCTCTAGGGCAATCACATGTTTCCTGTGATGTGGAGACAAAAACTGTACACTCCAGCTGTGACCTAACCAAAGTTCTATACAGCTCCAACATAACCTCCCTGTTTGTATAATCTATACCATGACAAATAAAGACAAGTGCCCGAATGCCTTCTTAACTGCCTCTATAACCTGTCCAGCCACCTTCAGGGATCTGAACACAAGGATATCGAGATCCCTCTGTTCCTCTGAGCTTCCTAGTGTCTTGCCATTCCTTGAGTACTCCCTCGTCTTGTTCCTATTTCCAAACTGCATGACCTCACATTTATCAAGGTTTAGTTCCATTTACATGTTGCACTCCCACCTCACCACAATTATTATCCCCTCCACACGCTGCCTCCAATCTCTACAACTGATCTACCCGAAATCCCTCTCAGCAGTGGCCCCTGATAAGCCCCCTTGACTGTCAGTCATTCCCTGGATTCAATATGGCCCACCCCTCGACTGATTTGGAAGGATAGCCCCAACCAATGAGTGACTGGACGCTTGGCTGATCCCTGTGCAGCTCCCTGACTGACTTACGACTAATCTGCAGACTGTTTGTTTTGGACCTACAGGACGTTGAACGTAGAACAGTACAGCGCAAAAACAGGCCCTTTAACCCAACATATCTGTGTCAACATGATGTTTTTCTAAACTAATCTCAACTGCCTGAACAAAGTGCCCTGCACTCTGGACTGTAGGGAACCTCTCACACTGAATGCTCTAGGCAACTGATTAATTTTATCTCAGCCCCTTGACTGAAATCTGACATTGCCATAGAATGACTGTGGCATCCACGACTGATGACAGGCCTCTTTGACTTGACAAAGGACTACTCCTTTTAAACTTAAGGGCCATTTAACTGAAGAACATGCATTGTGTTTGCCATGTAAGCTGGTGGCACATGCTGTAGGTGTGACATTGACGTACCACAGTGCCTTACAACACCATGTCTACCCCCTTGACTGATGCCTGCTGATAACTGTGATAAATTGACTGGCTTTGTTTTAGTTTTCAGTAGCAAAGAAAGACTGCAGAACTGTGAGGTTTTACGTTCTGAATGAAAGTGCAAAAAGGCAAAGCAAAGCAGAAATGCTGTGAACATCAGGGTTTGGGAAAATTCTAATCTTGCCCTATCTTCCTATTTGATTCACATCACCAACTTCGTTCAGGTTTTGGGAAAATTCCACCCAGAGAGACATCCTGGCAGTTGCAGCATGTTTCTTTCCTTATTTAACTCTCCAAAAATAGATTATCTAAACACTTATTCAGTTGCAATGCTTTGCTGTCTGGAAATTTGTACTTAACAATAGTGACTACATTACGATCTAAACTTTCAGTGTGGTATATGTCTGAGGTGTACAGGGAACATAAGGGCACAATATAAAATTAAAATAAATTCTGCATTTTCACAAAATTATAGTATAAATTCAGAGGATAGTAACAAGACAGGAGGAGGCTGTTTGGTCCATGCAAATACCACTACTCTCGTTTTCCCTTTGCTCCATACCTTTTTCTTCCCATTATTATAGAATTCCCTTCTCAAAGCCATAATTATATTGGTCTCCATCACACTTAGTGGCACAGCACTCCATGTCCTACCACTCCATAAAAAAGATTTCCCTCATGAACATCTGTTTATTTTGTCAATAACCTTAAACCGGTGTCCCCTGGCAGTTTGTCCTTTTGTCAATGGGAGCAATTTATTCCTCTTTGCTCTGTCTAGACCCCTCATGATTTCAAACACCTCTAGAAAATCTCCTCTCTGCCTGTTCTAAGGAGAACAGTGCCAATTTCATCAATCTAATCATACAGGTGAAGACTCTTGCTCCCAGAATCATTCCAAAAATCTTTTCTGCATCCTTCATATACTCCCTAAAGTACAGTGCCCAGAATTGGACATAAGCATTATGCCCATCATTCCCATTTTTTAATCCTCATATCAAAGAATGTCACAAACAGAAAAATTGCAAACCATAAACATGATTTATAATCAAAGTCAATGGGATAGATTCCAGCCAACTAAGTCAAAATTCTACAACACACGAATAAAGCTAAAATTCACCGAAAGCAATGCGTTTAAAAATTAAATATAAATATTTTCCAGTGAACATATAACAAAATATACTAAGAAGAATAGCAACTGTCTAACATTGATTGTTAATACAAGGCGAAGTTTGTAGATCACAAATTCTGAAGAAAAATTCCAAGAAGATTACTCGCCATTATTTTTTGACAAAAGCAGTTCGGTAAAGTTTCAAACCTAAGTTAAAAGCTTATAGATATAACTCACTCACAGATAGTAAGAACTGCTGATGCTGGAGTCAGAGATAACACAATGTGGAGCTGGAGGAACACAGCAGGCCAGCAAGCATCAGAGGAGCTTAATGGTCTCCCAAATAGCCCATCATGATGGTCCGCCAGCAGCTGTTTACATGAATGAACATGAAACTGGTTAAATTGCTTCATTACACAATTCTGGCATTCTCGTTCAGTTACTGTTTGACCTCAAGAGGCAGAGCAGGACTCCTGACCGAGTCAGCCACTTTCCGTCACTGTCTCCAATTTACTGGCAGGAAAGAAGCTTATACTTTGCCTGGAAGAAGGAACGCCATTAGCCCAGCTCACCAAGAAAAGTATTATTGGACACTGATCCCTGGGAATTGTAGCTCAAGTGAACTGATGTTTTTTAACATCACCACATTGAACAAAATTTGTAGTTTATACCTTATGTCCTCTCCTATCCTGTCTCCTAAACTTTAATGTGTATAAATAGAGGAATAAAGTAATTCCCCACCTTTCCAGCATCTGTATTAATTTGCTCCCCACCATTTGTAATGTTTTGTCTATTAAACCTTATCTTTGATTTCATCTTAAACGTTTTTGTAATGGGTTTATTTCAAAAATCTGGAATCCAAACAAAAGTTTTGGGAAAAACCCTTCAGCCTGGTCAGCTAGACTTTACCTGATGGAGGAGCAGTGCTTCGAAAGCTTGTGATTTCAAATAAACCTGTTGGACTATGACCTGGTGTCGTGTGACTTCTGACTTAGCACAGTAAAGGTTAGGAGTGAAAATGGAAAGGAGGAAATCAAGTAATACCTTGCTGTCTCTGACTTACCATCTTTGAGTTCAAAATATATTGCCATTTCTTCAGGGTTTATCTTCAACACATGGACTGCAATGGTTCATAGAACATAGAACATAGAACATAGAACATTACAGCGCAGTACAGGCCCTTCGGCCCTCGATGTTGCGCTGACCTGTGAAACCAATCTGAAGCCCATCTAACCTAAACTATTCCATTATCATCCATATGTTTATCCAATGACCATTTAAATGCCCTTAAAGTGGGCGAGTCTACTATTTTTGCAGGCAGGGCATTCCACGCCCTTACTACTCTCTGAGTAAAGAACCTACCTCTGACATCTGTCTTATATCTATCACCCCTCAATTTAAAGCTATGTCCCCTCGTGCTAGCCATCACCATCCGAGGAAAAAGGCTCCCACTGTCCACCCTATCTAATCCTCTGATCATCTTGTATGTCTCTATCAAGTCACCTCTTAACCTTCTTCTCTCTAACGAAAACAGCTTCAAGACCCTCAGCCTTTCCTCATAAGACCTTCCCTCCATACCAGGCAACATCCTGGTAAATCTCCTCTGCACCCTTTCCAATGCTTCCACATCCTTCCTATAATGCGGTGACCAGAACTGTACGCAATACTCCAAGTGCGGCCACACCAGAGTTTTGTACAGCTGCAACATGATCTCATGGCTCCGAAACTCAATCCCTCTACCAATAAAACCTAACATACTGTATGCCTTCTTAACAACGCTATCAACCTGGGTGGCAAGTTTCAGTGATCTATGCACATGGACACCGAGATCTTTCTGCTCATCCACACTACCAAGAATCTTACCACTAACCCAGTACTCTGTATTCCTGTTCATGAAGGCAACTCACTACTACCTTCTCAAGGGCAATATGGGTCACAAAATAAATGCTGGCCCAGCCAGAGATGCCAACATCCCATGAATTAATGTTTAAAAAAGACAGTTAGAAAGCACCACAACATGTGTCATTCCAGTATTTAGGCCATTGCCTCTTCACAGTGCAGTGTTATGGAGCCAGCAGCACTAAATTCTTGTCAGTGAGATGACAATGTTCAACTTGCAAGGACCAATGACGTATGCTAATTGTGTTTGACCAGCATCTGAACCTTAAAGATGTTTATTCTGCACACATTACAAATGGACATTGAGATGATTGTAAATTAAATGTATCTGCAATTTGCAACTCATGTTTCGTGTACTTGTCCCTTCACTCTCCAGCCTGCTCCTCTGCAATCCACCTGTAGAGGCCATGGTGGAGAACACTGCCAATAACTACCCACTCTGTAGCCTGCCATATCCTCCAATGCTTTTTTGCCTACACCCCTTATATCCTGAGTTCACCAACCTTATCACTATCCTTGTCCCCACCTCAACACATGTCTCTGCTTTCCACCCAACCCCCACTGTCCCACATCTTTTTTGTCAATGATCATTTCTTTGACCCGACAACACAACGTCGGCCACCCCCATATGCACACTCATCAACGATAAATGCACTGATGCTCCCGGACAATATTCGTTGCAGGTCTCTGCCCAACTTAGATGAGCAGCCCTGGACAAGACTGACCAGACCCCAGACCATTGTCTTCACAGATCGCCAGCTGATGATATGCAATTCCTTTTGCTGCTTGTGATGGCCCTACAGGTCTAACTGCTGCCCACTCCCTGGGCTGCAGACAGACATGTCCCCTGATTCTTAATGGCCTGAGCAAGCAACTGACCAGGGCCAAGCCCCTGGATTGTTTGTGGACTGAACCAGCAACTGACAGTACTGGGACCCCGATTGACAATGGCCCCCCTTTACTGCACTGAAAACAAGACCTTACTCACTTTCCAAAATGCTCATTTAGTTGAATAAATATGTAATATATTTGTCACACAGGCAGCTAGCACGCACCATAACAATCTTCCCACCCCCTTCACTGTCAAGCAGAGAAGAACTCTTTCCGTATATGCAGAAAAGCAGATCACTATGGGAGTACTGACAACATTCTGGCTGTAATACTAACAGACATACTGCTCTTACTTTGTCTGATACAGTCATCTTATAGAGTCACAGATTCACAGAGATGTACAGACCCTTCAGTCCAACTTGTCCATGCTGACAAGATATCCTAAATTAATCAAGTCTAATTTGTCAGGACTTGGCCTATATCCCTCTAAACCCTTCCTATTCATGTACCCATCCAGATGCCTTTTAAATGATGTAATTGTATCAACCTCCACCACTTCCTCTAGCAGCTCATTCCATACGTGCACCACCCTCTGCGTGAAAAAGTTGTCCCTTAGGTCCCTTTTAATCTTTCACCTCTCACCTTAAACCTATGCTTTCTAGTTTTGGACTCCTCTACCCTGGGGAAAAGACCTTACCTATTTACTCTATCTATGCCCCTCATAATTTTATAAACTTTGATAAGGTCACCCCTCAGCTTCCAATGCTCCAGAGAAAATAGCCCCAGCCAATTCAGTCTCTCCCTATAGCTCAAACCCTCCAACTCTGGCAACATCCTTGTAAGTGTTTTCTGAACCCTTTTAAGTTTCACAACACCCTTCCTATAGCAGGGAGACCAGAATTGAATGCAGTATTCCAAAATTGACCTACCAATGTCCTGTACAGCTGCAACATGAGTTCCCAACTCCTATACTCAATGCACTGACCAATAAAGGCAAACATACCAAATGCCTTCCTCACTACCCTATCTACCTGCGACTCCACTTTCAAGGAAATATGAACCTACACTCCAAGGTCTCTTTGTTCAGCAACACTCCCCAGGGTCTTACCATTAAGTGTGTAAGTCCTGCCCTGATTTGCCTTTCCAAAATGCAGCACCTCACATTCATCTTGATTAAACTCCATCTGCCACTCCTCTGCCCATTGGCCCATTATATTCTGAGGTAAACTTCTTCACTGTCCACCACACCACCAGTTTTGGTGTCATCTGCAAACTTACTAACCATACCTCCTACGTTCACAACCAAATCATTTATATACATGACAAAAAGCAGTGGACCCAGCACTGATCCTTGCGGCACACCGCTAGTCACAGGCCTCCAGTCTGAAAAACAACTCTCTCCCACCATCCTCTGTCTCCTACTTTTGAGTCAATTTTGTAGTTCTCCCTGTATTCCATGTAATCTAACCTTGTTAAGTGTGTCTACCATGGAGAACCTGTCGAGCACCTTACTGAAGTCCATATAGACAACATCCACCGCTCTGCCTTCGTCACTTTTTCAAAAAATTCAATCAAGTTAGTGAGACACGATTTCTCATGCACAAAGCCTTGTTGACTATCCCTAATCAGTCCTTGCCTTTCCAAATATATGTAAATCCTGTCCTTCAGAATCCTCTCCAACAACTTGCTCACCACTGGTGTCAGGCTCACCTGTCTATAGTTCCCTGGCTTTTTCTTACCACCTTTCTTAAATAATGGCACCACATTAGCCAACCTCCAGTCTTCCGGCATCTCACTCACAACTATCGATGATACAAATATCTCAGCAAAGGGCCCAGAAATAACTTCCCTAGCTTCCCACAGAGTTTTAAGTTACACCTGATCAGGTCGCAGGGATTTATCCACCTTTATGCGTTTTAAGGCATCCAGCACCTCCTCCTCTGTAATATGGGCACTTTTCAAGATATTGCTATTTATTTCTTCAGTTATTTATTCAAGTTACACCATTCAGGGCTCAGGTGCTACAGTAAGATCTTTTCTCAGTGTCTATTTTCCGATATTTGGAATTATCTTCAAAACCACTGCACTTTTTTGAAAAGATTCATACAAACTTTCACCTCTACTGTGTCTTCAGTCTCTCACAACAACCCTCTTACTCCACACCTCCCTTCCCACACTATATCTCTGTGCATCTCCTATTCATCACTCATTTTTTCTTGAAAACACTCAGATGTTCTATGTAAGGAATAGTACTTAAAACCAAATTGTGTTTATGACTGAAAATAATTTAAAAAAGGTCTAATTCAATTATGGCTTTTGTAGCTATAAGATTAGAATACAAGGAGGTAGAAGATAAGTCGTTGTTGTACAAAGCTATGGTCAGACATAGATGGACTATGAACAAATGTAGGTACCACACCTTAGGAAGGATACTTGCGTTCCAAGGGTTATGTTAAGAGTGATTACAAAAACTAGGATTATAATCACTGGAATTTATAAAGTGAACATGTCATTTAATTGACATAAGCTGGTCATAACTGAAACAAAACAATTTATGCTGACTGGGAACTCTAACACAGGGCATTGTCTAAAAATCAGTGAGGTACCTTTCAGGAGTGAAATTCAAAAACACTTTTATGCAGAAAGGGTGGTTAAAATTTTAGTCTTCTCTTTCATAAATAGCAAGTAGTGCCATATCAATTCTTCATTTTAAATCTGAGATTGCTAATTTTTTGCCATCGAAAGGTATTAGTGGGTATGAAGTGAAGGTGCACATACAGAATTAAATTGCATACTCCTCATGATCTCGTTGAATGACCTAATGCCCTAATGACCTATACCCATTCCCATGATTTCAATCTTTTAGATTTGAAATATTCAGTTAACATCCTGCAGATGGTGCTTCAACTACATTCCACCTCAAAATATCTGAAACCTGCTGAGCTCTGTTTCCTGAATATAAACTCATCAGTCAGTTATTTTAATATTCCAGGATCACGCCAGAATTTTACCACAGAATTTTGTAAGCGAAAACACAGATCAGTAGCTTTACCCATGATGAGGAAAGAGGAATGAAAAAATATCTATATCTCATCTCTCATTCAGAACCACCATATTTCCTTAAAGAGTTTTGTCATGACTAAGAACTGTGGATTCTACTCAAAAGCTCATTGAAATAATCTTTTATTCCCTCGAAAGTCCTCTTTTCTATGCACCATATCAGTACTTCTCCGGCAACTGTTAATGGTCACATGATCTGGTCAATTATTTGCATAAGCTTGTCAAAATCCACATTGAACTTTGATACTCTCGTGCTTCCAGAATCCATTCCGAGATTTAAACTCAAAGGGTTGAATTTTCTATTTTATTTTGGCTAAGTATCAGCTTCATTGAGTTTTTTTTGGAGGGTTTCTCTCTTTGAGGTCTAAGACGAGCTCTTGCTCACTTAACCCCGCCCCTCTTGCCTGACTCTAGACTGATTCTACCCTGCTGAAGGACTAGCATCCATGATGTCCCTGCCATCTTTAAAAGGCAGCTGTACATCCCGATCTGCAATTCCGAAGCTTCCCTGCATGTCAAAAGGCTGTCTTTCCAAAGATGTCTCAAAAGGGGAAAAGGTTTCCACAATTCTCCCTCAATGATTTGGAGGTCCTAGCGAACAGGGTGCTCCAGAGGAAGGCTGTTCCACTTCCCAGAGAACTGGCAGACGAGGCCACACCTCTGGATCTTGGTAAAGTCACCAAGTCACCACTCAGGTCAGTGCAGTATCTACAGTCGGGACAAATGGCCAGCAGTGCTGCAAGAAGACCTTCTCCACTTTGACAGGATAAGCTCCACATTCCTCTCTCTGCCACCTCAATCTAAGTCTGTCTCTGCTACTGTACCCATCTCCCACCAAGGGAAACAATCTGCCTCTGTCATTATTGCCTGCAAAAACTTCCCTCATTTGCTCTCATCCCCTGCCAAACTTCTCACGCCACTAACCTTTCATGGCCTATGGGCTGGCTTCTCCATCAACCAGGATCATCTTTTGACTACCTGCACCAGCACTAATAACTGTGCCACCCACTTTCAACACCTCCCTTTTTCTCCCTAAAAGTTGAAAATGGCCAATAAAAGGGCAGAAAGAGCCATGATGGTTGTAGATTTCTGAAATCAGGATTCTCACCCACTTAAAGAAAAGAATTGTGTCTCTCACAGGAGAACACAGGGACTGTTGCTGTGGGGATGATGAGATCTCCATGCCCCAACAATTAGGTAGCTACCACACTTCATTCCAGTGCAATTCTCACATTAATCAGAGTCATTCATTGAATGCCATTTCTAACCATTGGATGTGATGCTTTATCTCTCTTGTGTCTTGCCAATGGGATAGCCATGGCTCCAACGGAGAAACCGGATACTCTGTCAGAAGGAACTTTCTTTATCTCTGAGCAAGAGAGTTCAGATGCCTCAGAAGAAGGCTCCTGTAACACTTACCAGCTCAGATACTGATACTTCAGTAGAGACATCAGGTTTTGAAAGTTTGGAAGCACAAGCTGGTGAACACCTCACTGCGACTGCTCTGTAGCTGGCTGAAGAAGAAATACCTCAGGCTACAGTCACTCAGAGAACTGCCTGAGACCAAGCACCTGCTCATCCCCAGGCAGAAGAGGATCCTGTGGTGCCAGTAATCAGGAACTTTGTTCACATGCTTTGGGCAGAACAAGAGTAGCAGGCAAGTTTTGGGTGGCAATGGTCCTCACAGTCCAAAGGTTGCAATGTGATGGGGACCCGAAGCGTGAAGAATGCAATTAACTGGCTACCTTCAGGGACAATTTGGTAGCTGAAATGGACAGACAGATCCAGCACTTACAGTCTGCTGGGTATGCACACAGACTCCATTGCCCAAGCCATCGCTCCTCAAGGCCAAAGGCATGGCGACAGTGGGACAGAATACCTCACTCCTGTAGCCTCTACCTCACCAGGTGAGATGGTGGAAGAACAACAAACAGGTTCCTCAAAGGTCTTCTCTCAGGGCACTCCAGAAGTGCGTAGCACCTCCACCACCACCTCGCTTGTCACCCTATGACCCTTGAATGTTTAAATTGAGTAGGGTCCAATTACCTCTGACAAGGAGGCCCTCAGCATGTCTGCATTGTCCAGACACAAATGCCCATAGGATTGCCAGACCAAATCTGTGAGGTTAACAGGCTCCACTGCCGAGCATACTCCATCCACTCTATCTGCGGGTCCTGGGACAACACTGAGACATTGTGGGAGGGTATGAAAAATAAATCCTTTTGTGAGCACATCAGGGGCAAAGGTGACATAAATTCTCAGTTTTCAAGAAGTGTTAATAGTTTTCCACTACATCTTTTTGGTTGATTCACTGTTTAGGCCTGAATGCAAGTGTGCCGTAAGGATGCCTAGCAGCATGTCTATACAGGATGTACCACAGATCGATGTCTGTGTTGAGAACTTGCTGCAACCTTTGGAAACAAAATGAAGAAGGAGCACATAGGGCACTGGGTTCTGCTGGCACCAATTTCCCTCTTGGTCAACCATTTGTATTCTTTTTCTAGCCTCTGTGTCCAAATGTATTGGTGTTGAATGAAGTGGTCAGTGATATCTAGGACAGGAACGGGTGAAGCATGCAAAGTGCCAATGTATTAGTGTTGGCGAGGTTGTAATTTTTGGTCTTCTATTGTACAGGGGTATGTGTAATGTTCTTGCCCTCCAAAGGAGCACACTTCAGTGGGTCTGCAGTCCCTTCCCTTACAGGTTGAATCACCTGCCACACCCACTCCTGGTGAGGTCACAGCCATTTTCTATCCCATTGCGTAGTTTCAATTTCCAGCACAACAGATGGTGACCCTTCTCCATGTTGCGCAATCCTGAACATCTAGATTCGCTTCCTGATAGGCCTTCCTGTGAACACTTCACACTTCCCTGCCCCCATTTAGCCCATCTATATAGAATATAGAATTCCTACAGTATGGAAACAGGCCCCTCAGCCCAACAAATCCAAACCAAGACCCTCAGAGTATCCCCACACAGACCCATCCCCAGACACTATGGGCAATTTAGCATGGCCAATCTACCTAGCCTGCACATCTTTGGATTGTGGAAGGAAACCGGAGCACCTGGAGGAAACCCACGCAAACACAAGAAGAATGTGCAAACTCCACACAGGCAGTCACCTGAGGGTGGAATCGAACCTGGGTTCCTGGCACTGTGAGGCAGCAATGCTAACCACTGAGGCACCGTGCCGCCCCAAATGAGCCTGCTCCTCCTAATTTTGTCCCTTGCCATATGAGGTAACCATGCCTAGCATTATCATACAAACTGACTCTCTCCCTTGGAGCCAGGGTGCTCCTGATCGTGATGCCACGACCTCCCCCCACAACACAAACACATACATTAGGCCAATCCATCCATACTTTACTATAATCCGCCCTTAGAAATACAGTAGCTAACCCTTCATAATTGCCATATCTTCTACCTCCTAATCTGCAGCCCCAATCTCCACAAATAGATTCCCAAGTCTCCTTTCTGCAGCAGCATAGCCCCTCCCCTGCTTATCTGCATCTCAGCCCACCTTTCCACTAGTTTCTGTGTGGAACCATGGACCGACTGTGCACCACCCCCTTGAGTGACCTAACTAGATACCTCAGATGAGAAATGCCCAGACCCCTGACTGGTGGTTATACATTTCCCTAACTGTGTTAGCCCTGTTCCCTGGACTGGTTGCTATGGGACCACAGGTCTTACTGCAGGTCACTCTTTGAAATCCAGAGGCAAGGACCCCTAACCAAGAATATTCAACTGAACCAGCGATAGTGGGAACTGCCAATGCTGGAGAATCTGAGATAACAAGGTGTAGAGCTGGATGAACACAGCAGGCCAAGTAGCATCAGAGGAGCAGGAAAGCTGCCATTTTGGGCATGGACCCTTCTTCAGAAATTCTCATCCAGCTCTACACCTCGTTATATCAGTGGTTTT
Organism: Rhincodon typus; assembly: GCF_021869965.1. Lineage (NCBI taxonomy): Eukaryota > Metazoa > Chordata > Chondrichthyes > Orectolobiformes > Rhincodontidae > Rhincodon > Rhincodon typus. The sequence goes on along the minus strand of NC_063343.1, from coordinate 48,581,988 downwards.
CATGTACTGTTTTTTTCTCCCTCTGGGATATGGTGAATCATGGTTGTCTGCTTCTGGCTGACATGGTAATATAAGAAGTGCTTCCAAAGTAACCTTGGTAATTGGGATTTTCTGCTGAGAGCCAGCTTCCTTTACATTTAACTTACTTATCTGCAGATTGTGCTCCATATCCTTGCCGAGGTAGAAGAGGGGCTGCAACTGTACTGTTGGCACCTACAATAATCAAACTTTCTATAAACAGGCCAGAAAAGTTCTCCCTGCCCAGTGGTTGCAACGACGTCATTGAAAAATCACCAAAATTTTCCCAAGAATACATTGTGCACTTCCACCAACTTTGCAAGAACTAAATGCAGTCCAAAAGCATAACAAAGAAAGTTAGATGCCTTGCCTTTTAATAACATCAGTGAGGATGGAGAAGGTGGGAGGGTTCTTTGAACAGAAAAACACTGGCTCCATCAGTGTAGCTGAACAGAATTTTGTGGCCAGAGAAATTTCCTAGTTTTCCCAGCTACATATCAGAAGTGAAACGCAGTTGTTTGAAAGACAAGCTTAATCGAGGACTGTGATGGTATTTTGAACTATGACCTGTCAGAGGATTAAGAAAATGAAAACTATACTGTGTTTATATTAAGGATCATTGCTGTAATCCAAGCTCTCTGTGCATATCATTGAACATAGATTGGGCAATATATTACTACTGTTGGAATCCAGCCAGTCATTTCCATGACCAGAAGAGCATTTTTTTCTATAAAGGTGAGTGGTCATGTTAAAAACTATAAATGAATACTGTGCAAACAGCATTCTTTATCTAGCAATGAGTCCGTAATGATGTGATAAAGGAGAGAAAGAATGTGGGAGCAGCATATACTACACTGTTTTCAAGTATGTGCAATCCTAGGTTGGATTTTTTGGCAGAATTTGTGCAGTTTACTATGTTATGGTCCCAGCTGATGGTAATACTGGATAAATCAGATCCTTGATTGAAACCTAGCTTGATACGTTTTACTTTTGTAGTTTGGTTTTGGTGGTCAGTCACTGAACAAATCCACATGAGGCTGCCGATATACCTTTAAGAAAAGAACATACATTTATTAAATAAAATAAAAATAAACTGGACAATTTTGGAAGAATCTTATGATTAACACCAAAAAAAACTTTTCCTTACAGTCACTCAACCCCAGTGAAATATTAATCTATATTCACTCTTTAATGTCATTCTTAACTAATTAGGTCACAAATATTTATTTTTAGTGAATTCTTGTACACTCACTAGATGTGATTTTCTCCATCCTTCCTTAAGATGCACAGACAAACTAACTCACCAATATCTTTCTTTGAACCCCAAGAAAAGTTGAGGGTTTTGATCTCAACCCTATCTACTTGGACTGTTAAAATCACTTAAGACTTCTTTCCAGCTCTGGTAGCCTGGAAAATACTAAAGTAAACTGTTGTTCTGCTATAATAGTCATTTCTTCCAAACTAAATCTGCTTCTGACCTTTGGTTCGTCTTTTTGTAGGTCACAAAGGCTGAACTTAGTAAACACTTCAGCAATAATCTCATCATGTATTTCCCTTGTCATCTTGCTTAAGTCACAAATTTTTTTGGAAAAGCTCTTTTGACCTTGTTCTGAAATAACGTTTCTCAATAAAAATAAGACACCTTCACAAGACTAAAAATCAAAAAGCCATTTGTCTCTACTTTAGAATCCAACTTCCCAAGTTATAACACTGTACTGTGAACTTTCACCACATCTGTCAGTTTAAGTTCTAATTCTACATCTTCCCAAAGTATATTTTCAATATAAATGAGATACAAGAGAGCACTTGACAAGGAAAATCATGATATTCAAGAAGGGTTCTTCAACAAATTAAAACAGCCACCCTGTTGGGGAGTGCTGTAATTTGGAAAAGGGAAGTGTCCTATTTTCACTTTTAAAAGAATGCACGAGTGTTGTATATGTATCCATTGAACTAATATTATCTCATAGCAATGAACATTCGTATCAAATCCTTATATAAAATGAAATACCACAGATGCTGGAAATCTGAAATAAAAACAGAAAGTTCTGCAAAAACTCAACCAGTGTGGCAACATATGTGGTGAGAGAAACAGAATTTAGGTTTTGAGTCTGGAACTGAAAGGGGCTACTGGTGGTTTTAATGCTGTTGTCAGAATGGAAGAGAGAGCAAAAGGAACAACTCAGTGGAAATCCAGATGAAGACGTGTTGGAACCATTGACTCATCCTCACCCTCTGTCAACAGCATAAAAGCTATAATTTTCCAACTCCTTTCAATTCTGAAGAAGAATCATATCAGACTCAAAATTATAACTCTGTTTTCCTTTCCATAGATGCTGCCACAGCTGTTAAGTTTCTCCAGCACTTTCTGTTACAGTACCAAATCCTTAGTTTTCCTTTCAGTTTGAAGATATAAACGTGGTTATTTACCTGCAATATCTGAATTATTATTGTCGTAAGCTTTTTATCGTGGTTTTAGAGCAATTAGGAATCTTCCAGCATGTTGATCTCATCTTATTATCCAATTTTTGAAGAACTGAAACTATTAGGCAACTCAACTAGAAGCCTGGAAATTTGATTGTGTGTGTAAGATTAGGTGCAAGAACCATGTGAATTTGGGGCAGGGATCTTATCATTATCAATGCTGGCTATTGGCTACATGTTTCTTTGGGACAAATAACTCAACAGTGGCAGTGTCAATTCTGTCCCATTTAATGTGGAGATGGTTTTATTGGTAACACTATTACTTTGGACATTTTCTAGTCCAAAGTACCGCGCAAATGCAAGTTGTTGTTAGTGAGGTCTAGCTGTAACTTTACAAAGGAAAAGAAAAATGGCTACAAGAGCTGTTGATCAGATCTTTGGAGAACCTGTTCCAATTGATGGACAGAAGGGGACTTGAGGGGTTTGAACGTTTTCTATGTAACAATATTGCTATCAGTGGGAGAAGGTGGCTAAGAAAGTAATGTGAGGAGTTTAGTTCTCATGGAATAGCTTTAGTGACAAGCAACGGTTAAATAATTTCAAAGCAATTGTCCAAATAAGATTTCTGTTTTCTACTCTCTCTTGACATCTTTATCCACCTACAACTGCAGTACATGGTGTATAGAGATAATTTATTCTGAAAATAGCTACTGAATTTGCGTAAAGATGTCTATCACAGGGGCATCAGGCAACTAAAGCTTCAATGTGTAGGGTTCCAGAAAGTCTTCAGCCTTACCATCCCTTGTATATAGTTATATTTAATAAAGACTATTAATTTTCACCTACAGTACCTGATCTGAACACATGATAGCATCAGTTAGCAGACCCATAGAAAGAAAGGCAAAAAGTGAGGAGCTCTGAGGGCTGAAGGATAACGCCAGTCCACAAGTCGATTGCAAAAGTGCAGAAAAACCCAGCAGTGTTGGGAAGCAAGTGGCGAAGAAATTCAAGATCCACCCAGGCATCGGACTATGCTCAAAGCTGGCAATGTGTGAGAGAATTGCCACAGCATAGAATGTGGCAATTCACAAGAAAAATCAGTCAGCCACAGTGAGCAATAAACTCCTGTACATCAGAAAAATTACAGAAAGATATAACTGCAAGAGAGGAATCTGTGCAACATTATGAAAGGGCAGAAAAAAAATCAGGTATTTCAGTCACCATAGCAAATATACTGATGATTGAGAAAACTGTGCTTTTTACCAGACCTCTCGGCCATGTGAGATCCCTGACTAGACTGTGCATTGGGTAAAATGATGTGGACATTTTAGTAAATACTATACTGACTCAGGCCTCTGTGGAAGACCAGATAAAGTCCTGGTCAGTGTGTTATACTTTACTCATTCATTCATGGAATTTGGGCATCACCAGCTGGGCCAGCATTCATTATCAAATTGCCCAGAGGGCAGTTAAGAGTCAACCACATTGCTCTGGAGTCGCATGTAGGCCAGAGCAGGTAAGAACTGGAGATTGTCTTCCCTAAAGAACATTAATGAGCCAGATAGGCTTTTCCTGACAATCAGCAATGGTCATCATTAGACTCTTATTTCCAGATTATTATTGAATTTAAACTCCACAATCTGCCATGGAAGGATTTGAGCCCAGGCCCCCAGAGCATTTCCTGGGTCGTTAGATTGATAATCTACTGTTAACTCCACTAGGTCATCACCTCCAGTGTATGTAATCAATGTCATTCTCATCAGACAAGGCCCAGCAAAAGACATTGCAAAATATGATAGTGTAGTTAAACCTTTCATTTCTATTTCAGCTTAAAATAAAGGCCCACATTAGACTGGGCAAAGTTTAAACAGCGCTGCCTTGGAGCAGGAGAAAACATGGATATATTTGCAAACAAACATATTGCTATGTGGATAATTGCCTATATGGTTCCTAGAAAGATGAGCTCATATGGAGCATACAGACGTGGGCGTGTAGGATGGAGCTGTTTCAGAGATTTTAATATTACAATGAAGATTAACCATTATCACAAACAATGCAGTTTGCTAAACAGGCTAAACTTTGCCAGCAGAACTGATTCCTTGTCCAACAAGAGAGGAAATTTCCCCAGAGTCAGTCCACTGACTCTGACATAGTCCACTGTATTTCTCATAGAGCTACAAACATGCTGGGACAATGCAACCACAAGGCAAGAACTCTTATTATTGCTTCTTGTCTCCAGTGTGATGAGATAGCTCTACTTTTAGTGTTACCGTGTCCAGCCAGCAGTATTGATTTTTAAAATTTATTTATGGGTTATGGGCATTTGCTAGCTAGGCAAACGTTTATTGCTCGCCCCTAATTGGGCTTCAGAAGGTAGTGGTAAGTTGCATTATTGAACAGCTGCAGTCCAGGTGATTTAGGTCTGCACGCAGTGCTGTTAAGGATAAAGTGCCAGGATTTTAACCCAGTGATGGTGAATAATAAAAATATCATTGTGGTTTGGAGAGAAACTTGTCAGTGGTGGTGTTTCATGTAATCTTTGCCCTGTCCTCCTAAATTTGGAGGTCATGGATTTGGAAGGTGTTGTTTTGGTGAGTTGCTGCAGCTACCCAACATATTCAAAGAGCTGAGAGGGTGGGGATTGATATGCACTGGTCATTCTTCCTTCTTGCTTAATTTACAAACATTTTCTGTGCCATTTATAGAGAAAGTGGTACCACCATTGAGGGAAAAGGTCATGTTGATGCTTCCACTTCTTCTATTTGTTTCTAAATGATTCAGCTGTTAAATGTTCTCGAGTAAAGGCTGTATATTTTTATTTTTCTACATTTTTGATTGTGTATTGAAATGGGAAAGAAGAACTGTTTTAAAAATGAGACTGTTAAATGGATTATTGCACTTTTTAAAAGCAAGTTACTTGATACTCATTGCAAATGACGTCTACACTGCTGCTTGCTCAAGCAGTCGGGGAAGAACTGCTAAAGATGGGCTGAAGCCAGGGACATGTACAAAGGGATTTTTGGCCAGTGACAAGTAGCTGGTTGGTGTGTGGAATGGTGACCAGTTGTTGATGACAAAGGCCTCCCAGGTAGCTAAATGGGTGTGAATGTTCAGTCAGAAGCATTTGGACCTCCAAAAATGTCCTTTCCTCTGCAGTGAGAAACACCTCAAGTTTGAAGAAAGCCAGTCTGTTTCTTCTTAGTAGTTGCTGGAAACTGTGCATTTTAATAAATAAGTCAGAAACTTTATAAGTGTGGACCAGTCAGTCTGTATCCCCTGCAAGGATGAGCAAGTACCTAGGTAGGAAGATCTAGGAGCTGCAAGTCCAAAAGTATTATTGAACTGCCTTCTCAGTCTTTCCGTCTGCCCATTTTTTTGTCTGTGTCTGTTTGTTTGTGTGTGTGCATGTTTGTCTGAGTGGGGACTTGCATTTAAAGGGGGTGAGAGTTTTAACTAGTAGAGTTAAATATTGAGAGTTCATAATTGCTTACTGGGGCTAAATTTTATTTAATTCAAAATGTAATTCTTATTAAGTGCAGGAACTTTCTGTCAACCAAAGTTTATAAAAGTATGCAAAGTTCCCAAATTACCTGTCAGGCAGGTAATTTGGGAACTTTGCATACTTTTATAAACTTTCTAACTTCTGTGGTGATTTTGGGAATAGTGAGGCTCGATTTCTGGTGCACTGCCCCAAAGAGGCATTATACATTATTAAAATTGCATTGTTAGCAAACAAAGTATCAGGATTATGTGCTGTTTAATTATGGTCTTATGAAAGACACTGATGTCATGTGGTCCTTTGTGAATGACTTCTTGTATGTCAAAGGAGTGCCACATTGTTTCAGGTCAAAATAATAAATAAATATTGGAGGCTTGCATTTATGGTTTAGGTTCAGTGTTAGAAGAAACTCACTTTTTTGGATTCACAATAAACAGTGAATACCTTTGAAGGAAAGCAGTTTTTGTTAAGTTTGAAGACAGTTCTAAATCCTAAAATGGTTTAGCTTTGTAACTTAATTTTTTTGAAAGAGAAACAGTTAAAGAATGGAACAACCTGTGAATGAACATTACATTGGAACAAAGTTTCATATAAAAATTTCTAAAGACAATTTAAACTGCACAGACTTAGTATCAAGATATATTTTGACCTTCCTAATTTGACTCATCACTTTGGACAACAAAGAAGTGCTTTCTTTTAAATTAATTTGTTTCAGGGAGCAGAATTATTGTGAAGTTACACAAACCAGCTACAATATATTGACATGCTTTGCAATTCTCCAGAACAATTGGATGTTGGTTAGGCAGCATTTAGCATCAATTAGAAATTTGGGATGATATGAATCATTAGGATGTGGCACTACATCCTCTACTGCTTAGAGGCATATGGCCTCTAAGCAGTCAGAAGTATTTTGGTGGTATCTCCTTATCTCAGTTGAGGTCTATAAATTTATCAAGGTTGCAGAAAACATGTAAGGGAAAGAATGTTCCCACAAGTGACTGACATCTTCATCAGGAGGAGGTAGAAGGAATCAATCATGAATTGGGCACACGCTGCTTTATCAATCTGAGCCTGATCATGTGCATTGGTGAGTTCAATTACAGTTCAGGTATGCCACTGATCTTACACAGAGCTTGTGACTAGTAGTGATTGATCAACTATAACCTTCAGTGGTTAGACGTACATTATGAAGGCAGAAGAAGAACTTCAGCCAACAGATAGAACAAGGGGTATACATGTCGGTAGCGAGAAGTCATGATCTTGTGTTTTAACTTTAAATCATTGATCCACTGCCTTTGTTTAATATCATTCTTTGTCCTTAACAAATTCTGTGAAATGTCTGAAAACATATTTTGACATAGAGTGGTCTTGTTGTTAATCAGGATCCTTACATTGGCTTTTTCAGCTCAGCCTACAGACCGGTTGACTACCGATTGCAGATATCACATTGATGATATTCAGTTCTCTGTTCCTCATACTATTCTTCTGCTTAATGATTTTGGCCTTCATGAAAAGCGTTATAATTATTTTAAATTTTGTAAAGGTTATGTCTTTTTATTTTTGTGCTTTCTGAAATTGTGGACTGAAAAAACTGCTTTAACACCAGCGTTTTGAAGGAATGCTGCATATTTAGAAAAGTTAGTAACCAGACGTTTATGGCAAACATTGTTTAAACAGCTGCTTGAACAAGCAGGTGCAGCAAAAAAGTAAGAAATCAAATGTTGGCCTTTATTACAAGAGGATTTGAACACGGGGTAAAAATGTCTTATTACAGTTGAGGTTTGGTAAGATCATTTTTTGAATATTGTGTGCAATTTTGGTCTGCTTGCTGGAGGAAAGACTTATTGACTGTAAAGGTCACGTAACAAAGGTTCACCAAAATAATTCCTTGATTGGAGGGATTATATACAGTACAGCACAGGAACAGGCCCTTTGGCCCACCAAGACTGTGTTGATCCCTAATCCTTATTTAGACCCACTACTTATTGCCCATAAGTGGTTTCTATCCCTCTATTTGCTTCATGTTGATGTGTCTATCAAGATATGCCTTAAATGTTACTAACATGCCTGCTTCCACCACTTCCACTGCCAGTACATTCCAGGCATCCACGACCCTGTGTGTGAAAACTTTTCCCTGCACTTCTCCCCAAACTTTCCCTCTCTCACATTGACCCTGTGCCCTCTTGTAGTTGACCTGCCCACACTTGGAAAAGCCTCTGAATATCCACCTTATCTATGCCTCTCATAATTTTGTAGACCTCTATCAGATCACCCATCAGCCTCCATCTTTCCAGTGAAAACAATCCGAGTTTATCCAACCTCTCCTTGTAACTAAAACCCTGCAGTCCAGGCAACATCCTGGTAAACCTTCTCTGCACCCGCTCCAAAGCATCCACATCCTTCTAGTAGTGTGGCAACTAGAACTGCATGTAATATTCCAAATGGGGCCTAACTAGAGCTTTATACACCTGTAAAAACCTTGCCCACTTTTATGTGCGATGCCCTGGCCGATGAAGGCAAGCGTATTGTATGCCTTCTTGACCATCTTGTCCGCCTGTGTTACCAATTTCATGAATCTGTGGGCCTGTACACTCAGATTCCTCTGAATGACAATGGAAAGACTAAATAGATTGGGCCTGTATTCTCTGGAGTTTAGAAAAATGAGAGGTAATCTCTTTGAAAAATACAAAATTCCTACAATCAATGAAAGGGTGGTTGTGGGAAGAAAGTTTCCTTTAGCGGGGGGGAGGGGGTGTTAGTATGGGAGTTTAGTCTCAATACAGGGAATACCCATTTGTGACTGAGCTGAGCAAGAATTTCTTGACTCAGAGGATGGTGAATCTTTGGAATTACCCACCTGAAAGAGCTATGAAAGCTCAATGATTAAAGATGTTGAAGAATGAGACTGATAGATTTCTGCATATAAAAACATCAAGGATGTAGGGATAGTACAAGACAATGGTGTTGAAGTAGAAGGTCAGTCATTATCTCAAATGAATAGTGGAGTGGACCTGAAGGCCTGAAAGTCTACAGCTGCTCCTGTTTCTTAAGTTTTTACTTCTAGTATTTATTAATATCTAACATCTTTGTTAAAAATAATTTCATGAACTTGGGAATTATAAAAGATAAAATGACTGCAGAACTACTGTCTCATTAGAGAGAGTAGATGGCAGTTAATACAGTATGGAGGTGGAGGTACACACATGTCAGGCAGCATCAGAGGGGCAGGAGAGTTGACATTTTGGCTTGGACTCTTCATCAGGACTTCAGCCAGTCATTGAAAGGGTGATTGTGGGAAGGATTTTTCCCTTGACTTCAGCCAGTCCTGATGAAGGATCTCAAACCGAAACATTGATTCACCTGCTCCTCTGATACTGCCTGACCTGCTGTGCTCCTCCGGCTCCACACTGTATTGACTCTGACTCCAGCATCTGCAGTTCTTGCTATCTCTGTTGATGGTAGTTAAACTTGAGGGTCACCATGTCTCGGGGAAGAGACAGATTGAGAGGGAGACTCTTTTGTGGTAACTGCAGCTGGTGTAGGAATTGAATTCACAATGTTGGTATCACTCAACATTGTAAACAAGCCACCCAGCCACTGAGCTAACCAAATCCGCTACTTGTGTGGTGCAATTAAAATGAAGATATGGAAGGTTACATTGATTTGTCAACTTTGAAAGTGTTGCATGATTTACAGGCATGTCCAAAATTGGTTGTAGATGGTGGAGTGAGATGTAATGGCTGAATAGCCTTTTCGTGCTTGTACATTCTGTAAATTCTTTTACTGTATATATAGGTTTTACAAGATTGAAGCTAAACTATTTGTCTTGTGATCACAACCATTTACCAAAATACATGCCTTGTAAATTAATAAACTTGTTATGCAAAAGAAAAATCTAAGATTATTTTCCATTTCTGTATCTACGTGACAGCATTTGTTAACATTCAAATACTTGGCTGAAGAAATCCTCTTTAATGTGGCTTATCACATTTAAATGAGATTTGTTGTGGAATTTTCAAATTTAAATAAAACATTATTGTTTTTATGTCTCCTGTGCTACTTGTTGGGTTAATGGTAAGTTATCAGATGATGCTAAACTTAACAATCTTTTAATTTAATGGATGTTGAATCCCACTTAATAAGTTCTTCTGGAACACAATGAGCCCTAGGTACAAATATGCGGTATAACAGCTCTTGGTACTGTCACCTTCACCCTCACTTCCCTTCAAAAGCATCTGTGGGGACTCTATGGACTTCATAGTCACCAAGATTGAGATTGTCTGTTTGATTAGCTGCATCTGTCATGTTCCTTCCTTCACATTGCCCAGAGGGCCAAACTTCCTCTAACATTCCTCTGTTCCCTAACCCTGAGTTGCCCCAGTTCTATTCCTATCTCCACTCATGCTCTCTCTGAATTTAACTGTGTCTAGACTATCATTGTTTGGGATTAGTAAAAACGTCCTTCAATTAAAGCTATTGTATTCAGACTCCATTACAAACCTTGTGTCCCAGCCTCCCTAAGTCCATCCTGTCCCCAGAAAATGAGACCAAAGCAAATTATTCACAAATTAGTGTCATATTTGATCTGGAGATGAGTTACTGACTGTATATCTGTGCAATCACAAAAACCATTAATTTTCACTTCTGTACAAATTCCCAATTCAACTCCTGTCTCAGCTCATCAACTGTTGGAACCTTGACCTGTGCTTTTGTTACTGCTCAAGGTGATGATTTCAATCTTTTGGGAGTTGAAATGACTAACATCCAAAATCCACAACCACGTGAAAATAAAACACTGTGGATGCTGGAAATACTGGAAACACTTGGCAAGACTGGCCTGGGGAGAGAAACATCAGGCAGAATTTTGTAGGAATCTGAGCAATCTGGGCAATGGAGAGATTTGTAGCAGAATCAGATGAGAAGTTCAGTGAGGCTTATTTTGATTTCAGGAACATTTTGTTCCATTGTTTATGCTTTTGCTGAGCAGCGAAGCGAAGTTCTAGCCAGGGAGCAGCAAGTTGCCAGTTGAAGGGGATTAATGCTTGTTAACAACAACACATACCTGCCCAATGAGCTTGATGCATTCTATTTTTTAACACTGTTTAGTCCCATTTACATTCGCACTGTGGCCCTGTTTTAATAACCTAGGGCACTGGGAAAGTGTACTGGCCTCCCATTACCACCCACTAACACCCCCAAAACAAAACATCTTTAGGCAGAATGTTGATCCTTGCTCAGTTTCCTAGCAGAATCCCCTTGGTCAACATTTACTAGCAGTTGCTTATTCCTAGCTTTCCTGTCACATGCTAAACACCCTTGTCTATATCCTAAAATCCTCCTTCTATTTTTGCCTTCACCTCTTGCGCTTTTATTTCCCCTCCTGTGTCCAAGCAATGTAAATCATCCCAGTGGTGACTGTGAAATGCCTCATCTGATGCTGCTTACTGCTATTGGCATGAACCAGAGGACAATATAATAGCAAATAATCACATGCAATGCTTAAAGATCACAGGCTTAAGAAAGGTCAACTGCCACGATCATGTTTGAGCAGAACCACGATGTGGAGATGCCGGTGTTGGAATGGAATGGACAAAGTCAGAAGTCACACAACACCAGGTTTTGTTAGGTGTTGGACTATAACCTGGTGTCGTGTGACTTCTGATTGCGTTTGAGCAGCACCATGAAAGATTCAGTGAAAAATTAGACTTGTGTGTGGATCATTTAAAATGCATTCAGTAATTCAATGTTAAACTATGCTTATGGCAGATTCCATTCATAAAAGTAGCCATAATTATCTAGAATGCCTGTTAATAATTAATACTATGATTGGAGTTTTCATTGTTAAGGAGTGGCTCTACTTGCCATGTCATACCTAGATATTTGATAAGTGCTATCTTATACCCATTTCATAACCCATAGACTTTTTTTCCTCTTTCCTGAAAAACAATGTTAAATTAAACTTTTTAATACGTTCCTCTTTTTCTATTCATTTTAACCACTGAGTTTTAAGAGTTCTCAGTTCTAGTGCATTGCATGTGAGGCTTTTAGTGGGAGAGCATTGTTGATTAGTTTTATTTGCAGTCAGTATTTTGGACATTTGTGCTGATATCTGGGCCACTTGTATATTGTGTCTGCAACGTTTGATAGGAGGAAGAACTTTGTAGCAATTATACTTTTGTCATTGTTTATTCTTTCACAGGAATGTATGAGAGGATTTAAAAATGAAGCAGTTATTAACATGCAAATTTGCTGTTTTTCAGTAATAACAACTGAGAATAAGTTCATCGTTATAAAAAATTGAATATTTCATTTCATTTAACATAATGCCAAGAAATAAGAGCAACAATAGTCTCTCAAGCCTGCTCTTCCATTCAATAAGATTGAGGCTGATCTGATTATCCCATTAGATCCATTTTCCTATTGCCACTATTGACGCCTCTGCCAATACGAGAAAGGGTTGGTTGAGGTAGTTTGCTGTCACTAATCTTCATTTAATGTGTACTTCCCCTAGAGCTTGTCTAATGATAGAAGATACAGTTCTTAGTTATCATAGGAACATAGGAACAGGAGTAGGGCATTCAGCCCCTCAAGCCTGTTCCACCATTCAATGAGATCATAGCTGATCTTTGGCCTAACGTCATGTATCTGCCTTTGGCCCATATCCCTTCATTCCCTTGTATAACAAAAAAAAGAGCAGAACCTGTGCCACTCGTGTTTATAGCTGTCAGCCAGGGCTCCCTGATTGGACCAATTTAACAGCCTCAGTTAGGGAACTCATATTCTATGAGGTCCGCCTGGCTGACCTCATTCTAATCACTATACTAACCTATCAGCTCCCTCAGAATCTTACATGTTTTACTAAGGTCACTTGGCATTCTTCTGAACATCAATTAGTATAGGCCCAACCTGCTCAATCTTCCCTCAAAATACAACCGCTTTTGCTTGGATAAAAATATAATCTTGTTTAAATATCCCTTCTTGTCAGTTTTAGTCATGTGACCTCAACACACACACACACACACACACACACACACACACACACACACA
>NC_063343.1:48563092-48568990 GCF_021869965.1 Rhincodon typus | reverse complement strand
ACACACACACACACACACACACACACACACACACACACACACAGAGACTAAAATCAGCCATTTTATAGGCTCTTAAAGATATTTCAAACATAGGGCTGCTGTCTGCTGAACACAGAACATGGTGTCTGGAATTAAGTTGGGAGTGAGTGTTAAAGAACTGTGAAAAAGCACAGCTATTGACAGAGACATAGGAATGTCCATAGCCCCGAAAGCTGCTTCAAGCAACAGAAAAAAAACTGAAAAAAATCAAAGAATCAGGTCACAACTAATAATTTTACACTTTAGAGAATGGTTGTAACATATCATCTCCCAGTGCCAGGCGAAATGAAAAGTGGTATGAAATGGAAAAAATCAGTATATCTGTTTTTATTAAACTAGCACTTGTCATTGTTCAAGGTGGGGCTACATTCTCTAAGATGTTGTTGATATGCATACAGGAATGTCTCACGTTCATTCTCAATGAGACCATAGATGAGAATGTCAGCAGAAATGTTCAACATGTCTTCAGGCCCTTAAAGTACAGACAGACTCATGTGTCAAAATAGCTCAGCTGTTGACTTAACTTTGAAGTTGAGTTTCCTGTATCAAAAAAGTCAATGATTGAAGCATACTTGATACATATTGATTCTTTTGTAAGATTGGTTTGCTGGTAGCCTGAACTGAGATCCACTTTGGCGAAGGGTCTATTACTGATCACTTTCTCGATATTATCATCAGTTGTCCGTATCAAGCAATTTTCTTGCTGTGTAGAGATAGTAAGAACTGCCAATGCTGGAGTCAGAGATAACACAGTGTGGAGCTGGAGAAACACAGCAGGCCAGGCAGCATCAGAGGAACAAGAAAGTTGATGTTTTGGGTTGGGACCCTTCTTCAGGAATGGGAGTGGTTCCCAAAATTTCTGAAGAAGGGTCCTGACCCAAAATGTCAACTTTCCTGCTCCTCTGATGCTGCCTGGCCCGTTGTGTTCCTCCAGCTCCACACTTTATTGTTGAGCAGTTTGGTTTGGTAATTGCTTTTCAACACAAATTCTATGGTGGTTTTCTCTAATGGCTTTCTTTACAATTTTTATGGGTGCGAACAAAAGGCTATGCTCATCCCTAACTTTCTCAATAATTGCAAGCCCAAGTAAACACAGAGGTTCCTTCTCTCTAGAATTGAAGTAAGCTCAACACAACAGACTATCTGTCCTGACATCCTTCACCAACAGTCAATCTTACTAGACATGAAGAAAAGGTTGTTGAGCAATGTTGACATACAGCTGGAAGCACATTAACGTCTATGAGCAGCTTGTATGAAACATTGCCAGTTTGCCAATTCTAGTAAAGTGATCAACATTAACTGTGAGAATGTCTTGGAATTCATGGCTCAAGACTGATGAACTCTCTCTAGGATGGATCTTTCTATTCTTTTCTTATTCTTAAAACTATTCAAAATGGCAGTAGATCATGCTTTTCACTGCATTTTACTGTTTTTCTCACTGTAAAATACACGTGACAATAAAATCATTCATTCATTCAAATCTGTTGCTGTGCAGATAATATCACATTCTTCAGATGTGACATAAATATTCTTCTAATATCTTTGAATGAAACTGATGCTTCAAAAACCTCAGTGATTTTCATTGTTGTAGGGAAAGATTTTCTTATTCACTGGCACACAGAAAATGAGAAACCCCTGAAGTTTGCTGAATATTTTGTCTCCCATGATATTGACAGATACTCCAATATCTATGAGAGCATTTGCTTCCAAGCAGTCAATGGTTCCTGTCACACATGGTTGATTGCTGTGTACCAAAGAGAACTCAGTATATTCAGGGTCATCGCTGCGACAGTTTTTCACCATTTATGGAGTGTGGGTAACATTTGCTAGACCAACACTTATTGTCCATGCCTAATTGATCTGGTAAAAGTGCTAGCAAGCTGCCTTCTTTAACTGCTACAGACCTTGGGGTCAAGGGATACCCACAGTGCTGTTAAGAATGGAGTTCAGGATTCTGTAGAAATTATGATACATCACCAAATAAGGATGGCATGTCACTTGGAGAGGAACTTGCAGGCAATGGTGTTTCCATATATCTGTTAACATTGTTCTTCTTTGTGATACAGGTCACATGATTGGAAATTGCTGTCACAGAAATCTTGGTGACATTGTGCTGTCATCGTGCATCAGTGGCAGAGGGATTGAAGGTTGAAGGTAATAGATGGGGTGTCAAACTGATTGCAAAAGCTTCCATAGGTATGTGAAGGGAAAAAGATTAGCAAAAGCAAATGTAGGTTCCTTACAGTCAGAAATAGGTGAAGCTATAATGGAGAACAAAGAGATAGCAGACCAATTACATACATCTTTTGGTTCTGTCTTCAGAAAAGACGACACACATAATATCCCAAAAATGTTGGGGAACACAGGGTCTAGTGAACATGAGGTGGAGTTTGCACTTTCTCCCCGTGTCTGCATGGGTTTCCTATGGGTGCTCCGGTTTCCACCCACAGTCCAAAGATGTTCAGGCTAGCTGGATTGGCCATGCTAAATTGCCCGTAGTGTTCAGGGATATGTAGATTAGGTGGGTTATAGGGGGATGGGTCTAGGTGGGTGCTCTGAGGGTCGGTGTGGACTTGTTGGGCTGAAGGGCCTGTTCCCACACTAAAGGGATTCTATGATGATGATGATGATGAAGGAACTCATTATTAGTGGGGAAATAGCGCTGGGTAAATTCATTGATTAAAGGCTGAATTTCCTTAGTCCTCTGAGGAAATAGAGGCGTTCTTGCGCTTTCTTGATTGTAGCATTGACATAGATGAACCAGGACAGACTTTTGGTGATATTTACTCCCAGGAACTTGAAGCTCTTGACTATTTCCAAGTCAGCACCATTGATAAAGGCAAGGGCATGTCCTCCACTCTGCTTCCTGAATTCGATGACAAGCTCCTTCTTTTACTGACATTGAGGGAGAGATTGTTGTTTTACACCATGCCACTAAGCTCTCTACTTCTTTCTTGTTCTCTGTCTCATCATTGTTTAAGATCTGACCCACTACGGTGGAGTTGTCAGCAAATTTGCAAATGGAGTTAGAGCAGAATTTGGTCACACAGTCATGAGTGTATAAGGAGTACAGTAAGGGGTTGAGTACGCAGCCTTGCGGGGTGCTGATATTGAGGATTATCGTGGAGCAGGTGTTGTTGTCTATCCTTACTGATTGCAGTCTGTGGGTCAGGAAGTTGAGGAACCACTTGCAGAGTGAAGTGCAGAGTCAGTGTGATTTGGATGAGTTGAGTGGTCAAATGCAGGGCAGAAGAAATACAATTTGAAATGTGAGGTTATCCACTTTGGAAACAAAAACTGAAAGGCAGACTCTTACCTGGTTGGTGATTGATTGGGAAGGGGTGAGGTGCAATGACACCTGAATGTCCTTGTAACATTTTGTTTGGCCTTAAATTCGGTGTTATCAATGGTCGATGGTTTTAAATCTCCATCTATTTTAACAACATGCATCATATTTACAGTGGAAGCAATAGTTAAAGATATTATTACTGGACTAGAAATCCAGAAATTGAGCATATGGGCTCAAATCCCAAACCACAGGAGCCATTAGGAATTTACATTTTTCTTGAAATGGATCTAGATGGGAATGTATGTTGGGAGGATGATTCAAAATGGTTTCAAGGAGATTTGGACCACTGAAAGAGTGAACAAAAACATATCAGATGGAATACAATGTTGACAAGTATGAGCTTATCTGTTTTGGTAGAAAGAATGGAGGTGCAAAGTATTTCTTAAATGGTGAGCAATTGGGAAGTGTTGATGTGCATGAGACATAGATATCCTTGTTCATAAGTCACTGAAAGCTAAAATGCAGAAGCAAGCAATGGGGAAGACAAATGACACATTGGCCTTTATCACAAGAAAATTTGAATACATGAGTAAACAGGTCTTGCTTCAATTATACAGAAACTTGGTGAGATTGCAGCAAGAGTATTGTGTGCAGTTTGATTCCTTTATCTAAGGAAGGATGAATTTGCCATTGAGGGAGAGTAATGGAGGTTCACCACACTAATTCCTGGGACTATCCTGTAAGGAAATATTGAGGAAATGGTCTATATTTGGTAGAAGTTAGAGAGGTGATCGCACTGCATGTTACAAAATTCTTAAAGACATTTGTGGATAGGATGTTTTCCCTGACTGCATGGAAGGAGTGGGTCTAGAATTAGTGCACATAGTCTCAGAATTTAAGGCAAGCATGTCGAACTGAGATGTGAGGAATCTGTTCATTCAAAGAAGGACTTGTGGAAGCTCAGCCATGGAGTATATTCAAGAAAGAGATCAATAGATTTCTGGATGCTAAAGACATCGGGTGATATCATAGTAATGTAGCAAAATTGTGTTGAGGTAGATGAGCGGCTATGCCTAGAATGGCAGAAAACGTTCGAGAGGCAAAATGATCGACTATTATTCCTATGTTTTTTCATTTCCAGTCTGTGAATAGAAGGATCTTTCAGGCAGAAGCTTTATTACCATATTTTAATTAAGTTCTGATTATGTAATTTAGACAATCATGCAATTGGGTGTCCTGACATTGACATTGTCCTGACACCTGTTCACAAAGTGGTCATTTAAGATTGATTCCGGTCAACTGTATACAGATGTTAATTAAACTGTCATCCTTGCACATTTGCTGGAAATCTCACATCTGTAGAAAAACTTTCTGTGCAAAATTATAGGCTCAAGACCTCATTGAAGATTTGAAAGCATAACGTACGTCAATATTTCTGGTACATCTTCAAAAAAATTTACCTGATTTTTCATTCATTCATGTTGAAACTTATATTCTGTTGTAAGGAACAAACATTTAAGGACAACCTGCTTGTTTTGACATATA
Source organism: Rhincodon typus (assembly GCF_021869965.1). Lineage (NCBI taxonomy): Eukaryota > Metazoa > Chordata > Chondrichthyes > Orectolobiformes > Rhincodontidae > Rhincodon > Rhincodon typus. The sequence goes on along the minus strand of NC_063343.1, from coordinate 48,564,117 downwards.
TTAACATCCGTTACCAAATGTCAACATTTGAGTTGCACTGATCTGCGACTCTGTTGGAAGCTGATGACCAGGTCAGGGTTTTAAAATATACACGGGACCACATTTTCTTCCGGGGCAGATTTTTAGAGAGGATCTGAATGTGGTTTACACTATTTCCTGATCATACCTGCAACTCCGACCCAGTTTCCGGAACAATTAATGCCTAGTTATATGGATCAGATCCCTGAACATTTTCTAAAGTAGGCTACCTTAACACTGCGATAACAAGGTGTAGAGCTGGATGAACACAGCAGGCCAAGCAGCATCAGAGGAGCGGGAAGGCTGACGTTTCGGGTCTAGACCCTTCTGCATTACGTTCTAGCTGCGACAGAATCCACAGCTTGTATTGTCTACAAGTTACTTGTTTGCCTTTGTAACTCGTGTCTCTATCAATAAAACCTAAGGTTCCAATTATTTTTATGGCTTAATGTCAGTGAGCAGGCCAAGTCTATTTAAATTAAGACACTTGCTTTGTTTATATGCATTGTATAAATATTTTTCATTCCTTATCAGTACCAACTGCGTAAACAGAAATGATAATCATTGTGTTGTACGTTTTTAAGCATAACCTCAGAGGGTCTGTCCTGCCAAAAGTACACGAGCAAGTTCACAACTGACAATGAGTTGTTTACTGCAAGACAACAAGGTGCAGGGCTGGATGAACACAGCAGGCCAAGCAGCATCATAGGAGCAGAGAAGCTGACGTTTCGGGCCGAGACCCTTCATCAGAAAAGGGGGAGGGGAAAGGGGGTTCTGAAATAAATAGGGAGAGAGTGGGAGGTGGATAGAAGAGGGATAGAGGAGAGGATAAGTGGAGAGGAACCGCCCCCTTGATCATGACCCCCACCCCTGAGCACCAAACCATCATCTCCCAAACCATCCACAACCTCATCACCTCTGGTGACCTCCCATCCACGGCCTCCAACCTCATCGTTCCCCAACCTCGCACTGCCCGCTTCTATCTCCTTCCCAAAATCCACAAACCT
>NC_063343.1:48547457-48548092 GCF_021869965.1 Rhincodon typus | reverse complement strand
ACACGGTCGAGGGTGTTCTCGACCACTGAGGGGGGGATGTTGCGGTCCTTGAAAAATGAGGACATCTGAGATGTACGGGAGTGGAATGCCTCATCCTGGGAGCAGATGCAGCGGAGGCGAAGGAATTGGGAATAGGGGATGGCATTTTTGCAGGAAGGTGGGTGGGAGGAGGTGTATTCGAGGTAGCTATGGGAGTCGGTGGGCTTGAAATGGATATCGGTTTCTAGGTGGTTGCCAGAAATGGAAATAGAGAGATCCAGGAAGGAGAGAGAGGTATTGGAGATGGTCCAGGTGAACTTAAGGTTGGGGTGGAAGGTGTTGGTGAAGTGGATGAACTGTTCGAGCTCCTCGTGGGAGCATGAGGCAGCGCCAATACAGTCATCCATGTAACGGAGGAAGAGGTGGAGTTTAGGGCCAGTGTAGGTACGGAAGAGGGATTGTTCCATGTAACCTACGAAGAGGCAGGCATAGCTTGGGCCCATGCGGGTACCCATGGCCACCTTCTTTGTCTGTAGGAAGTGGGAGGAATTAAAAAAGAAGTTGTTGAGGGTGAGGACGAGTTTGGCTAAGTGGATGAGGGTGTCAGTGGAGGAGGACTGGTCAGGCCTGCGGGACAGGAAGAAGCGGAGGGCCTT
>NC_063343.1:48545556-48547357 GCF_021869965.1 Rhincodon typus | reverse complement strand
TCGAGATAGGTGGAGATAAGTTCGGTGGGGCAGGAGCAGGCGGAGACAATGGGTCGACCAGGGCATTCAGGCTGGTGGATTTTGGGATGGAGATAGAAGCGGGCAATGCGGGGTTGGGGAACGATAAGGTTGGAGGCTGTGGGTGGAAGGTCACCTGAGGTGATGAGGTTGTAGCTGGTTTGGGAGATGATGGTTTGGTGGTCGGGGGTGGGGTCATGATCAAGGGGGCTGTAGGAGGAGGTGTCGGAGAGTTGGCGCCTGGCCTCGGTGATGTAGGGGTGAGTGCGCCATACTACAACTGCGCCTCCCTTGTCTGCGGGTTTTATCGTGAGTTTGGGATTAGAGCGGAGGGAGCGGAGGGCTGCACGTTCTGCGGGGGAGAAGTTGGAGTGGGTGAGAGGGGTGGAGAGGTTGAGGCGATTGATGTCTCGACGGCAGTTGGAGATGAAGAGGTCGAGGGAGGGTAGAAGGCCTTGGGGTGGTGTCCAGGAGGAGGGGGTGTGTTGGAAGCGGGAGAAGGGGTCAGTAGAGGGAGAGTTAGGCTCATGGTTAAAGAAGTAAGCGTGGAGGCGGAGGTGGTGGAAAAAAAGCTCACTGTCCCCAAAATCCACAAACCTGACTATCCTGGTCGACCCATTGTCTCCACCTGCTCCTGCTCCACTGAACTTATCTCCACCTATCTCGACTCCATTTTCTCCCCCTTGGTCCAGGAACTCCGTATCTACGTCCGTGACACCACCCATGCCCTCCACCTCCTCCAGAACTTTCAATTCCCCGGTCCCCATCACCTCATCTTTACCATGGACGTCCAGTCCCTATACACCTGCATTCCCCATACAGATGGCCTAAAGGCCCTCTGCTTCTTCCTGTCCCGCAGGCCCGACCAGTCCTCCTCCACTGACACCCTCATCCGCTTAGCTGAACTCATCCTCACCCTCAACAACTTCTCTTTTAATTCCTCCCACTTCCTATAGACAAAGAGTGTGGCCATGGGTACCCGCATGGGCCCAAGCTATGCCGGCCTCTTTGTAGGTTACGTGGAACAATCCCTCTTCCGTACCTACACTGGCCCTAAACCCCACCTCTTCCTCCGTTACATTGATGACTGTATCGGCGCTGCCTCGTGCTCCCACGAGGAGCTCGAGCAGTTCATCCACTTCACCAACACTTCCCACCCCAACCTTAAGTTCACCTGGACCATCTCCAATACCTCTCTCTCCTTCCTGGACCTCTCTGTCTCCATCTCTGGCAACCACTAAGAAACCGATATCCATTTCAAGCTCACCGACTCCCACAGCTACCTAGAATACACCTCCTCCCACCCACCTTCCTGCAAAAATGCCATCCCCTATTCCCAATTCCTTCGCCTCCGCCGCATCTGCTCCCAGGATGAGGCATTCCACTCCCGTACATCTCAGATGTCCTCATTTTTCAAGGACCGCAACTTCCCCCCCTCAGTGGTCGAGAACGCCCTCGACCGTGTCTCCCGCATTTCCCACAACTCATCCCTCACACCCACTCCCCGCAATAACAACCAAAACAGAATCCCCCTCGTCCTCACGTACCACCCCACCAACCTCCGGATCCAACACATCATCCTCCGACACTTCCGCCATCTGCAATCCGACCCCACCACCAAAGACATTTTTCCCTCCCCACACTTATCTGCTTTCCGGAGGGACCACTCTCTCTGGGACTCCCTTGTCCACTCCACACTCCCCTCCAGCCCCACAACACCCGGCACTTTTCCCTGCAACCGCAGGAAGTGCTACACCTGCCCCTACACCTCCCCCCTCACCCC
>NC_063343.1:48516714-48545456 GCF_021869965.1 Rhincodon typus | reverse complement strand
AATCCCCCTCGTCCTCACGTACCACCCCACCAACCTCCGGATCCAACACATCATCCTCCGACACTTCCGCCATCTGCAATCCGACCCCACCACCAAAGACATTTTTCCCTCCCCACACTTATCTGCTTTCCGGAGGGACCACTCTCTCTGGGACTCCCTTGTCCACTCCACACTCCCCTCCAGCCCCACAACACCCGGCACTTTTCCCTGCAACCGCAGGAAGTGCTACACCTGCCCCTACATCTCCCCCCTCACCCCCATCCCAGGCCCCAAGAAGACTTTCCACATCAAGCAGATGTTCACCTGCACATCTGCTAATGTGGTATACTGCATCCGCTGTTCCTGTTGTGGCCTCCTCTACATTGGGGAAACCAAGCGGCGGCTTGGGGACCGCTTTGCAGAACGCCTACGCTCGGTTCGCACTCAACAACTGCACCTCCCAGTCGCGAACCATTTCAACTGCCCCTCCCATTCCTCAGACGACATGTCCATCCTGGGCCTCCTGCAGTGCCACAACGATGCTACCCGAAGGTTACAGGAACAGCAACTCATATTCCGCTTGGGAACCCTGCAGCCCAATGGTATCAATGTGGACTTCACAAGCTTCAAAATCTCCCCTCCCCCTACCCCCAAAACCAGCCCAGCTCATCCCCGCCTCCCTAACCTGTCCTTCCTCCCACCTATCCCCTCCTCCCACCCCAAGCCCCACCCCCATCTCCGACCTACTAACCCCATCCCGCCCCCTTGACCTGTCTGTCCTCCCTGGACTGACCTATCCCCTCCCTAACTCCCCACCTACACTCACCTCTGCTGGCTCCATCCCCGCCTCTTTGACCTGTCTGTTTCCTCTCCACCTATCTTCTCCTCTCTCCATCTTCTATCCGCCTCCCCCTCTCTCCCTATTTATTTCAGAACCCCCTTCCCCTCCCCCATTTCTGAAGAAGTGTCTAGGCCCGAAACGTCAGCTTTCCTGCTCCTCTGATGCTGCTTGGCCTGCTGTGTTCATCCAGCTCTGCACCTTGTTATCTCAGATTCTCCAGCATCTGCAGTTCCTGCTATCTCTGAAGCTTTCTACATCTGTTTGTTAGGCAGTAATTAGATCCAGAAAGCATATATGTGGATTTTCACAAGAGTAGGATGAAGTTTAGCTGTGACATCTCCTTTCTATTGACTTATTTGTCCAGTTTAACATTTGGCAGATAGCCAACTCAGCAAAATAGCAGATTGAGTCTGCAGCTATAGAGCCTAAATTGGTATCAGCTAATAGCCCTGAATCCAACTAAGAAAACCATTGAGGAAAATCATCAACAAACGACAAATTGCATATGACAATCTTTTCAAGAATAGATCTGATGATTAGTATGATAAAGCACAGCTGACCTTTGTAAAATGATTCTCTTAATCTTGCAAGATTCATAATTATTTTGACATGTGAAATAAATTGATCAAGGTTGACATTCTTGAGTTTTATATCATTGCTTTCTGACAGTTTGAAAATATTTCTCAGTTCTGCCTTATAAATTCAACATTCACGTTAATTTCCTTCACAAACAAAACATTTTAGAAGAATCTATACCTTGTGTAATTTGACATGTATTGTGTATTAGCTGTTGGAGATAGATGGAGCTATCATTTACACATCCTTTCATGGACCTTGGTTTGTTCCAAAACACTTCGCTGGTGATGAAGTACTTTTGAAAGGTAATCACTGCTTTAATATAGATGAATGTAACTGTAACATCACATAAACAAGAAACGTATGAGCCACTAGGTAATCTACTTCAGTAATATTGACCGTTGAATAAATTTAGGCTGAAAAGGTAGCCTTTTCATTTTCATTTTCGAACATTTGCCTCAAATGTTTTATTTGCTACCAGGAAGGCAAATGGGGATTATAATTTAACATCTCATCCAAAATACTGCACTCTCATAAAACTGAACTCAGTCTTAACTGAAAGTATTTTTTCAAAACTCTTGAGTGGGAATTGGACCCACAACATGATTGCTTAGAGATATAAGAGCTATCTTGAGGCTGGACTTGATGTGGAGCTACCGGTGTTGGACTGGGGTGGACAAAGTCAGAAGTCACACAACACAGGTTATAGTCCAACAAGCTTACTTAAAATCACAAGCTTTCAGAGTGTTGCCCCTTCATCAGGTGAAATCATTTCACCTTACAAAGGAGCAGCGCTCTGAAAGCTTGTGAATTCAAATCAACCTGTTGGACTATAACCTGGTGATGTGCCACTTCTGACTTTGAGGCTAGCCTGGCATTAAAGTATGTTTGATTTGTTAAATACAGTTCGCTTATATCCTATTTCTTTCTATTTTTAGATCTTAAACTGTAAAATGATGACTGCAATTTTCTTTGAAGTTTTCATTTTGCTTTTATGTTTCAGTGGGATTTGGTGTGCGACAATGACTGGAAAGGGCCATTTTCTATGTCAGTGTTCTTTGTGGGAGTGCTGGCTGGTTCCTTTATTTCTGGTCAGTTATCCGACAGGTAAGTTATTTCTTTTGTTCCACTCTGCCAGTTTAGTCCTAAGCACCAGAAGAGAAAAAATAATGCGAGTATGGAGGTTAATCTAAGGACTGTACTTACATGTCATTTGTGTTGCATTCCCATTGAATGCTATCTTAATTCCTGAAATTCAGGAAATAAGTTAGGCGCTTGCTGTAAGCAGTTTGGTCTTTGTGAATATTCAAAAGTATGGATCAGGTTAAATCATTCGCTGGCAAAAGCTGTTGTGCCAGGGTTGAAAACCAGAAGAAACACAGTTATTAAACTTTACTTAAAACTTTAATGGAATCCTTGTAGGATGTAGGTCACCTTCTCCAGATGCCCTGCAGGAAATCATAAGCATGCCTTGTACCAAAACTCTGTCTCCCTGTTTTCACCCCCGCCTCAGCACTCCCTCCAACTCTACTTCCTACCATGAGCTATGTTAACACTAAAGAACAATCTCTTAGGCTCCTGATGGTGATCTCCCACTGACCAAGATCCTGCTTCCACCAGCTGAATTCTTTGTCCTTTCTGCTGTGTCCATGTGAGAGTCATTCCTGGAATATGGCAATACAAGGTAATGTTGCCATAGTCTTACCAGACCATAGGCTGTTCTATCATCAGAGAGATGCACCTCATGGTGGTTTAACCTGAGTGTCACCATGCCTCAGGTGAGCGGAGAGGTTGAGAAGGAGAGTCTTTCAAGGTAACCTCATTTGGCGTGGGAAATGGCAGTGAAGTAACTAGGGTGCAGCGTATGTTAGGTGTGCGATTTGCAATGAGGCAGGATTAAATAATGATCCCAAAGTAAATGATTCCTCATGCAAGAGTGTTTATAACATCTGACAATTTCACACTTAGTTTGAGGGTGGGAGTCTTAGATCTGAGACAAGTTCAATAAATAAAGACAATTACAAAGGAGGAAGACAGGGTTAGCCGTAGTGGACTGAGAAATAAGTTGAAAGATAATACATTGGAGAAACAGTGGCAAATGCTTAAGGAGATTTCAAAACTCTCAATAAAGATATGTTCCGTTGAGAAAGAAAGACTCTATGACAGGATGCACCATTTGTGGTTAAGTAAGGAAATTAAGGATGGCATCAAATTGAAAGAAAAGGCAGACAACACTGAGAAAAAGATTGGGACAATCTTAGCGACCAGCAAAGGATGACTAAAAAGAAATGAAAGGCCGAAAATCAAATATGGGCTGAGTTTCCATTTATTTTAGAAAGCCACTGTGCACCCCCCATATGGGCTCTGGCATTCTGAAGCTCAGTCAATGATGGAATCGGAACATGTCGGAGAAGTGGGAGATGGCAGCACAATTCTCAAATGGGGACCTGGAGATACTGGTTGATAGGATGGCGCAAAGAAGGGAACTCCTCTTCCCGGAGGATTGACAGAAAAGGCCACAGCATCAGATCATGGCAGGTTACCATGGCTACCACTGGGGGTACAGCCATCTCAATTGTGTGGCGAAACAGCCAGCAGTGCCACAAGAAAGTCACCCATCTTCTTCACTTCGCCAGGGTAAGTTGGCACACTCTTCTGTCTACTATCTCACACTCACTCTCTCTCTGCTATTGCACCAAGGCTCATGCTCTGCCTGTGACAAATTTCCTCACTCGCTCTCACCACTGGCAACATCCCACACCACTAACCCTTGTGGCTTCTATTCTGGCCTCTCACCTGCCGGGGACAACTTACCATTTTTTGATCACCAATAACCGCACCAATGTGCATTTTCATGGCACTCAATTCCTATCTTCCACTCACTCCCGAAGAAAGACAGGCTCCAGTATGGCAGGAAAGGCCCAGATGGGTGGAGCGGTGCCCAGTATTCAACCCTTCAGTCCCCACAAGGAGAGAACCCTGGCCCTTGCCGGAGAATTTTGGGACCGCTCCTCTGGGGATACTGGGACATCCACAACCTGTGAACTGAGGAAGTATCATTCTTATTCCACTGCAACTCTCACAGTAACTCTGCTGTCAGTGTCATTCATTGCACACCACTTCCAACCATTGGCTGCATCGCCTTCTCTGTCTTTTGCCTTGTAGGTACAGCTAGCATCTCTGCCACCAAGGCACAGAAACGGCCTGCTCCACCAGAAGCCACCACCTCTAACTCTAAGCAAAAACTGTCAAGGGCTCAGAGGAAACATCGACAAGGCTGCCTCCTGCAATCCCACCAGGTCAGGCACTGACTACGTTGTGGGAACATTAGACTCAGAGAGTATAGTAACACAATTTTGTGAGCACCTCACTGCGACAGCTTCTGTCCAAGGCCAGAAATTTCCCAAAATGCTGGCACTCGAAAGACTGACAAAGAACAGGCACCTATTCAGCCCCAGGAAGGAGAGGACTCAGTGGTGGCAGCAATCAGAAACTTTGTCCGCATGCGCAGAGAGGGACGGAAACTGTAGACAGGTATGTGGGATACAATGGCCATACATTGCCCAGAAGCTGAAGCAGTGCACTGAGCCATGTGACCGTTTGCCTTGCAGCTGCCATGGAGATCCAGGTCCAGCACCCTCAGGGTCATCCAGAAAGGTGCACACAACTGTATTCTAACACCCCAGCCTTTGGTCCTTTGGTAATAGGAACACTTTTACAAATGACCATTCAAAACAAAATTAGTAGCCACGACAGCCATAGAGGTCTATAGCACAGAAAATGTCCCCATGATTCACTGAGTTGTTGGAATCAAAATCAAGCACCTAACTATTCTAATTCCATCTTCCTGCATTTGACCATAGCCTTGTAATAGCCTTGTCATTGGAAGTCCATTCTTAAATGTTATGAGGGTTTCTGCCTCTACCACCTTTACAAGCAGTGAGTTCTAAATTTCCACCATCCTCTTGGTGATTTTGTTTTTCTCATACGCCCCCTCTAAATCTCATGCCCTTGCCTTAAATCTATGCTCCCTGAGCATTGACTGCAGCACCAAGGGAAAAGGTTCTTTCCTGTCTACATTATCTGTGCCTTCCTAATTTTGCACATCTCACCATTCAGTCTCCTCTGCTCCAAGGAAAACAATCCCGGACTGTTCAATCTTCCTTCATAACTGAAACTCTCCAACCTTGGCAACATCCTGGAGAGTCTCTTCTGTACCCCGTCCAGTACAATCACGTGCCTCCAAAAATGTGGATCCCAAAACTGCACATAATACTCTCGCTGTTATCGGCAATGTTCCCTCTAAATTTTCCTGCCACTGTGTGGATCTCCAAGGTCTACATGTGGCAGTAGCTTCCACAAGCACAAACTACGTGCCTGAATGCCAACTGGCATGCATGGAACTTCCAAACTGCTACGTTGCCACACAACTTAGAGAGAACATTTGTTATAGGACTAAAGGTTACAAAGATAGGAATGGTAAAAACCATTGAGGGAAGTGAGAATAAAGATTAGATTTTTAAAAGTACCAGACTGTGGGACAGGGGTGAAGGATGAACAGAACTTGATATGAATAATGAAATGCCTCAGAGTTTTGAAATGGGTCATACATGATTTCAACCTCAAATGCAGAGACCACAATGTTCCCTTTCACAGATGCTGAACTAGCAGGATTATAATTATGCACATTAGCTCTGTCTCTCTTTTCAAAAATGATTATGTCATTGGCCATTCTACAGTATTCAGACAGTCTTTCATACACCATTGATTGGAAAAGAAAATGTTACATGCAGCCGATTCACTTTTAGAGAGGTGAGCACAGACCAATTTCACCCTCTGGGTCTTTTTGGCTGCTAGCCTCAGTGAATATAAGCAACAGATTTTAATGTTAGCAAGAGCTCAGTCAACAACACTAGAAAAGTATAAAAGTGTTTTTAACATTTGTTTAAACTATACTCCAATTAGGATGTGATTGATGAGTGTTTTAACATAGTGTGACATTGGAAGAAGTATTTTATTCCCGTATATAACAACTTGAGGCAAGAAAATAGTTAAAATATGCAAGTTAAGCCTATAATGAGTCTTTCCAATATCTCAAATTTTCATATGGGTTAAAATGTAATTTGTAAAGTTAGGTCTGGAAGAAGAATACAGGAAAACACTAAGCCAACTTATGGTAATATCAGTTATGACAGCATAGCTATAATAAGAGATTTGAATAACAACTGCAACGAAGACAATATTATTGGAAGAAAATTATACATTAAAAACTTTCAAGGAAAATAGAAGTAGACCATTTGAACTTAATTCATGAAATTCCTCTGTCTTCTTTTCAAATCTCCTTGCATTGCCATGCCATACACTTCCACTGGCAGGGATGTTAGGTTGATGACTTGATTTAAGGATCTCCATCTTAGCTGGTTCCCAAGGAATGCATGGAACAGATTGATAACAATCCTATATTTGATTTTCACTCCCTCTTTTGGGAAATTACCAGCTACAATAGCAATTACTTCATCCCTCTGTACAGATTCTTGATTGAAGTCAGCACCTAATACATGGGGTGCGGAAGTGAAATATGGTGAAAAATTCCACGTCAAAGTGTTGCGCATAGATTGTTTGAAGTGTCACGCCATCAAAAGACGTAGGCTAATTGGCTAATTGTCAATTGCAACAAGTTTCACAAAGAGTTTCTGAGAATTCTAGTGAGTTATCTCACGCGATGCTGTGGTCCTCACCTCATTGTGTATGCATCACGCCTCACTGGCATGCTCTCACTTTACCCTGCACTCATCAATTGCACAGTGCTCGCCATTGCAGGACCTATTGGGATTTTCATTGCTGGTGCCAGCTGTGCATCAAGTTAATCACTGCCAGCCACTAAAAGCTCTTCACAGTACACATCGGGGGGGAGGCAAATGAGAAAGAAAAGCTCCTGAGCGCAGATGGGTGGCTCAGGGACACTTCACTTGCAAATAGGAAGTCACATCTGTATGTGTATTGCCACCTTGTATTACTGACTGTTAGAGTCAGTGCAGCGACAACAATCAAACTACACGTGCGCCGCATCACGTTTGAATCCTGTCTAAGAGAGTGTTGCTCTGTCCCGCAGGCCTGTGTATTATAACATCAAGCCATTGTTCAGGACTGACCTTTGCCCAATGCTACCTCCCTGAATGACCAGGGAGGATAACCTTGACTGATAAGTGACCAGATCTTTAACTGATCTCTGTGAAGTTGCTCACTAACTTCCACTAGTTCCCTCTCTGGTTGCACTGGACTCGCAGGGCTGGCTGTGGCCCACTCCTTGTGCTGTAATTAAAAAGAATCAATAATCTTAGCTGCCCTAAGCACTCAACTAACTATGGCCATGCCACTGGCCTGATATTGGACTATGCCTTTAACTTACCGTGCGTCTTGCCCCTCTGACTAACTTGACTGAGGACTAGGTCCCTCAGACTTTCAGGCATTGTTATTTAGTTCAAGCACATTCAGCATGTTTGTCTTTTAAGCTGCTGGCCCATACTGCAGGTGTGACATTGACTGTAAAGCAACATGCTTGCCCCTTTAAATGTTCCTTGCTTGTAAACACGTCAAATTGCCTGGTCTTGTGTCTGTTTTTGGGGAAGACAGAAATACAGTGACCATGCAAACTCTGAATGATTTGACAATGCACTAAATCTGATCACAAAAAGCAAGACAAGGTAAGGCAGAGACGCTATGAGCATCCAAGTGGGTGCAAAGTGAAAGTGTCCTCAGAGTGCGAGCTAATTTCTTAGAGATGCACCCTGATCCACTCCATGAGATGAGTATCTATCACTGTGTGCAGAGCGGCCTGGCAACAACATGGCAATGCAAGGTGTCCATATGCTCCAAAGGACAGTGTTGAAATGGATGGTTGTAGTCTGTGTGAGTTGGAGATCTGCCATGATGATGTGGTGATGCTAACGTGACTGATGCTAACCTCTACAGACAAGGAGGTGGGAGGAATCGTGTTGAAAATTGTCACGTGCTACATGAGAGAGTAGGTAACAATGCGGTGTAAATGCACACAAACATATCTCTCTCCGCTCATTAGTGACATTCTCATCTCGCTGTTCAAACCTCTGGTTTAAAATTGGATTTTATTTTCTCAATGCTATGAATCTCATTTTTCTGATCTTGCCACATTTTCACAACTGACTCACTGGTGCCCATGCCATTCAGGGGCTGAAATAAATCAACCCATAGGGATTTTTAATCAGTCTTCACAAAACCAAATAAAAGCAATAACACAAAGTAAACATTTTTAACCTGTAATTATGTTAATGAAGGTACGACATAAAGTGAACATACCGTACAAGGAAACAAGCATGCAACACAACTAAACAGACACCAAAGAGTAGGTGAATACTCCCTAAAAAAAACCTGCAACTGTGATGCAGAATGTTTAGGAATAGAACAGACAGAAGGAAATTGCATATATTCAATACCAATTATTGAAAAAATAAATATTCACAAAATAATTAACTGAATTCAGCTGTAAGAATTTCAATCATGTTAAACCATGATCATTCATTTTGAGCTGAATAACATCCATGGATCTTAAACAAGAGGAGTTACTTAACAATTGTTGAGAAACTGATTCTCATAAAGGAAATCAATCTACAGCAAACCTCAGTTTATATTCCTTTGTTCTTTTAAGAATTTGTTTTTTAGAAAATGACGTCCAGAAGAAAACAGCGCTATATGTAATGGCTGATATTTTGGGGGATGGATAAGAAAATGGAGATCTTAGTTTAACATTCTTAAACATATAATTTATGAGACTTTTTGAATCAGTATTTAAGTTTCACAAAAGTAAAGACTAATATTTGCATGCTGCTTTTACACCAGCATTGGATGTTGCAATACAGCCAATGAAGTACTTACAAATATAGTCACAAATGTGATGTAGGAATCATGGCAGCCAATTTGTGCACAGCAAGTGTACGCAATTAGCAATTTGATCGTGATCGGAGAATCTACATTTGCCAAAACAACATTTGGATCAAAACACCTCTTGGAACTAATGTATTCCGCACTTTCTCTCATGTAATATTTGAAACAAGGATTAAGTGGATCTAATTGACTATGGGATCCCTGATTAGGGTTGTTAGCCTGGACCAATTGGGGAGCCCTGGCTGACAGATATAAAGAGGAGATTCAGGCAGTCTCCTCACTCTAGGGACCAGCTTTGAGCAGGCTGGTCAAAATCCATGTATTGCGTACGTGTAAATAAAGAGTGACTTGGTGACAGGATACTGGCCTCTGTGCAGTTATTTCATCCCAATGATGAGTTAAAATGGAGTCACATTGGAAAGAGTTTGTGGAACAGTGTCAGCCTTGTGCTTCATTTGCATGTATATAATCAAGCAAAGCCACATTCTGTTGTTCATACCAACTTCATCCTATATTGCATGCACTAACTGCACTGAATACTGAAATACTGAGGTTACTTTGGTGATTTTGTACAAATGTGTTGGTCTATAGTCTCGTCAGTAATAAACAAAGGGAAACCTAAATCACTTGAAGTCTAATAATTCTAGTTATCTCAAATGGTTGAGAAGCAATCATTACTGTCAGTCATAAAATTTAATTCCGTGAATCCTTGTCACAAAAAATGTTCCGTTCTTTTTGACTGAACTAGAGTTAGTTGATATTCCTTTTGCTACAATGGACTTGGGTATCACTGCTTCAGTTGGAATCTGGGCCCACACTTCCTTTTTTTGCCACAGCTGAGATTTCCTGAGTAGTAGTTTTTTCTTCGTTCAGAAGTTCTTCATAAATCTGCCTTTGTTTCTCTTTAGAGATACTGATTGCGTTTTCAACTTCTTCGACGATTTCTTTTGACTTTTCTACCAATTCTGGAGTGGGCTTAACATCCATAAACTGACTCTGGAATCCCTTCACATTGTGATGTATTTTTGCAAGTTGCTGTTGAGCCTTCGTCTTTTCTGTTTTCCTGTTGTTTGTCAGTTTCAGCTCCAGTTCTTCAAGACTGCTGTATTCAGCGCTAAACTCATTTCTTTTGTTGAAAAGATGAGCGTTTTTGTCCTTTTTTAAATTGGCTATTACTTAGTGGAGTGGCACGATGGCTAGCACTGCTGCCTCATAGTGCCAGGGACCCGGGTTCGATTCCAGCTTCAGGTGACTGTCTCTTTGGATTGTGCATGTTCTCCTCATATCTGCGTGTGTTTCTGCTGGGTGCTCTGCAGGAAATGCCCATAGTGTTCAAGGATGTGTAGGTTGGGTGCATTAGCCATGGGAAATGCAGGGTTATAGGGATAAGGTAGGGGAAATGCATCTGGGTGGGATGCTCTTCCACAGGTCGGTGTGGACTTGTTGGGCCAAATGGCCTGTTTCCACACTGTGGGGATTCTGTCATCGGATCTATGACTTCAGCCATTTTCACCACTGATCCAAGGAAAGACTTTCCAATTGATCATGCAGTCCCTACAGTATATTTAACAATAAAAATGGAAATTGTTTTCTTCAAGCAAGTCAGTCAACTCCCTGCTCCTGAACAAATCTCAAGAGACATGTGGGATCCTAAATCCACTGTTTGTCAGATAGTTTTAGTAAAATCGTAGCTTTATTTGGGAGCATGCTAACGTTACACCCCTAACAGAACATCATAAAAACCCAAGGATAAAATTGGGATTTTACATTTTTGGGTCCCATCTTAATGTCTAATCCTTCTGGTACCCCCTCACATGCTTACGGTAGGTGTGTGCCTGCAGTATCATGGATTTTCAGTCCAAATAAAATATAAATCAAATGGTAAATGCTTATGTCTATGTTTATATGTGACCTTGCTGTATGACTGAGAAAACGTGGATTTAACTTGTACACCACACGTATATGTATAAACGTGTGCATGATTTAGCATGTAAAAAACATGCATAAACATGTAGTTGTTTATATGTATCCTGGTAAGTAAATATAGTTAAAAGTTTATTTCATTCTGTTTTTTAGGTTTGGGAGGAAGGTAATTCTCTTTGGAACTATGGCTGTACAGACTGGATTCAGCATGATTCAAGCATTCTCTCCAAACTGGGAAATATTCTGCGTTCTGAATTTCCTTGTGGGCCTTGGACAGATTTCCAACTATGTGGCCGCTTTTGTTCTTGGTAAATATCTGTAAAATTGAATATTTTTATCTGCCATCTTCTTAAGGTTTTCAATGATTCTGTCACTCTCAGTATGGCACTAAGTCGGTCTGGACACCCATGGAATTTGGAGGTCACATTTCGTTCCAGTCCTTTTCTGTAGAAAAATGGTCATAAAATTCTGAAACATATCACAATGCAAGAATATTCCAACTGGAAACATGAATCAGAGGATTACTGACTTGGAGGGGAAAAAGTAAAATTTGGACCATAGCTCATAAAAATGTAGTGTGACAACATAAACTGCATCAGGGGCAAGTGTGAATGTGGGGTTAAGGCCGCAGTCATATTAGGTATGTTCTCATTGAATGGCAATGCAGGCTAGAGAGGTTTTGGAGTCATAGAGTCATACAAGAAGGATTCAGACCCTTTGGTCCGACTGGTCCACATCGACCGTGTTCCCAAACCAACTAGTCCCACTTGCCTGCTTTTGGCCCATATCCCTGCAAACCTTTCCCATTCATGTACTTATCCAAATGTCTTTTAAATGTTGTAACTATACCTGTAACCACCACTCCCCCTGGCAATTCATTCCACATACGAACCACTGTCTTTGTAATAATAAGTGTATTAGAAATGGGGAACCTGCTCCCAGTAAAAGCAGTAGAAGCTCAATCAAATAACATTTTATAAAATAGAGCTCAACAGATCCTTGCCAGCCCAGATGTAGGGGATATGGAACCAAGGGTGTGAATGGTTAGGTTACAGATTACACATTCCATATCAACACAGATCAGAGGAGCTGAATGATGCTGCTTCTATTCCTCTCTAACTACTCTCATAAATCCCTAATGGCACAATACTTTGAAGGACTGGTGGATGTTGTCATTGTTCCTGAACTAAATTCCACAACTGAAAATTAAACACAACCCACAATAATTTAACAATAAATCACTAAATGTTTCAGACATTCACCATCACTGCTATGAAACCCCCTAAAATAAATAATGTCCACTCTGCTGAGCAGCACATTCCTGGCATTCTTTTGCTGTGAGAAAATCATTGCAGTTATAGTCCAAGTATCGGGATGTTAGGTCATTCATGCTTTTGTGAGATGATCATTTATTTATTTTCTGTAAGTATTTTGCTTTGCAAAATGCATGATTTTATTGTTCTGTTGCCTTCCTAAGGCACCTAGTGAATCTCCAATTGCTCCTAATTGATGCATAAGCACTCATTAACATAGCTTGATATAGATTATTCTTTTAAATGCTGTTCTAATGTCATGAATTTATCTTTCAGCGAAGAAATATACTTTGTGGCGGAGCCATATTAACTGTTAAATACATTTGATTCTTCAGTACAATGAGCATCATCATCCACCCACACTGGTTCACAAAGGTGTCCCAAAGCATAAATCACATCATGAGTGTCTAGGGTGGAGATATTGGATCTGCAAGGATGCTTCACAAATATCTGTTTCATCGACACTAGCCTGAATAGCAAAGTGACACATTACCTGTTCTGTAGCAGAGTCAAGGCTAATTTGCATCTTAAAATTTTCTTTTGTTTTTTTTTTCCTGTTTCCAGTAGGGCATGTATGCTGTTCTCTGGTATTGATTAGTTTTCTGTTGAGAAAAGTTTGGACAGTATCATTAGAACCCAATCTCATGTTTAGCTATTTAAATTCTGACATGCTGTTATGCGTAGATTGGGTGACGTGGGAAACTAGGGACTTCTAAAATCTATTGCAGTCACCTTACTAGAACATACTTGTTCTTAATAAATAGATATGAATTAAATTCAATACTAAATTCGTGATGTGCATACCGGCACAGATCTTTCATTTACCTCTCTTGCAATGCAAGGATTTCAATGTCATATACATTAATGTGATGTAAGATTTGTGACTTATACATGAATTAAAATCATTTACTTAGGAGTTTGGTTTTTGAACAATGGCATGTGGGTTTAGACAATGTATATGTGGAGACTATCTTGTTAGTGTATCTGGAGCCATTTTTTTTCTAAACCAGGGATGTGAGAAAGAGTTTCTGAAGTGATAAATGGAATTTATTTGTATTGTGAAAGATTTATGATCAAACAGAGTAAACATTAGCAAGTATAAACTTGATTTCAGTTTGTGAGAATCAGGAATTGTTGTTTTTTGCCTCAGTGAAAACCCATAGTTTAGAAAGTGTTCAGTGGGGTTTAACAGAAATCCTGATTGAAGTTAGATATAAAAAGATAGTTTCTTCGAAAGAAAGGAGATAGTTATGAACAATTCAAAAATAGGTTATCTCTATGTAAGTGTTTTAGTTTGAAATTTGAGAGCAGAACTCTTTGCTTGGAACCCCAAAGGGGCTATTTGAAGCTGAAAAAGCCTAACTTGAGATGTGTATGTAATCAAAGAAGAGGCTCTCAAACACTCTAGACAGGAATTGAAGGAATCAGTTAAGTTAACCACACAGGTGTGACAGTGAAGGGAACTCTGTCAGATATGGGTACTGTAACGTGACAGTGTTGGAATAGATGGGATTGTACTTTTGTTGTGTTTTGAAATCTTTCAAATTATGTTACATGAAAATGGCTTGGGTATTCCATTTAATCTTCATTTCTTTTGCTAAATGAACTTATGTTCTATTGTTAAAACTAAATATGCTGTATTGCATATTTGTGTTTCAGTTAAAGACCACCTTAGTAAATAAAAACCAAACAAAATATCGAGCCAGACCTCAGCTTGGATATGGCATGTGCAGTAATAACATTAGCTGGGATTATGACAACAAGATCCAAAATCTACTGTGATTTATCAGATCTGAATTGCTTGTATTTCACTTAGATGTAAATAATGTAAATGCAAAATGGTTAGAACTTGTTAAGAAGAAGACTCAGAAAGGGAGTACGTGTGGTTCTCCTATAACGCGATAGTTGCATTCTTGTGTGAAGTCACGCTACAGAAAATTGCAGTATAGAAAATCGCGTTATAGGAAAATCCCGACCCGAAACATCAACTTTCCTGTTCCTCTGATGCTGCCTGGCATGCTGTGTTCCTCCAGCTCCACACTGTGTTATCTCTGACTCCAGAATTGGCAGTTTTTACTATCCCTAATTTTGAGGCTATGCCCTCTTGTTCTAGTTTCACCTGCCAGTGGAAACAACATCCCTGCTTCTATCTGATCTGGAATGGGCTAGATTGTCAACTTCAGTGCAGGTACCACGAATCAAATGTCTGAATTTGGTGTGCCTGTCTCAAGTTGAAATGCCTGCAAAGCCAGGATTTTTGTTGTGGAGTGGTCAAGTGCTGAGAGGAGTGAAGTCATCTGCCCTAAGAACCCTTTCAGGAGCAGCCACAGTGGCTATTTGAAAGGCCCATCTCAGTGCTTTGGGACTTCATCCCAGTTGTAATGAAAACTTAAGGTTGTCCAGTCCTCACTCCATCCCACCACTTATTCCACTTGCCTCATCCATACCATTTCACATCCATTCATCCAACTTGGCTTTGCATAGAATCAATCTACAGTGACAATAGGATATGTTAGCAAAACTTTTGGAAAAAGTTTCATTCATAGAAACATGGAAGGAAGGAGCAGGAATAATCTATTCAACTCCTGAAGCTGCTCTTCTATTCAATATGATCGTGGCTGATCATCAACTTCAATACCCATTCCCCCCACCCCCATATCTTTTGATCCCTTCAGCTACAAGAGCTATATCTAACTCCTTCTTGAAAATACAACATGTTTTGGCCTCAACCACTTTCTGTGGTAGTGAATTCCACAGGCTGACCACTTTCTGGGTGACGGAATTTCTCCTCGTCTCTGTCCTAAAAGGTTTACTTCTACTGTTGGAATTTTAGAGAATTCAAGTGATCCCCCCTCATTCTTCTAAATGCCAGTGTATACAATCCTAACCAACTCAATCTCTCTTTATACATCAGTCCTGCCAATCCCAAAAATCCATTTGGTGAATTTTTGCTCTATTCCCTCTATAGCAAAAACATCCTTCCTCAGATAAGGGACCAAAATTACCCTCAATATTCCAGGTGTGATCTCGCCAATGCCCTGTATAATTGCAGCAAGATGTCCTTGTTCTTGTACTCAAATCCTCTCACCATGAAGACCAACATACAGTTTGCCTTCTTTGCTGCCTGCAGCACCTGCACCCTTATTTTCAGTGACTCGTGCACAAGGACACTCAGGACTCCTTGAACATTTCCTCTCTCAATTTACAGCCATTCAAATAATAATCTGCATTCCTATTTATGTTTCCAAAATGGATAATCTCACATTTATATATAAAAGTTGCTTTTACTGCAGCTGAAAAAAAAGTGAATCATTCAGGCCCTTGGTATTTTTAAAACCAGAACCTGCAAGCTTTTGCAATGTTAATTTCTTATGGATACTGTTTCAATAATCCAATGATTGCCTGAGCTCTCAACCAAGCTTTATTATGCATTTCAAGTCCCTTTGAGAGGCCATGTATAAGACCTTTTGAATTTACCTTCCATAAACTCCCTCATCCAGACTATGGTTCATGACACATCTGAAATGCCATAAACCACAAATTCTTCAAAAGTTGCCCTGACTCCATGAAAATTGTGAAATAGTAGAATATACCTATTGTAGCAATAAAGCAAGTCAAGTCGAATGTGTAGAGTAAAGGTTCATGATGCCTTAAATGCACCCTCAAATATAAAGAGGAAAGTTAGAAAACCATGGGAATGGATTTCAGAATCCCGGAATCAGCTCCTCTTTGCTGTTTTCACAGTTTCTTGGACTCGCTTTGAATTCACGAAAATCCAACGCATTAACTCTGTTCCTCTCTCCACAGATGTTGTTTTATCTGCTGCATTTTTCCAAGCATTTTCTGTTTTGTTTCAGACTCTCAACATCTGCGCTCTTTTGATTTAGTTTAAATTTTTGGAAATGGTATGAGAAGGTAGATGAAACTAATTCCTAGAATAAAGAAGATGAACTGTGAGCAAAGGTTAGGAAACTTTTGGTTTAGAGCTGGAGAAAGGCTGTTATGGGGGGATTTTCTAAAGTACAGGAATGTAATATATGAGACAATAATAGATAACACCAACTGGATGTTGACTTAAAATTCAATTCAACTCAGAGAACACAACTAAATAATCATTGGAAGTATCTTTAAAGAAAATCAAGTAAAGCTTCTTTGCTGAAGTTCAGACCCGTGATTATAATGTCTGTCCACTGGTCTAAACAAATCAAAAATAATGAGATCGTTGAAAATGTAGAGAATAAGACATGTATAATACCAGTGCAGTAAAACATTGTGGGCTGAACCTGGTGGTCTATTGTAATCTCTGACTGCTCTTGTGATTTTGTTTCCAGAGACTGTAAAAATCTCTAGTCTCATTATCTGCTGGACATTTCTTCATGAAACTTTATTTTTAATTGCTTTTCATATGTATTCCATTTTCCCACATCTTTCTGTCATGTGCTACATTCCATTGCTTCCTTACTTCGGTTTATGTTGCTCAATCACTGGATTCAGGGAGGCACATAAGATGGACGTGGCAGTTCTGCATCTGGGATCCTTCTTTCGGCTTACGTTAACAGATTAGGCTTCAGGAGCATTTTTCTTAAAAAAGACTGAATACCAGAAAAAATAACTTTATTTTAATGTGGCCAAAATAGGCATTGAGACAAAATTAAGAAATGACACAATATCAATGTTGATCTTGACCTGTTTATTCATTTACAGGATCGGAAGTGCTTGGAAAATCTGTTCGGGTTATGTACTGTACACTGGGAATCGGCATTTCTTTTGCATTTGGCTATATGCTTCTTCCTTTGGCTGCATACTTCATACGAAGCTGGTGGGCATTGCTTTTGGTCCTGTCTGCCCCTAGTTTTTTCTATATTCCTTTGTGGTGGTAAGTAGAAATTGTGTAATCAGTAGGTAAAAATGTTTATTTCCTTCTTAGATTGATTTTGAACAAGATAAAGCCAATGAGAATTCTTCTTAAATGAGGGTATAGATGAGATCAGCATTGGCTATGTTTTATGAGGTGTAGTTGCATCTTCTTGACTGTGAAGGAAGGCTGGCTGTTCAAAGATTGTTTTTTGCTTTTATTGCCTAGAGGTAGTTGAGTCACATGGTTGCCATTTCTGTATAATTTGGCGTAATTTGACCAGGTTGAAATCAATGGGTTGAAAATTAAATTGGATTTATAATGGGAAAATGGTCAGCTCCGTCATATTTCTGACCAGGAGGTGATGATGAACATTACATTGTTTAGGCTGCACCTCATGGATTGGAATGATATTGGATAGTCAATGAGTTATAGGTCCATCCATTCAATTCATTACTTTATAGTAAGATCTCAATAGTAAATGTGTTAAAGCAGAGGGTTTTTTTGTAAAGACATGCCTTTTGTTATTTTCTGTATTTTTAGTTGTGACTGACATGATAAAAGAACTGTTTTAAAATGAAAGATTGCTGTGTGATTGCTGCATATTTTGAAAGCACGTAATGTCCCAAACATAATAAGCACCGTTTATATATTGTACTTGTTTAAACAGCTGTGAAACAGGCTGCAGACAAACTGGTGCAGAGGGGTTTTCTACATATGGAGCTTTGTTTGGAAGCAAGCGGCTGATTGGTTTAGAATCATAGAATCCCCACAGTGTGGAAGCAGGCCATTCAACTCATTGAGTCCACACCGACCCTCTGAAGAGCATCCACCCAGACCTACCCCTAACCCTGATTTTCCCATGGCTAATCCACCTAACTTGCACATCTTTGGACTGTAGGAGGAAACCAGAGCACCCAAAGGAAACCCACACAGACACAGGGGGAATGTGCAAACTCCATAGAGACAGTTGCTCGAGGCTGGAATTGAACCAGGTCCCTGGCTGTGTGAGGCAGCTGTGCTAACCACTGAGCCACTGTGTTGCCCCAAGGTTTGACGACCAGTGACCAGTTACCAATGACAAAGGCCATCTGCCTGCCAACAACTATATGGCTGGTTCTCAACATGGGGCTGTGAACAAGATTCAAAAGGAATCTTCAGACCTCCATCAGCTTAGAAAGTCTCTCTGTTCTCTGCAGTAAAAATCACTTTAAGCCTGAAGCAAACTAGTTTTTGTCCAGCAGTTGTTATTAAACTGTGACTTATAATTAACAAAATAAACATCTGTCATAAATTAATCAGGTGCCCTGTGTCCCTTGCAAACCAGTGGAAACATCTAAAAAGGGAAGACTGAAAACCAGCATTCCGATCAACATGAGAATCATTTCAGCAGATTTGGTGAACAGAGACCACTCAACTGTTCTCCCAGTTTTCCCCCGTCCGTATGACCAATGTCTGTTTTCCTGTTTGCGTGAGGGGTAGAATCTAATTATTTGCAATAAATAGCAATTCTTACTAGGACTATAAACCTGATCTGTGCTTTCTGTCAACTCATTCTGAAAGACAGGTAAATCTGGGAATTTTGTGTACTTTTCAAAATCTTTTATTTTGTGACGACTTTGCAAACAGGGCTTGATTTCAAACAAGCAACCCCAAGGAGCTGTAAAACTTTTATTGGTTAGTGTACATGATAATTATGAAAAGGAACTGATGAAATTATTTCAATTTTACTTTAGTCTAAAACAATACTACTTTTTGTTCAAGCATTTTTCAATGCTTTTACCAATGTACAAAATTAAGTACATTTGTTCCAATATATGAATAGTTACACTGTCAACATGATTTCTATAGACTACAGAATCCCTGCAATGAAAAAAGAGACCATTCGGCCCATTGAGTCTACACAACCCTCTGAACAGCATGCCACTCCCACCCCATCCCCACAACCCCACGTGGGGTTTTTACCATGGCTAACCCACCAATACTGCATAACTTTGGACACCGCATGCAATTTTTTTAGCATGGCCAATCCACCTAACCTGAACATCTCCGAACGATGGGAGGAAACCAGAGCACCCAGAAGGAACCAATGCAGACATGGGGAGAACTTGCAAACTCTGCACAGTCACCTAAGACACACTTTTCACACTAGGTTTCTCATGTAGCTGCGTCAAAGGGCAGAAAATAGGGGCTAAAAGTAGAAATAAACATGAATGGAAAGTTTAAAAGCAAGAGTAAGAGGATTGAAATGAAGAGTAGAAAAATGTGAAAAAATGAAGTTCCTTGAAAAGCAAAGAATAAACATTTAAATGACAAAAGTAAAAGAAAGTAACAGAAGTAGAGGAGTGTTAAATGAAATAAGAAAGCAATGGAAGCAGATAGGGTGGGGTGAAAACACCTACCTTAAGAAATAAAGAGGCAATGTGAGACAGTCAAATAAGTAGACATTTTTGAGACAGCAATTAAGGTTAAGAAGAAGAGAAACAGAACTGCAAATAGGGAATAGAGATGAAAGAAGAGGGAGAAACCGGAATTGATGCAAATAAATTAAGTAAGGAGGAAATTAATAGAATCGTAGAGTCATACACAGAAATAGACTCTTCAGATCAACTTGTCCATGTCGACCAGATATCCTAAACTGAACTAGTCCCATTTGCCTGCCTTTGGCCTGTATCTCTCTAAACCTTTCCTGTTCATATACCTGTCCAAATGTCTTTTAAATGTTGCAATTGTACCTGCCTCTACCACTTCCTCCGGCTGCTCGTTCCATACATGTACCACCGTCAGTGAAAAAGTTGCCTCTCAGGTCCCTTTTAAATTGTTCCCCTATCACCTTGAATCTATGTCCTCTAGGTTTGGAATCCCTTACATTAGAGTAAAGACTCCATGGAGAAAATACAATAAAAATTGCATGATTCAATACTCTGAGCATACTTTAAGTATTAGATTGCTCACATATGTGGTTATATGGGCTTCAGTAAAGCATTCAACAAGGTTTTGTATGATAGACTGGTTTACAAGGTTAGATCACATGAAATACACGGAGAAATAGCCATTTGGATGCATAATTGGCATGAAGGTGGGAGACAGAGGATGATGGTGGATTGGTGCTAGGTATTCTGCTTTTTGTCATTTATATAAATGATTTGGATGTGAATATAGGAGAAATAATTGGTAAGTTTGCAGGTGACACCAAAATTGGAGGTGTAGTGGACAGCCAGGAAGGTTACCTTAGAGTACAATGGGATCTTGATCAAATGGGCTAACAGCCGAGGAGTGGCAGATGGAGTTTAATTTAGATAAATGTGAGGTGCTGCATTTTGGAAAGGCATATCAGGGCAGGACTTATACACTTCATGGTAAGGTCCTGGGGAGCGTTGCCGAACAAAGAGACCTTGGAGTGCAGGTTCATATTTCCTTGAAAGTGGAGTCGCAGGTAAACAGGATAGTGAAGATGGCATTTGATATGTTTACCTTTGTTGCTCAGTGCATTGAATAAAGGAGTTGGGAGGTGATGTTGTAGCCATACAGGACATTGGTTAGGCCACTTTTGGAATCCTGCATTCAGTACTGGTCTCCCTGCTATGGGAAAGATATTGTGAAATTTGAAAGGGCTCAGAAAAGATTTATAAGGATGTTGTCAGGGTTGGAGGGTTTGAGCTACAGGGAGAGGCTGAATAGGCTGGAGCTTGGGGTTTAAGGGGCAACCTTATAAAATTTTTTAAAATCAAGAGGGACATGGATAGGGTAAATAGCCAAGGTCTTTTCCCCAGGGTGTGGAAGGCCAAAACTAGAAGGCATTGGTATAAGGTGGAGGGGTGGGGGGGTGGGGGGGTTGGTGGGGGTGGGGTGGAGATTTAAAAGGGACCTAAGGGATAGCTTTTTCACATGTGGTGCATGTATGGAATGAGCTACCAGGTGAAGTGGTGGAGACTAGTACAATTACAACATTTAAAAGACATCTGAATGGGTATATGAATAGGAAGGGTTTAGAGGGATATGGGCCAAATGCTGACGCATAGGACTAGATTAATTTAGAATATCTGGTTGGCAGGGGACTGTTGGACTGAAGGGTCTGTTTCCATGCTGTATATCTCTATGACTCAATGCTGCATATTTAGTGCTTTGATGTTGTTTCATGTATCTTGATGCTTGTCCCAGTGCATTCAAATAATACAAATCCTGGAAGTAAGACTGGCAATAAATTAGAACTGGATTAAAAATAGATGAGTGATTGTAGGAGCAGTGAGCTTTTAAAACAGCTGTGATTGTTTTCTCTAATGTGTCACATTAATTACACATGACTGTCCACTTGAGAATAAATCCTATTTCTGAATTAAAGAGTTTCACATAGAGTTCTTTCATTACAATTAAGAAGAGTTTTTTTTATACTTGCCAAATGTTTCTGTGTGCATTGCCTGAAGTTGTAAAATCTTTCAATTGTTAATGAATTTTGAGTTTGAGGTTGATTTTCCAGTTTTATTAATATACTTGAATCATGGAGTGAGAAGCAACTAACTGGAAAATGAGTCAATGCAATGCCCTTGTCACTTGACACCTTAGTTGATGCTGGTGACACTTGTAAACTGAACAGGAAAGAATTTCGGAGCTAGCCTGGTATCTCGCTAACTGCTTTGTTGAGCTGGTTGATGAGAGTTAGAATTTTGAATAAACCTTTTACCTCATTGTATTGGTGAGGGAAATATGTAAGTAGAATTTTCAACAGAATTACTAAACTTCGCAACTGTTGTGTTAAACAGATCAGAGCTGGAGCTGGGTTTCTTTTTTTCTACGCCACTGTGACACCGTATATGTAGCAGGAATTCTATCCACCGTAGAATAACAAGAGTTGAACCTAGTGAATTCCCAGATCAGCCTAATTTAGATTTCCCTGACTGAATTATAACTTTAGTGGGCAATCTACTGAGGCATGTTAAAGGTATCTGGCAGCAACAGTCAGGTTAGAGTAGAGATGGAAAATCTCTTGTGTTATACAGCTACAGAACTTGCAGCACCATTAAGAGGGTTGTTGGCTTCCAGCCTGGGTAAAGCAGCACGGACATCGTTGTATCCAGTACAAAATAAAAACAAAGTTTTCCCTGCAGATAATTTGTCTCATCCAGAGCAAAATTCTACTTTAGTGACTGGCTTTCAGGAGCTAACCACAATAGTCGAGAATAGCGTACTAAAGGTGTAGCTTTGAAATTAAGTTTTTTTTGATAGAAAGTTACAATTGAGTATTTTTGATAAGAATGGCTGAAGGCAAGCGTAAATTGTCAGAGTAGGATTACTGACTGATATTCTCAGAATCTGAGCCTTACGACCTTGGGAAGAATTAAGATATGTGAACAGAGGCTGTGTCCTTTACCAAGGAGAGAACAAACTATGGTCTTGGCATTGTAAATTGAGAACAGAAGTAAAACCAGAAGCAAGTATTTTGTGAGCTGAATGCATGTTTGTTCGATACTTATGAAAGCTTAGAATTTCCATTAAATTCCATGGTTGAAATTTAACACAAACATGATGAATTGGATGCCTATGAAGTATGGTCAGATTTTGGTAAGATGTTGAATGTCGGTCATTCATTCTATAGAGGAATACACCATGGACTTTAACTATAAAAGATGGAAGAAATTAAATTTGGAGATTCCTTGTTCGAGTCAGCATTTAAATTCCTGGATTGTGCTAAGGTTTTGCATATAGACAGACTCCTGATGGACTCCAGATGGTGATTTAATTCTTGGTTGAGATATCTGCTGCCATGAAAATGTCCTTTAGAAGCAGTAATTTCCAGAGCTTCAATAGGACAGATGGGACATTTACGTGATGTTGCAAAAACTGGAGGAGGCAATGATTGCAACATTTCAAGATCAGATATTGGACACGGACATCATTACGGTGGAATCATAAAGACTCACCAGTGATGTTGACGTAAGGGCAAGGAATAGGAAAATTTTGTAGCAAGGAAAAGAGTTAACCTTTCAGGTCCATGACCTTCAGCTGCCATAAACTGCTGAGTGTTTTCAGATTTTTTTTGTTTTTGTTTCAGATCTCCATCTGTGGTATGTTGCTTTTCGTGTTTTTACTTCAGTGATATAATACATTAAAATAAGAAGAGAGTGATGATTCATGCAAAGTAGCTGAGTAAGCTATTTTGTTATTGCTGATGTAATCTCCAGTGAGATAACTTTGCTGTTTAAAAAAGCCTCCGATGGAAAAAAAGCACAAAGGAAACGAGACACAGAGCATGATAAAGTGATTGTTTTTGGAAAGGCTAAACCTGCAGTTTACCCAGTAAAGACATTACTATATTTCCTTAACAAAGATTTATAATTAAAATGTTGGAGAGTTATTAATGGCAGCATGTGATAAGGATCAGAAAGAAAAGTGAATTGTCTTAAATAGCACAGTTTGCTCACCCTCTTGTCAAAGATTAAAAATCCTGCATGTGTGGTTGATGAGTATATGATGTTCATATGTGTTGGTAGACACTATCATGTCCTATTGCAAGCCTTCCTGGCACATAATTTTCATAAGATAGTTGACATGAATCTAAAAATATGAGACGAACTCCCCACGTTTTACAATTGATAACTTTACACTTGATCTGGAAACCAGATTCAACGTTCAGCAACAGATGGAAAGGTCAAAATAGTAGTTATAGATAAAGTCATGGAGAAATAAATAAAGACTGTACTTGAGCATTGTCTAGGATCCCAACCGATAAACCTCTATAAGGTCACCTCTTAACCTTGTGTAATCCATTGAAAGAAGTCCCAGCCTATCCAGGCTCTCCTTATAACTCAAACCCTCCATTCCTGGCAACATCCTGGTAAATCTCTTCTGAACTCTCTTCAGTAATAACATCCTTCCTATGACAGGGTGACCAGAAATGGACTCGGTATTTCAGAAGAGGCCTCACCAACGTCCTGTACAATCTCAATATACCATCCCAACTCCTGTAGTCAAAGCTGTGCACAATGAAGGCAAACGTGCTAAATGCCTTCTTTAACATCTATATGTGATGCAATCTTCAAAGAATTATGGACCTGAACCTGTAGGTCTCTCTGTTCTACAATACTAGCCAAGGCCCTAATTTTAATTGTACAAGTCTTACCTTTGTTTGTTTTACCAAAATGCAATACCTCGCATTTATCCAAATTAAACTCCATCTGATAAATAGAGATAAATGGTTTTAATCTTATCATGAGTACAGAGACATGTTACATGGTGACCAAGATTGGGAAATATCCTAGAGTGTGCAGTATTTTAAAAAAGATAGGCAAAATGGCAATGATGAATGGACACCCTGGTAGTAAAGGGTGAGGTGAACATAATATTAAAGAAGAATTTTTGCTCAGGATATTATGCAGTAGAATAGTTTGTAGTCAATATACTTTGAGGTTGTGAATAAAAAGAGTCAGAAAATGCTGGTGGAACCAGTTTGTAGGCTCCTTAATGGGAATTATGACATTGATCTGTCTGTCTTTTTCTCCCGTGCTCATTTCTGAGGATTGGGCCATGGACTTCTATTAGGTTGGTCTACACCTCTGGGAAAAGTACTGTGATGGTTTGTCATTGGCTTCTGTATTATGACTGAGTAGGAAATTCTCTGATGCTTTCACCAATCTGCCACTAGGCATATCGGAAGGATGTACAAGTTGACAGTACTAACGTGTTTGGCCAGGTCACAAATGCACCTTCCATGGCTAACAAGTCCTGGCTTAGGGGCTCAACCAAGGAGAATGTGCTGAAAGAATAGTGAACAAGAAAGTCTAATACAAGCTTTAACAGTAGGTGTCAGATAATAATGATACAGTGACAAATCACAGAGTCCCTACAGTATGGAGACAGGCCATTCAGCCCACTCCATCAACACCAAGCCTCTGAAGAGCATTCCACTAGACCCAACCCCTTCCCTCAGACCCTGCATTTCCCATTGGCTAATCCACCTAAGCTAGGCATTCCTGGAACCAATGGGCAATTTAGCATGGCTGATACACCTAACCTGTGCATCTTTTGATTGTGGGAGGAAACCCACACAGACACAGGGAAAATATGCAAACTCCACACTGTCACCCAAGGGTGGAACCAAACCCAGGTCCCTGGTGCTGTGAGGCAGAAGTGCTAACCACTGAGCCATCATGCCACCCACAAAAGACACTCTGATTTTGTGAAGAAGAAATCTTATTGTAGTAGTCCTGAAAAATAACAAAATGCAAATAGAGGCTATGATGTGATTTGATTGCACAAATAAACAAGAGCTGCAGAACAGTTTCCAAACAGAACTAGGAGTCAGTATGAAATTTTGGTAGTTGCTAAGGGTTAATAGTAGATAATAAAAGAAGCAGTATACGATCATTTTCTAACAGAAGTACTCTGTTAAGGCTAGTATTAGGCTTTCTTATTTACTATTCTTTCAGGATAATAATAGAAGCAAAGCATAAGGAATATCGAATTTATTCTGAACTACCAGAGAGGTGATGAACAACAAACCTTGTTGCATAGATGCATTTGTACGGAAAAGAGTTTTTGCAGATGACACACATAAACAGAAATTGCTGGAAAAGCTCAGCTGGTCTGGCAGCATCTGTGGAGAACTGTTCTGAGGAAGGGTCTCCAGACCCAAAACATTAAGTCTGATTTTGCTCCACAGATGCTGCCACACCTGCCGAGCTTTTCCAGCAATTTCTGATTTTGTTTCTGATTTCCAGCATCCACAGTTCTTTTGATTTTCATCTTGCAGATGAGACTTTGAAGGCTAAAATAAAGTTTGTTGCTCAGAGCTTTTAAGAGTGACTAGCTGGTACAGATATTAGGGTGCACTCTCTTACAGCTAGACAGTATACCTGACATTCTTCTTAGATTTTTTAACCACATATTCTTTGGACTCTGGATTATTCAACATAAAGGTAAATTTCCACAGGTTGAAACATTTCAGATAGACATGTTTCACAATCTGTCACTAGGGATTCAAAGCCACATGCCAAGAACATTAGTCTCGAATTCTGGATTACTGCCTATGATGTTATCACTACACTTTTTTTTTAATAATCATTTTTTGTTTAATCGATAAAAACTCTTTCCCTGACCAATGGTTTATGCTGATCCCATAAATCTCTCTCAAACTAACCCAACTCCCGAAACGAATCCTTGACTGCGTTTACCTCTTGTATTCTCCATTCAGGACTTTCATGCATCCTACTGTCATTATCAATGTTTATTGTGGCTGATTAATACATATTTCCGCCCATCACTACAAAAATACTTATAATGCTTCAGAAGTTGTTAATGTCATCTAATATCTTCTGAGATACTCTTGTAGAATTGGTGCTTGATAACTTTTTCAGAGTAGTCATCCTCTGAAGCGAGCACCAAGAACTTCCTTCTTCTAGATCCCCCCATCTGACATTTATGCCGTTATGTCGGGAGATCAACATTTTGCAGACCAAACATAACCCATGGCTTCTTTCGTCCAAAAGTGACTATCCCATTAAATTGTTTTTCACAAACTCTTCCACCATTAATTTCAACAAGAAGTACAAGGAGGTCTTGGTCACCAAGATTGAGAGCTGCCTCTTCTGCCTTTACCCCCTCATTTGGATGTGAGACCAACACCAGGATCTCCTTAGTACTGGACCTACACCTCTCTCTGGATTCTCTCCCCTTTCATCCTTGCCCTTGATAAGCTCAGACTTGCTTCCTTCAGTTAATTTTAAGTAAACTGCTGATCTCCACCTTTCTTTCCCAACCCCATATGCTCGGCGACGTTGTAAATGGTTTCCATTTTCAAATACTGACTCCTTCCCATTCACTACCGCTATCATTACTTCCATTCTCATTCTGTCCCGAGAAGAATAAAAACTACTTTGTAATGATGAATTTATATGTGAAGGAAAGCCTTTGGACAGCTTACTTCCAGATTCCAATTAATATACCTTGAACATCTTGACAGGATGTGCAAGTGCAACTTTCTTGTTCACTTTCCAAGATTTGCTTAACTTTCTACAGGTCAGTAAGCACTTATTCCTGGAATGCAAGGGGTTATTAAATTATCAAAGGGAGGATCACAGGTTTAGTATAAATTCAGACATTGCATCGTTAATTCTTCCGTTTATGTTTTTTTTAAAAATGGAGGATTAATAGGCTAGGTATGGACATCTGGAGACTATTTACTGTCATGATGAAATATTTCCATGCGTCATCTTGCTCAGTACAAGATGCATGTGTTCTGCCCTCCAGCTCTCTTATTGTTAGTCAATGAGAGGGAATGAAGAAGGTATTATTTAGTTATCTGATATGCTATATGATCAGAAGGAATATTTGATACAGAAAGCCATCCATCCATCCATCCAGAAAAAAATTAAAATTCTTTTGTCGCATCATTACATTATTTTTAATTGACTTTGTTCACTTAATCAGGAGTATTTCCATAGACTCGATTTTAATTTCCAACAAGATTCATGTGAATAGGGGAGTGATTCATAGCATGCTCTTTGACCCAGTTGCAGACTAAAGACATTTTAACTCTCAGACATCACAGCCACACCCTGATTAGCAGCTTGTCTCTCATAATTCAAAGCAGCAGTAAGCTAATGACTGTGAACAGAAATTCAGGAGGCTACTGGGGGTAAGTCCTTGGCAGGTCATGATGTGAAAGACCACTCATGCTCTTCCTGGCCACAGAAAGGAAAGATTTCAACGTATCTCCTTTTTTCTATCAACACTGCTGACTTCCTTCAGCATGGAAAGTGTCACCAACTCAAGCCTGAGTTTAAAAAAATAAGTTGTTCTGTTGATATGAGGGGATTCCACTTAGTATTAAGGCTACAAGGTCCTACCAACTTTCAGTGGGCATTTCAGCTACCAAACTGTCGACTGGTAGCCAATGAGCTCCTGGTTAAAATAGTGTACACTTAAAACTCACCCGTCCCATTCTTTTTGGCTGCGTTGGGTAAAATGTTTAACTGTGCATGAAAGGAACCATATTGCCACAATCCCTATTTTCCATGTTGTTGCATTGCTGTTGCCTTTGGTGATCCCGCGAATCCTGTTACCTATATATTTGATTCACAAGTTTGCAGTATTTTTGGCTGCATGAAAGTGAATGTTGAGCATAAAAATTCTGCTTGATTCAAACTGATTTAAGCACTGAGTGACGTCTTCACTGAGAGAAATGAATCATCTTTGAAGGCTTCTCAGGGATTCCAGTTCTGTCCCCTATAAAATGAGACACCAATCAAGAACGTTTGTGTAATTTTTGAAAACTAGGTAATTAAATATTTGGGATAGTCGGAACTGCAGATGCTGGAGAATCCGAGACAACAAGGTGCAG
>NC_063343.1:48511540-48511714 GCF_021869965.1 Rhincodon typus | reverse complement strand
TGCTCCTCTGATGCTGCTTGGCCTGCTGTGTTCATCCAGCTCTACACTTTGTTATCTCAGATTTTCCAGCATCTACAGTTCCTACTATCCCATTTTTGCCCTACTGATTTCCCTCTTAAATTTTCTCCTACTGCCTTTATACTCTTCTAGGGATTCACTCGATCCCTGCTGTCT
>NC_063343.1:48507100-48511530 GCF_021869965.1 Rhincodon typus | reverse complement strand
ATCCCAGTCTATGTTTGGAAAGTTAAAATCCCCTACCATAACCACTCGATTATTCTTACAAATAATTGAGATCTCCTTACAAATTTGTTTCTCAATTTCCTGCCGACTATTGAGGCGTCTATAGTACAATCCCAATAAGGTGATCATCCCTTTCTTATTTCTCAGTTCCACCCAAGTAACTTCCCTGGACGTATTCCCAGGAATATCCTCCCTAAGTATAGTTGTAATGTTATCCCTAATCAAAAATGCCACTCATATTCCTCTCTTGCCCTCCTTTCTATCCTTCCTACTGAATCTATACCATGGAATATTAAGCTGCCAGTCCTGACCATCCCTGAACCACATCTCTGTAATTGCTTTACATCCCAGTCGCATGTTCCCAACCATACCCAAAGTTCATCTGCCTTACTTGCTAGGCCTCTTGCATTGAAATAAATGCAGTTTAATTTAGCAGTCCTACCTTGTTCTCTGCTTTGTTCCTGCCTGCCCTGTTTGACTTGCTCCTTTTCCCAAATGCATCAGCCTCATACTGATCTCTTTCCTTGGTATCTCCCTGGTTCCACCCCCATCCCCAACTAGTTTAAATCCTCCCGAGCAGCTCTACCAAATCTCCCTGCCAGTATGTGAGACACCT
The DNA here is from genome assembly GCF_021869965.1 of Rhincodon typus. Classification (NCBI taxonomy): domain Eukaryota; kingdom Metazoa; phylum Chordata; class Chondrichthyes; order Orectolobiformes; family Rhincodontidae; genus Rhincodon; species Rhincodon typus. The sequence continues at coordinate 48,510,896 of NC_063343.1, read as the reverse complement.
TCCAATTCAGGTGCAATCCGTCCTTCTTAAACAGGTCAGTTCTACCCCAGAAGACATTCCAATGATCCAAAAATGTGAATCCTTCTCCCCTGCACGAGCTCCTCAGGCACACATCCATCTGCTCTACCTCCTATTCCTATCCTCACTAGCTCATGGCACGGGGAGTAATCCAGATACTACTAAACCGCGAGGACATCCTTTTTAAATTCCTGCCTAACCTCCTATTATATTCTCTCCTCAGAATCTCGTCCTTATCTCTTCCTATATTATTAGTTCCAATGTGTACAACAACCTCCTGCTGGCCCCTCTCCCTTTTGAGAATATTCTACACCCTCTCCAAGATATCCTTGATCCTAGCACCAGGGAGGCAACACACCGTTCTGATGTCTCGCTGTCGGCTGCAGAAACATCTCTCTGTTACCCTGACTCGAGAGTCCCCTATTACAATCGATCGCTTGGAATCTGACACACCCCTCATTACATCAGAGCCAGTTTCCGTCCCAGAAACCTGGCTGTCGGTGCTACATTCCCCTGAGAGTCCATCACCCCCTGCGTCCCTCTCCTACTATTCCTGGAGGTAACCCATTTACCTGAGTGTATCTGCATTACTTTTTCCCCCTTCCTACAACTGCTATCCATCACACCACTAGCTCCTTTTTTTTCATGAACTTTCCAGCAAAATTCTTCTCATACCATGAGGATCTTTTTCTCTTTCACTGGGATTCTTAGCAGAACTGTGATATCAACTACCATGCAAATAAGATGGCTCATTAACTTAGTACATGCTAAATTTATTCATTAAACCAGTTCTCTTTTTTTTAATATATGGAGGCTAATTGTCTTGTCCCATTGCAACTAAATCAGAACAGCCCTGAGGCTAAACAGTATGTCTCAACTACACACTGGATACCATCAGTGAGTCACTGGAAAGCTCAATTATGATTTAAAGATGCAGTCACATTTTGACAGAATAGAATATCCTTTATTGTCACTTGTACTCCAGTACAGACGTACAGGAGTACAGTAAAAAGTTTTTTACAATGGCTGCCTTTTAATGGCACCATCTTAGATACAAGTACCTAGGTACAAATTTTACAGAGTTAAAAAAAAAGTGTTGTTATACAAAAGAGGATTAAAAGGAAAGCATAAACTTCACTTAATCACTACAGTGTCTGAGACTGAGTTCGGAATGAGGTAGTTATAACATAGTGAAAACAATTTAAATTAAGTCCTGTGAAGAGTTCCAAACAGCAGCAGCTCAGCACTTGGCACCAGACCAAAGTCCAGCAACTGTCCTGCATCACTTCAGCCTCCATTAGTTCATTAAAAATCCTTTGTATTAGACCCTCTGATAAAAATTAGGTCTTGAATCTTTTGTTCTGAGTTGAAATCCTCTGTTTCCAACTCAGATCAAACTATATGTTGCCCACATAGCATTGGAGGAGTTCCTTCGATGAACTTCCAGACCTGAAGCTTTCCCTATAAAATGAGCATAATCAAGATCAAGAACATGTCTCTTTAGTCTATGCTTCAGCAAAGTCTGAGCTTTCAGTTGTATGAGTATTCATGTCTGAAGATTTCACAGTTCACACAACTGAGCTATGGGGAAACATTTCAATCAAACCTAAAACTCTGATAGGAAAGGATAATCTCTCTGGACTTTGATTGCTCAAAGCGATGGTGTTGGAGAATATGAGCCTTTGCTTTACTGTGTGTTTTAAGATCTTTCAAGCTGTATTGTATATTTAGATAGCTTTTAAAAAAAAATTGTTTTCCTTTTATGTAATAAGCTTCTGCTTTATTGTTAGAAAATCTGCAGCCTTGTGTGTTTACATTTCAGTGAATGGCTACCACGTTAAGTTAAAAGAAAAAAGTCAAATTTCATTCTGATATCTGTCTAATAGTAATATCAGCTAGGATCATAATACAAGGCAGAAGCCTTGTGTGATGGAATGCCCCATCCACCAGCTTCAACAATCACTGCCTTCATCACTGATGCACAGTGGCTGTGCTGTGTATCATCTACAGTGAGTCTGCAAGGCTCCTCCAAGAGCACCTTCCAAACCTGTGAATTCTACCACCTAGAATGGACAAGGGCAGCAGATACATGGGAACACCTTGTTCTGCTCCAGTCACACACCATCTTGATCTGAAATCATATCACTGTTCCTTCACTGTCATAAAGCATAGAACTGTACAGCTCAGGAACAGGCCCTTCAGCCCACCATGTCTGTGCCATCCATGATGCCATTCTAAACTAATCCCATCTACCTGTACATGGTTCATCTCCCTCTGTTCTCTGCCTGTTCACGTGTCTGTCTAAATGCCTCTTAAACTTTTCTATCATATCTGCTTCTACCACCTCCCTGGCAGTGCGTTCAGGCACTCAATACCCTCTGTGTAAAAAACAACTTCCTCGCACATGTCCTTTAAACTTTCCCATTCTCGCCTTAAACCTGGGCCCCCTAGTATTTGATTTTTCCCACCCTGGGAAAAAGACTCCAACTATCCACCCTATCCATGCCTCTCACAATTTTATATACTTCTATCAGGTCACCCTCAGCCTTTGATGCTGTGGCAAAAACAATCTAAGTTTGCCCAACTTCTCCTTCCAGCTAATACACTCCAATCCAAGCACCACCCTCTTCTGCACCCTCTCCAAAGCCTTCACATCCTTCCTGTAGTGCGGTGAACAGAACTGCACACAGTACTTCACATCTGGCCAGACCAAAGTCATATACAGGTGCAGCATGGCTTGTCAACCTTTATATTCCGTGCCCTGAACGAGGAAGACAAGCATGCTGTATGCTTTCTTCACCACCTTATCCACTTCTGTTACTGCTTTCAGGGAGCTACGGACTTGGACCCCAAGATCCCTCTATATATCAATGCTCCTAAGGTTCTGGCCATTTATAGTATACTTTCTTCTTGCATTTGACCTCCCAAATTGCATCACTTCACACTTGTCTGGATTAAACTCCGTCTGCCATTTCTCCACCCAACTTTCCAGTTGATCTATTTCTTGTTGTGTCCTTTGATATCCTTCTTGAGTATCCACAAATCCACAAATTTGCATGTCATCTGCAAAGTTACTAATCAGACCACTGACATTTTCATCCAAATCATTTGTATCTATTAGTACAAATGGTCCCAGCACTGATCCTTGCAGAACACCATTGGTCACAGACCTCTAGGCAGAAAAACACCCGTCCACAACTACCCTGTGTCTTCAATGGCCAAGACAATTTTGTGTCCAACTTTCCAACTCATCATGGCTTCCACATGACTTGATCTTCTGGAACGGCCCACCATGAGGGACTTTGTCAAATTCTTTAATAAGTCCATATAGACAACATTCACTGCCTTACCATCATCAATGATCTGTAGAAAGCCAAGCTGGCTATCCCTAATAAGACCATTCTTCTTCAAATGCAAGTTATTCCTGCCCCTAAGAATCTTCTCCAATAATATTCCTCCCACTGATGTAAATCTCGGCAGCCTATAATTTCCTGGATTATCCTCGTGTCCTTCTCAAGCAAAGGAACAACATTGGCTATTCTCCAGCCTTTTGGGCCTTGCCTTTGTCTAAAAAGGACCCAAATACCTCTGTCAAGGCTCCAAGAAGCACCACCTTTATCTCCCTCCATATCCTGGAGTCCTGCTCTGACTGTTCTCAATCCCTGCTCTGACAGTCCTCAGTCCCGGCTCTGACTGTCCTCAGTCCCGGCTCTGACTGTCCTCAGCCCCCTTCTGACTGTCCTCAGTCCCTGCTCTGACTGTCCTCAATCCCCGCTCT
>NC_063343.1:48506677-48507090 GCF_021869965.1 Rhincodon typus | reverse complement strand
TGTCCTCAGTCCCACTCTGACTGTCCTCAGCCCCCCTCTCACTGTACTCAGTCCCACTCTGACTGACCTCAGTCCCACTCTGACTATCCTCAGTCCCCACTCTGACTATCCTCAGTCCCACTCTGAATGTTCTCAGCCCCCGCTCTGGCTGTCCTCAGTCCCTGCTCTGACTGTCCTCAGTCCCACTCTGACTGTCCTCAGTCCCACTCTGGCTGTCCTCAGTCCCACTCTGGCTGTCCTCAGTCCCTGCTCTGACTGTCCTCAGTCCCTGCTCTGACTGTCCTCAGTCCCCACTCTGACTATCCTCAGTCCCACTCTGACTGTTCTCAGCCCCCGCTCTGGCTGTCCTCAGTCCCTGCTCTGACAGTCCTCAGTCCCACTCTGGCTGTCCTCAGTCCCACTCTGGCTGTCCT
>NC_063343.1:48435519-48506667 GCF_021869965.1 Rhincodon typus | reverse complement strand
CTGTCCTCAGTCCAACTCTGACTGTCCTCAGTCCCTGCTCTGACTGTCCTCAGTCCCACTCTGACTGTCCTCAGTCCCACTCTGACTGTCCTCAGTCCCTGCTCTGGCTGTCCTCAGTCCCACGCTGACTGTCCTCAGTCCCACTCTGGCTGTCCTCAGTCCCTGCTCTGACTGTCCTCAGTCCCTGCTCTGACTGTCCTCAGTCCTACTCTGACTGACAGTGCTCCTTAGGTACTTATCCAATAGCTCCTGTCACTGATCACCACGAGGTTCACTCTGCTGTGCTGTGCTCCTGCCTCGCTGGGAAAAAACTTTAGAACTCCCTACAAAACAGTACTGTAGATGCCCCCACCTCTCAAGGACTGCAGCAAGTCAAGAAAGCATCTCACCGCCCCTTCTCCTGGTTAATTAGGGATTGGCAATAATCGCTGACCTTGGAGTGACCTAGCATTCTGTGAATGAATAAAAAGAGAGAAGTTTTATGTTGACTTGTGTAGTATTGGATTTCAGGACTGTAACAATGTGGAAATTTTAGCTTGTTACTGGGTGTCTTTCTGTGCAGGCAGGAAGTGAAAATAATAGGGACTGTCATCATATTAGGACGTTGGCATGGGCCACTTTTAACCTGTCACATTCTTCAGCATTTGGGGAAACTTCTATGGTAAAGGAGAGTTTAAAAACGCAAAAGCTGGTTTGTTTCTCTATTAAAACAGGATCTGAATTTAACTTTGTGCACATGAATTTCCCAGGCTTTCTGGACCTCACCAAGGAAAACAATTCAAGTGGGATGAGGGGTTGATTGGGCTTAGAAATTGCCAAAAACAAAATGATTTAAATACTAAGTTCTCACAGTAGCTTCCTTGCTGAGGCTTTTGTTCAGAGGGCCTGCTCTTTCTCACTGATTGGAAAGTGATTTCCAGAACTTTGCAGATCATTTCTATTAACTTGGAGTTGTTTCCTTTGATCTGAACTGCCCAGCTGTCAGCTTTCCAACTAGAATGAGAGTCATTAATGCAGAGCCATCTTGGACATAGATGAGCAATACCAGCGAGACCAACAGTAATCGTCTCCTCAAACGTCTGGTACTGTAAAGAGGTAAAAGTAAAGTCACTGTAGTCCTACTTTCTCATTAGAGAGAGACAAATGGTGGTTCTTTGACCTGAGGGTCACCACACCTCAGGAGACAGGGCCTTCATGGTGACCTCATTCAGTACAGGAATTGAGCCCACACTGCTAGCATCATTCTGCATTGCAAGTCAGTCATCCAGCCAACTGAAGGGATGAGCAAAGAGCTCCAGCTCGCAGAAGGCAACACCTTCAACAGAACTTAAGAAATACATATAGAAGAATTACTTCTTGGGCATGATAGCATACCACTGAATCAGGGGGCTCAGTGCTTCCCATCAGGTGATTGCTGACATGTATGGCCTTTCAGAAAAAAAACCTCTCTTTATTTAAATAAGGATGTATTTCCAGTGGATGTCAAGGTCACCTCAGCCCTTAATTTCTTCACTTTCAAATCCTTGCAGCGATATTCTGGTGATCTTTGTCACATCCTACCTTGCCCTCTAGTGATTCTGCAGGTGGCCATTCCCATGTTTGGCAACAGTTATGTGTACTGCACTGTTGATAAGACTAGTTAGAATGAGAGAGCCCCCAGATTCACAATTCAGCTGAATCTGCACAGGATCAGTTGACGCTGTTAGAAATGCATGTTTCATTTGCATGATTCAAGGTTCCCAGAATGGCAGTGGTTCACTGTGTCTTATACAACCATGAGAATTGAATTTATAAGAAGAGAAAATTGATGCACATTCTGCGTCATTGGAGAAAGGGAATTAACAATAAGAGAAAGAGAATGTGGATGAAGAGGAGAGAGAATAAGATGTGGCAAAGGCATCAGTAGCTACATGCAAAGTCATCATGGATGCTGTGTATGTTTCAGGCATATTTTAGTTATTTTGTGATAAAACAGTTACCTGCTAAACTGGTTCTGAACCCATTGTGCTCTCTCTCCTTAGCCCCAACACAAATAATCCCACAGTCAACAATCCATCCTCCTCATTGATGCATTTCATTCACCTTTAACCTATGACCTACCATTCTTCACAAGTCAAAAGCCCACTTGATAGGTGACAGACAAAAATGGAGACGACAGTCAATTGAGATTTTAAATAGAAATAGATCAGAAATGTGAAAATGTAACATTATTAAGCCCTCAAGTGAATTGTATTCTTCACCAAAAATGCCTTATTTAACTTTTGCTGCTACTCCTAAACCTGCTAGTTCTGTGCCTTCAGAAGAGATAGAAAAAGGCTGCTCATCACCGATTTCCTCATACACTTGATCCATCTTCCTTCTCATGGCCTACCCTCTCTTACTGCCAGCCATGCACTGAACTCTAATTTTCTGCATTTTTTGAAGTACTGAATGGCTAATATGTGGTTTATGTCAATCTTCCATCAGTGTGTATATCATTGTAGAGGTTCAGTAAGCACTTGGTTGCTTGCCATAACTAATGCTCCATGTAGCTAACCATTCTTTCCATGGATATAAAATCAGCATAAAGGTTTGAGGCATCATGGCACACATGCTAGAGACAGACCTTTCTAATCTTTCTGTAAATATGTGCAGTACCTCTGAAAATGCTGATGGAACCTCATACATTTGCTTCTGTTGCTCCAGAATATCTTTTACATTGAAGTCAGCCTGTGTCTCGATATCTACATCCAGTTCAACAAAGTTTGCCGGATCTTGTGCCCTCTGACTGGGAATGATCCACTGTTGTCGTTATTTCCAATCTACTGTTACTCACTTGTCATGTGTGTTTCACCATAATAGTCCCCATTAACAACTATTCACCCTTCCAGCCTGATCGTTATCAACTCTTTGTCTATCCAACTACTCTTCTCTCTCTTTAGGTTCTATCCTATCGTTTACTCCCTACCCCATCTCCCTCCCTTTTTTCTGCATTTAAACTGACGTTTTCCCAGCGACCAACAGTTCTGAAGAAGGGTCACCGGACCCGAAACGTAAACTCTGTTTTTTCCTTCACAGATGCTGCCAGACCTGCTGAGCTTTTCCAGCAACTTTGTTTTTGTTCATTTCTTTGAACACTTACAACACAAGATTTCAACATTGATATATTTTTGTTTCTTTGAGTAATTCATATATTGTAAAAAATTGAACCTTACTGGTGCCACGTTTGCAGCTATTTTTCCTAAAGGTGCTTCTTTATGAAATTTTGTTCAAACATCCATTACCATTAATAATTAATAAAGGTTACCTTTAAGAAATGCTAAATAGCAGTGCTAACTGAGAAAACTATTTTGCAGAGGTAGGGGGAGAGAGAGAGAGAGAGACAGAGAGACTCGGCGTAAATCCTGCTCACAAGGGAACGGGGAGGGGACTGGGGCTAGGCAAGGCATTGGGTTAACTAACACCAACTCTTCATTTGCTTCTTGTGGCATTCACTACCAGGTGACCTTGGTAGAATTTATACAACAGTAGAAATCAGAAGTGAGTTGTGTTTCAGTCTGGGCTTCTTCTCCCAGCCCAGATTGTGGACAAATTTTGGGAGAAGGATGAGAAAGTAGGAAGGCTGTGTGTCAGGCTCACTTGCAGTCTCAGGGCTCTCTCTCTCACACACATACTCATTTACATGCTGTCAGATCCTCACTCCCTTGTACACTTCCTGCAAGCAAAACTCACTCACTATCTCCCTTCCATCTCTACTTGACTCACTCACTTGCTCACAGCCCAGTCCACCAGATTGACTGGGGAGAGCCTTGATTTCCTATTACCAGCTCTTGGCAACACAGAGTGCCACCTGCTTGGGAATGCAGTCCCTCCCTACTCCCTCCGCACCCACTGCATGCTTACTGTCATTGCCAGCAGTGCTCAGAACTCAGACTGTTTTCTATAAAACTGCAGAACACTGTTTTCTACTCTTCCAATCACAGAGTATTTTACTACCACATTTGCTGCTAATAGTGAGCCCATCAGCACTAAATGCAGGAGGGAAATAGCCTACAGTTAGGGACGGAACCTCTTTGCAGTTCTGTTGGTTCACTTCCTTCTTGTTGAACATTGGCTGTACAGGCTGCTTCACCAGATTATTCATTTTTACACCATGGTCTAAATCAGGTTTGTCCAACCTATGGCCCGGGGGCCAGAACCCATCCTGCCATGAACTTGATTTTCATTCTGTTTGATGCATAGAATAGACTAGAAGAAAGACAGCACCATTAAGTTGCTGCCACAACAAATCAGCAACTTCATTATCGTTCTTACCATATGCATTTACCGACTACCATTATGTTGTTGATGCACTACTGTCTGTTTTACAATTCTGGGTAAGCAGCTGCAGAAAGATATTATCACAATAAAGCACATTGAACAATTAGAAGAATATATTGTGCAGAAAATACTCAAAATGTTAAGTGCTGCCCATAACGCTCCACATACATAGCTTTGAAGGAGATTGAAGGAAGATTTTTAATACATAAACTCCCTACAATTTATTTTCAGTTTAAATATTTTGCAAAGAGTACCCTTTTCCCATAATATATAAGTTCACTAGAATTTCTTTTCAGAATAAATATTTTGCAAAGAGTACCCTTAACTGACAAAATGATTTTATCTCTTCAGACATGGACTGAGAGTGATATGATGTGAATAATGTTTGTGTGAGCAGTAGCATGAACTGTGACACAGCTTGATATTTAAAATAAAGGGCTTTATTATAAAGACCTTTCTATTGAGGCCCACTTTCCTCATCTACATGTGATGCAGAGCCACTACAATAGGTGACAGTTGAAGGAGAAGAAAAGAAATTGCAAATGTGATAACTTCTTTGAAAATAGTGCAATATAACTTTCTGGAGCATCCCTGGCTAGAATGAACTATGAATATGAGATAACAACATTAACATTTTCTAATAATGAGCAATAATACTGAATGTTATCTGTTTTCCTTCCAGCTTGAAGATATGAAGTCTAAATGTAATCTGTCTCATGCAATTATTCACTTGGTTAAAACCTATAATATTCGAATCATCACAATCATAAACCTTCTTGTGTGGTGAGTATTTAGTAGAATCATAGACTAGTACAGCAATGAAGAAGAGCATTTTGTTTATTGAATCTGCACTGGGTCTTTGGAAAAACAATCCAGTTAATTTCATGTATGTTGTGTTATGTCGTGGAAATGTACATTGATTCCATATGTGCCACGCGATCATGTAGTGCAGTTGAAATCCTGATTGCATAAAGATTCTTTTCCTCTCCTTTCACCACTCATTTTCTGCCAGACACCTTACACCATTGCTGTCTTCTTGACAGTTCAGCCATTGGAAACTGCTTTCCTTTTTGTAGCCTATCTAACACTTCAGGATATTAAATATGTCGATCAAATATCTTCTCAATCTCCTCTGCCCTAAGAACAGACACTGCTTCTGCAATTTATCTAAGTAACTGTAATCCTTCAACTGTGGAAACATCTAGAAAATCATTTCTGTATCCTCTGCAGAGCATTCATGTGCATCCTGTAGTATGGACACAAAAGAATAGGAAGTAAAACTAACTGAGGCTAAAGAAGTATTGTGTGTTGATTAAGCATAACCCCCTGACTCTTACTCTATGGTGAATGTTAACTTCCATATTGCTTGTAGAAGGGGTGCTGGCAGTGCCTCAGGAAATTTGGATTTCAGCAATGCATTTCTTCAGCCACGGTATTTTGATCCATCTTCTGAGTTTCTGAACCAATTACAACAGGCTGTATAAAAATACTGATGACCCGCGTCAGTCTATTTCAGTTCCAGTATTTAAAGAATCCTGCAAATGTTGGAACTGAAACATTGTAGAACATTTGTTTTACAACAAAACCCAGATCTTCATGAATATAAGTTAATATGAACTGCACTGTGCATCTCTGATGTGTGCACTATCATTGGAGGAGATGCAATGGAGTGGAAGGGCCAAGTGGAGGATTCTGTCCCCCATGGACGGGAGGGTCAAACCTCAGGAAACAAGCAGGCTTGTTGGAAGTGGCGGACGACATCACAGAGGTATGGTGCCTCACTCCCAGATTTAAAGCCACAAGAAGTTTCTTGACTGTATCAGATCAGAAAAGGTGACTGGTGTGACATATTCGAGTACAAAGCCCCTCACTCTGCCTTCCCTAGCTTTCTCCAGCAAATCACCTCAGATCTATGCACTCATTACCGTCTGATTATCACTGACATGAAGGGTTATCTTATTGCAGTGTCACAGCCATCTCACTCTGTGACCCTCTACAATTGTTATCCTTCAATCTTCTCAAAATTTGCAGCAGCATACACGTACAGATCTTTCCCTTCGGCCCTTGCAGGGAAAGAAACCACAGAACAGCTCTTTTCATTGACACCGCTGCAAAGGATGGCAAACTGGATTTTTAAATCAGGCTTGGCCATTAGAGATGGAGAAATGGAGGCCTCCCAATTACCAGATGACAGAACAAAATATCACAGAGTTGCACTGTGTACAGCACTCACTCAAGTTTGATGTCAGCAGCCACTGAAATATGACAATTTGCACTATGAAATCTTAAGACATTCTCACTTTGTCATGTCTCTCAGCTCCTACACTACCTGTGTTGGAGGAGGAACAAGGTACCTCAGAGGAGGTCACTCATTTTGAGGAGGAGTTTTAAACAATCAATGTCTTGCTGGAAGAAGTACCAGGAAAATTATTTGTATTTGTTGTAAACTTCCAAAATTCCTTCGATTCTGGAAAGGTTCCACCGGATTGGAAAATCTCAAAAACAACAGTACTGTTCAAGAAAAGTAAAAGGCAGAAAGATAGAAACTATAGGCCAGTTAACCTGGCATCTGTCTTTGGGAAATGTGGAACATGTTATGAACGCAATAGTAGCAGGGGCTTTAGAAAATCATTATATAAGGAAGCAGAGTGAATATGGTTATGTGAAAGGGAAATCCTATTTGACAGGACTGAAGGTGTCATACTTACATGCACACAGTATATGAAACAAGGTAAATGAGATTGAAATTAGCAGATATGATGCAGAGACGTAGCTGCAAGGAGATCAGGCCTGGGAACTAAATATCCAAGGATAGGCAGATGGGCAGAGGTGGCGGGGTTGCCTTGTTGATAAGAAATGAAATTAAATTGATTAAATGAAATTAAACAGCAAGAATTGATAGAGTCAGAAGGTATACAGTCTATGTGCGTAGAGTTGAGAAACTGCAAAGGAAAAAGGATGCTGATGGGAGTTGAGTACAGGGACCCCTAGCAGTAGTCAGGGTGTGGGGAAGAAACTAAATCAGGAATTAGAAAAGGCACATAAGAAAGGCACTAATACAAAAATCATAGGGCACTTCAATATATGGGTGGACAGGTAAAATTAGGTTGGTAGCGGATCTCAAGGAAAGTCTACAAGATTTTTTTTGGAGCAGCTTGGGTACTAGGGATCAGGTAATTATACATTTGGTGATGTGTAATGAGGCAGACTGGATTAGGGAGTTTAAAGTGAAGAAACCCTTAGTGGGCAGTGGCCATACTATGACAGAATTCGCTCTGTGAAGTTGAAATATTTGAGTAAGCTACATAGTAATATAAAAGAAGATTGCCAGAGGCTTTTTTTTAGATTCTAAAAGAGAGAGACAAGAGTGGACACTGGACATTGGAAAATGTGTAGTAATGGGGAACAAAGAAATGGTGGAGGAACTGAATAGGTACTTTCTTCAGTTTTCACAGTGGAAGACACCAGCAGCATACAAGAGCGTCAAGAGTGTCAGGGGGCAGAGGTAAGTATAGTGACCATCACCAAGGAGAAGGTGCTGAGGAAGCTGAAAAGTCTGAAGGTGGATAAATTACTCAGACCAGATGGATGATACCCCAGAGTTCTGAAGAAGGTAGCTGAGGAGATTGTAGAGACATTGGTGGTGGTCTTTCAGGTATCACTGAGCCAGCATTGGAAAATGGCTAATGTGACACCTCTGTTTAAGAAGAGAGGAAGGCAGAAGACGGGAAACTCTCAGCCGGTTACCTTGCTATTGTTAAGATTTTAGAGTCCATTATTAAGGATGAGATTGTGGAGTACTTGAAAGTACATATTAAAATAGGGCTTTGTCAAGGAGAGGCCTGGCAAATCTGTTAGAAGTCTTTGAAAGGTAATAAACAAGTTACACAAAGGAGTGCCAGTGAACATGATCTATTGGATTTCCTGAAGGTCATTGACAAGGTGCTGCACAGGATGCTGCTAAAGAACATAAGAGGCCATGATGTTAGGGATAAGATACTGGCATGGATAGAGGATTGGCTGACTGGGAGAAGGCAGACACTGATGATAAAGGGCTTTTTTTCAGGATGGCAGCCAGTGACTAGTGGGCTTCCTCAGGGGTCAGTGTTGGAATCATATCTATTCATGTTATACATTAGTAATCTGGACAAAGGAATTGAGAGCATTGTTGCTATGTTGCAGAAGACAGAACAAGTGAAGGGACAAGTAGTGTTGAGGAAGAAGGAGGCTGCAGAAGGACAGGCTAGGACAGTGGGCAAAGAACTGGCAGATGGATATAATGTGGGAACTTCAGAGTTATGCACTTTGGGAAGAAAATTAGAGGCGCAGAATATTTTCTAAATGGGGAAAGGTGTTGGAATTCTGAAGCACAAAGGAACTTTGGAGTCCGAGTTGAGGATTCTCTTAAAGTTCTTAACATGCAGGCTGAGTTGGCAGTTAGGAAGACAAATGCAACATTAGCAAGAGGGCTAGAATACAAGAGCTGAGATGTAGTGCTGAGGCTGTACAAGGCTCTGGTCAGACCGCTTTTGTAATATTGTGAGCAGGTTGGGCCCCGCATCTAAAGAAGGAAGTGCTGGCATTGGAGCATGCCTAGAGGAGATTTCGAAGAGTGACCGTAGGAGTGAAGGGCTTGTCATATATGGAGTGTTTGAGGATTCTGGGTCTGTGCTTGATTCAGTTTAGAAGGATGAAGGGGGATTGGAACTTACAGAATACTGAGAGGCCTGGCTGGAGCGAACATGGCAAATATCTTTCCACCAGCAGGAGAGACTCAGATCCAAGGACATAGACTTAAAATGAAGGAACAACCCTTTATAACAGAGATGAAGAGGAATTTCTTCAGACAGAGCATGGCTAACCTGTGGAATTCTTTGCCACAGAATGCCGTGGAGAGAAGCCATTGAGTGTATTTAAGACAGATATAGATAGGTTCCTGATTAAAAAGGGGATCAAGGATCATGGGGAGAAAGCAAGAGAATGGGGTTGAAAACATATCAGCCATGACCGAATGGTGGAGCAGAACGGATGGGCTGAAAGGCCTAATTCTGCCCCTAAATCTTATGGTCTTATAGTTTTGAAGATAGAATGGAGAATTTGGGACTGAATTTGGGAGAGGAGAAAGCTAAAACAAGATTCAATTGAAATTGAATCTTCAGTAAGAAGGCTTGACAGAGTATTCGGGAGAAACTGTTTCCACTCGTAAATGCATCAATGAGAAACTCCAACTGAAAGTGATTTGCAAAAGAAGTTAATAGGATGTGAGAAAAAAAATCTTTGACATAGCAAGCACTTTGAATCTGGAATGCAATGCCTAGGAGGAGATATGTTCAGGTAAGACATTGAAGAGGGTATATTGATAATTGTAGGGTTATGGTGAAAGGGCAGGAGAATGGTGCTGCATCATGATGCTCATTCATATAGCCAGTGAAATCATGCTGAAAGGTCTCTTCTGTACTTTAACAGTTCTATGATTATGTATTTCTTTTAAAATTGTACACAGTGTGTGGATGTTGCTTGCTAGGCCAATATTCACTGCCTATCCCAAATACTCTGGAGAAACTGGTGGTGAACTGCCTTCTTGAATCACAGCACTTATGGAACGTTTGAACCAAGACTGAAATGAAGTCAAGAGCTGAGTGGCCCTTGCAAAATCCAAAATGACCATCAGTGAGCAGGTTATTTCTATGCAATTGTCATTTGATAGCACTGTTGATGGCCTCTACCATCAAGAATAGCCTGATTGGATGGTTATTGGCTGGGTTGGCTTTGTCCTGCTTCTTGTGCCTGGTACGTACCTGACAATTTTCAACATTGCTGGGCAGATGCAAGTGTTGCAGTGGTACTAGAATAGCTTGGCTAGGAATGTGGCTAAGCCTGCAGCACAAGTCTTCCATTCTATTGCTGGAATGTTGTCAGGGCCCATAACCTTTACAGTATCCAGTGCCTTCAATCATATATTGATATGATTTCAAGTGAATTGATTTGTTTGAATTCAGATATTTGTGGTGCTAGGGACCTCAAGTTGAAAGCAAGATAGATCATTTACTCAACATGTTGGCTGAAGATGGATGCAAATACCTTACCAAATGCCTTATCTTTTGCCCTGATGTGCTGAGCCTCCTCATTGTTGAGGATAGGGATAAATGTGAAGCCTCCACTTCCTATTAGTTGTTTAATCATCCACCACCATTCACAATTGAATGTGGCAGGACTGCTGAGCTTAGATCTGACCCGTTAGTTGTGGGATGACTTAGCCCATGCTTCTTCTATTGTTTTGCTTGTGTGGTGCAAATTGTTTTTGGGTGCAGTTCTCCTGCAGCTGATAGCTTTTCAAGCCTTCTGAATGCTCAGTTTTGAGTTGCTGGATCCATTTGAAATCTGTGCCTTTTAGGACAGTGGTAGCACCACACACTATATATATAATATATATCTATTATATATAAAAATATAAAATATGTCGAGCCTCGAATGTGGCGCTAGTGGGAGGATTTCAAGAATTAAAAGAGAAGCCTTTGCTGGTTACCCTGCTGAGGCTTCAGCCAAGGGAAGAGGGGACCTCCCTGAAGGCCCCCATTCCAGATAGGGTACTATTCAACAAATCCCTCTTACATTTGCCCTCCCCCGGCCCAAATGACCCCAACCCTGCCTCTACATCAAGATACCTAATACTGTCTGTCCCCACCTTTCAGACCTCGCCACCCTTGCCTGCCTACCCCCACAGCCTACAATTTACTCGGAGCAGTGCTGTGAAAGCTTGTGATTGTAAGTAAACCTGTTGGACTATCACCTGGTATCATGTGACTTCTGACATTGTCTACCCAGTCCATTATCGGCATCCTCACATACAATCTACCATGGAGATAGAATTGCCACACAAGGGAATAGCTTTCTCTGATCTCACACTGTCTGCAGTGTTCAGTTCTCAATGTTCTCTTCTTAATTAAACAAATGGATTGTTTATTCTTCCTTCATTTTGTAAATATCTGTAAATATTGAAATATGCAATGCTACATAAAGAGTGTCAATGCAATATAAGACAGTGGCACAGAATAGGGATAAATTTAAGATATTTAAACTGAAAAGTGAAACAATCAATGTAGTATATCAAGCCACATAACACCTAAATAAAATTGTAACAGACTGTCTACTGATGGAATTGTTTCAGTAAATTGAAGTAAAAATTTATAATACCGAGGGCAGGAAAGACAGAACTTGCTTGCTGAGTCTCTTAGCAACTGGCTGGATCATTGGCACCCAATGTTGTATTATTCTTTAGCTAAATGTAAAGATAAAAATCGGAAAGGAATCATTCAATTCAAACAGAGATATTGCTGTTGCTCAATGCAGAATGGTTGGACAAGTGAAGGGATGCAAGTGCATTGCAAATTTTGCAGGATAGTCATCTACAGGGAATGTTCTTGTCTGCCTTATAATGCTTGGCATGAACACAGAGCATAGAGAGCAGATGTGCTGCCTCTGCTGTTTGCATCCTTGATGGGAAATGATAAATGATAGAGAGCACTATTGGAGGTAGAAAGAAGATCAGAGTAACATCAAAATGGAAAATATCAAATGGAAGAGAAAAGTTCTTACAAATTGTTTATAAGCAGTCTTTACCATTTTTTTGGCAGGATGATTCTGGCAGTTGGATACTTTGGCCTGTCTTTGAGCACGCCCAATCTCCATGGTGATGACTATTTGAACTGTTTCTTCATGGCTGTCATCGAAGTTCCGGCCTATGTAGCATCTTGGCTTTTCCTCCAGAGGTTTTCCCGAAGGTTCAGCCTTTCAGGCGCATTTTTTCTTGGCGGAGTTGTCCTTTTCTTCGTTCAGCTCATACCTTCAAGTAAATTT
Organism: Rhincodon typus; assembly: GCF_021869965.1. Classification (NCBI taxonomy): domain Eukaryota; kingdom Metazoa; phylum Chordata; class Chondrichthyes; order Orectolobiformes; family Rhincodontidae; genus Rhincodon; species Rhincodon typus. The sequence goes on along the minus strand of NC_063343.1, from coordinate 48,494,511 downwards.
CTAGTGCAGCTAAAATTATCATAATCTGTCTTCGGTTAAACATGTTCTTCTCTCTCTGATTAACTGGAATATACATGTGATAGTCACCTTAAAATATTTTAGCATTCTAACACTCTGTTCCAAAAGCAATGGAGATCCATCAGAATGTCACTGATCTTGCTGTGTTTTAAGGTTACAGTGCTGTGAGGAAAATGGTAAAGTTCAGAATGTTGGAGGGTGACCAGTCCTATTCATCACTTAGTTTATTCAAATCAGTACTGGTTTAAAAGCTGTTTTTCATTCAAATGGTTTATGCAAAACTACACAACCCATTTTTTAAAAATTAAACCACCACCAAATCACCCATTTGACAAAGTAAACAAATAACAATAAACAAAAATTACTCAACAGGGCCAGTGCAACTTTGGAAAAAGTAAACTGCACTAATCCCAGAGGGCTGTTTGCCTGTTAGACAGAGATGACTGCGGGTGGTTTGACCTGAGAGTCACTTTGCCATAGGTGAGGGGGGAGGTTGAAAAAGAGAGTCCTTCACCTGTCTCAGTGACGTTAATGCTGAGGCTGAAAGCCGGTGGCAAGAGAATCGATTGCTGACATTCCAATTGTGAAGCATATAGAGCGGTGTTGAGGAGGATGGTCCCGTGAATGCACTTGCAATGGGGTAGGGCAAGTGAGTTGACATGTGATGGTAGGGGCTGCATCTTCAACCGGGCACTGGGTGTTCACAGGGGAAGACAATAGGCCAATCGCACATGATATATTGGTGACAGAGGCATGCAGGGTGTCTAATCATCCTTCAACATTGATCTTCTCTGTGTGCTGCACTCCTCTGGCATCATCTCTGCTGGGGAGCTGCTTGATATATACACTCGTATGCAGACAGCCAACTGAACAGTAGGCAATGTTGAAGGAATGGCCTAACGTGTCAGACTCAGTCAATGTGATGCAAACACGTTGCTACCCTCGTTTCCCCATGATGTAATTGGTACCTTTTGAAGACCCCCAACCATTGTGGCTTGTTATTGCCCAAGGAGTGACCCTGAAGCGTGCAATGAAGCATCTAGGCCCTACGCAGAGACAGAAACAACCATGTGAACAGTGAAATCAAATATTTTTGAGTGGCTATCAGCTGTGCCCTCACTATAACTTTATATTCATGTCCCTTTCACTGTGACGCACTGAGCTCCCATAATCCGCAGATGGGGTGGAGTGAACCTTCTCCACAGCAGAGCCCATTGGCCCTGGAGGTTTGGTCGGGAAAGGGAGGGGTATTTAGGTCTGCAGGCATATTGACCGTTCTCAGCCTGAACTTTCAAGGGTTGGGCAGAGGCAAGCAGGCCAGGCCTGAAGACCTCTGCAATGTGTTGTGAGGACAGAGCACCTGGGCTGGGCTACACAGTCCCTGCCCCAATCACACTGTGCCATAGGACTAACGCCTGGGGTGATGGAGTACAGGCATTTGTGACACTCCAGCAGCCCATGAGGGTACTGGGCCTCTCTCTCCATGGCAGCCACCAACCTGTCCCCGGTGGCAAAGCTGCCCAGGTGGATGGCATGGCTGTTCATGCTGATGCATATTGAAGTGTTCTGAAGGTGTGCGGAGACACTATGGAATTAGTGATGTGGAGGGATGGGGGCCAGCTAAAGTAAATGAGGGAATATATTGAATGAAACAGAGGGGGATGTCGCAGCATAAGCCTTGGTGGAAGGTAGGCACAGTAACAGAGATACAGTGAGTGCAAAATGGCGGAGACAAGAGAATGACACTTATGCTGGCCACTAACCTTCATTTGGCACAGCAGTCCATTCTCTGCGCCCTTGAGATGTGAAGGCATGCCGTCCGCTGTCCCATCCTTTCAACTGCAGCCCCTAGCTCCCTCTTGGAAAAGTTCCTCTCTGAACCATCTCTCCTCAGTGTCCAACAATGAGCAGAGCAGCTGTTCGATGCTAGCAATCCTTCATGCAGCAGGTTTTCAAAGGTAGCATCAATGCAGGGGATGCTGGCCTTAGGTTGGGTATCCCATGAATGGCGGATATCTCCTGGGAATGCCGTGTGGGAAAATGGGCCAGAAATTGGACATTATACGTGCCATGGGTGGCAACAGCAATTCGTGGGGCGAGTATGGAATGATACAATAAGGCAACTCTCAGCCTCGGGACAAGAATCACCTCACCAAACCCATATTTCACAAATAATTTTAAGATTTCATCAATAGCTTTACCAGAACAATATCTGAACTCCAAGGGTTAAACTGCAAAGAAAGATTAAACAACTCCCTGCAATTTAGAAGACTAAGGAGCGATTGCAGGAATGCAAGTATGAAACATTTATTCATACAAAGATGGTAGAAATTTTGAAGTCAGTTCTATAAATGGCAATTGATGCTAAATCAGTTGTTAATTTTAAAACAGAGTGATAGATTTTGTGAGCTAAAGAGATGATGATATGGAGAAAGGCAGGTTTGTGGAGTTAGGTTGCAGATCTGTCATGATATCAGTGAATGGTGGGGCAGTACTAAATGATTTACTCCTGTTCCCATGACATTATAATAAAGTTCTGCCTAATATCATATGGCAAAGGGAAAGGCAGGTCACTAGAGATAGGTCACAAGTCTAATATTAAATAAATGGCAGAACAAGATCAAGGGGCTAAATGGTCTATTCCTGTTCTGTGTTCTTATCCTTTGTAAAGTTAAGCTGATCTAAACTGTGCTCAAAGACAATCACATACCAACATTCCCTTTCTCTTTACACCAATCTTCACCTGTCATCACTGACCTACATTACCTCCCAGGCTCTGATGCCCTTAATTTTAAGCTCTCATCCCTGACAGTAAATCTTTGGTTTACTCTTCCTTGATTGTGTAACCTTCCCAAGCTGTAGAATTCTCCAAACTCTAGTCACCTTGCTACAATTTCTTATGCAACATCAACTCTTCAATCTCTGAATGTTATCCATTCCTTCAGACATCTAGGCCTCACTTTCTTGAATTCTTCCTCTGAACCCTTTGACCAGACTCCCTTAAAACACATACGCTTGATCAAACGCTATGGGTTCTAACAGCATTTCAGCTGCAGCATTAAAGATTTGAGCTCCAGAAATAACTGCATCTTTAAATAAGTTGCTCCAATACAGTTTCAATGTACTGACCATGTGGAAGATTGCCCAGATATGTCTTGCCACCTAAATGCTGGGCAAGTCCAATCTGGTTCCTTACCATCCTGGGTGTCCACTCTCAGTCATTCACAAAGTGATGAAACCTATCATCAACAGTGTCATCAAGTGGCACTTACTTCCCAATAGTCAACTCACCACTGGTCATTTTGAGTGCTCCTGGAATCACAGGTCCAGATCTTATTATACCTTGGTCCAAGAAAGGCAAAAGAGCTTAATTCTAGCAGTGAGGTGAGAGCAAATGCTCTTGACAAAGCGCTCATAAAATTGGAGCCGAATTTAGAATAAGGTGGCAACTTTCTACTGGTTAAAGTTAAAATAGAACAATAGGAATATGTGTGATTGTTGGAGGCCAATTATCTCAGTCTCAGTGTAGCATTGTAGGAGTTCCTCAAGGTAATGTCCAAGATGCAATCTTCAGCTGGTTCATCAATGACCTTCCCTCTATCAGAAGATCGGAAATGGAGATGATCACATATGATTACAGAGTGTTCAACATAATTCACAATCTGCCAGATACTGAAGCAGTGCAAGCCCACATGTAACAAGATCTGGACAACTTTCAAGCTTGGGCTGACAAGATGCGAGTGATATTTGTACAACACAAATGTTAGGCCATGATCATCGCCAACAAGGGAGGGTCAAACCACCTGCACTTTATATTGAATGGCATTACTACCTCTGAATCATTCACCACTAGCATCCTGAGGGTCATTGTCAACCAGGAACTTAATAGGAACTTAGTTGCTTGCGTCAGAGTTGAAAATTCTGTGAGTCTTTGCATCATCTACAAGGCATAAGTCAAGCTTGTGCTGCAATAACCTCACTGACCTGGACACCTACCACCAAAAATAAGCAGAAATTTAACACTATTCCAAGACCTTAAGACGACAAGATAGAGAAGCAGAATTAAACAAAGCAGTCTCTTTGTACTCCATCTACCACAGTAAAAATTCACTCCCTTCACAGTGGGAATAATCTGTACCATATACAAATGCATTGCAACAACTTGCTGAGACCTGCCAAGACTCATAACTGACATTACCAAGCAGAACAAAGACAGGATTTATCTGGGAACAGCACCATCTGACAGTTCCCCTGATCATATATCAAGCTGAATTGCAAATATATTGTCATTGCTTCACCACTGCTAGGTCAAAATCCTGAAAGTTACTCTCTAGTAATCTGCTCAGCAAGGCTCAGTTTGTGTTCTACCAGACAATTCAGCTCTATACCATATGAGAGGCTTGGTATATACACTAATAAAAGAACCAAGTTCCAGATGTGACATGAGAATGATTGCCTTTAATGTCAAAGCAGCATTTGACTAAGTGGTACATCAAGGAATCTGAACAAAATTGAAGGCATTGAGAATCAGGGATAAACTCTCCAGTGGTTTTTGTCATACCCAGTGCAAAGAAAATATCTATTGTTATTGGATACTCATCATCTCAGTCCCAAAAGATTGCCACAAGAGTGCTTTAGTCTACATATTTTCCTAATCAACCTGTTCAGAGATATTATTACTTACTTCTGGAGCAGGTAGATATGAACCTAGATCTCCTGGCTGAGGGGTAGGAACAGTACTACTGCACCACAAGAGGCCCAGGTTCCTCAGGATGGATATTCTCTAATCAACCGGTTCAGAGGTACACACCTCTAGGACTTGAACACAGGCCTCCTAGCCCACAAGATCTTCAGGAAAATGTCTTAAGCACAACCATCTTCAGCTGCTTCATCAATGACCTTGCCTGCATCACAAGGCCAAAGTGGAGATGTTCATTGATCAGTGCACTTTGTTCAGTTCCATTTGCAACTCTCAAATGCTGAAGCACTTTGTATCCATGTGTGCTAAATTTAGCCTTGGCCTGATAAGTGGGAAGTAGCATTCATGCTGTACAAAAGCCAGGAAATGACAATTGTTTTTTAAAAATTAATCAAACAATCTCCTTTTGATGTTCAAAAACATTACCACCACTAACACTGATACAATCACCGTTCTGGAAATGAGTTCCAAATGTCAAAATTATTTCAGTTTTTCAAAATCTGACTGAGGAAGAAAAACTGCCTCGCTTAAGTTTGTCTAAGATTACTTAGACCATAAGACCAAAAGATCGTAAGATGTAGGAGCAGAATTAGGCCAGTCAGCCCATCGAGTCTGCTTTGCCATTCAATCATGGCTGATATGTTTCTCACCCCCATTGTCATGCCTTCTTCCTGTGACCCTTGATCCCCTTACCAATCTATCTATCTCTGACTTAAATACATTCAATGCCTTGTCCTCTACAGCCTTCTGCAGCAATGAGCTCCACAGACTAACCATCCTCTGGCTGAAGAAATTTCTCCTCATCTCAGTTCTAAACGTTCGTCCCTTCATGCTGAGGCTGTGCCCTCGGGTCTTAATCTCTCCTACATGTAGAAACATCTCCTCCACGTCCACTCTATTCAGGCATCTAAGTATTCTGAAAGTTTCAGTGAGGTGCCCCCTCATCTTTCAGAACTCCACTTATTACAGACACAGAGTCCTCAGTTGCTCCCCATTTGAAAAGTTCTTCATCCCCAGGATCATTCTTGTAAACCTCCTCTGACCCCTTCCAAGCCAGCACATCCTTCATTAGACATGACCAAAACTGCACACAATTTTCCAAAGGTGGTCTGGTCAGAGCCTTACAGCCTCAGCAGTACATCTCTGCTCTTGTATTCTACCCCTCTTGAAATGAATGATAACATTGCATTCGCCTTCCTAACTGCCAACTGAACCTGTATGTTAATCTTAACAGAATCCTGAATAGGACTCCTAAGTCCCTGTGTGTGATAAATTTTCTAAGACTTTCCCCATTCAGAAAATAGTCTATGCCTCTATTCTTCCTACCAAAGTGCATAACCTCATGCTTTGCCATATTGTATTCCATCTGCTACTTCTTTGTCCATTCTCCAGCCTGTGGAAGTTCTTCTGCAGTCTCCCCACTTGCTCAATCCTACCTGTCGGTCCACCTATCTTTGTGTCATCTGCAAACTTAGCAACAATGCCCTCAGTTCCTTCATCCATATCATTAATATATAATAGTTGTGGTCCCAACACTGAACCCTGCGAACTCCACTAGTCACCAGCTGCCATCCTCAAAAAGGCCCTTTTAACCCCACTTTCTGCTTTCTGCCTGTCAGCCAATCCTCTATCTATGGCCAGTACCTTGTCCCGAACACCACGGGCTCTTATTCAGCTGCCTCCTGTGTGACACCTTGTCAAAGTCTTTTTTGAAAATCCAAATACATCATGTCTGCTGGCTGTCCTTTGTCTAACTTGTATGTTATGTCCTCAAAGAATTTTTAGCAGATTTGTCAAGCATGACCTCCTCTTGACAAAGTACGTGTTGACTTAGCCTTATTTTACCATGCACTTCTACGTATTCACAATCTCATCCTTAATAATGGACTCTGAAACCCTACCAACAACTGAGGTCAGGCTAATTTGCCTATAGTTTCCTGGCTTCTACCTCCTTCCCTTCTTAAATAGGAGTGATACATTAGCCATTTTTAAGTCCACTGGGGTCCTCCCTGACTCCAGTGATTCCTGAAAGATCACCATCAATGCCTTTCCAATCTCCTCAGCTACCTCCTTCAGAACCCTGGGATGTAGTTCATCTGGCCTGGGTAATTTATCCACCTTCAGATCTTTCAGCTTCCCCAACACCTCCTTAATGATAAGTACTGTCTTAATGGTATGCTAGGTTGCTGGTGTCTTCTGCTGTGAAATTTGATGCAATGTACCTATTCAGTTTAACAGCCATTTCTTTGCACCCCATTACTACTTCCCCAGCAGTCCAATGTCCACTCTTTTCTCTCTTATCTTTTAGATACCAAAAACTCTTGCAATCTTCTTTTATATTACTAGCTAGCTTAACCTTATATTTTATTTTCTCCTACCTTATTGCTGTTTTAGTTATCCACTGCTGGTTTTTAGAGGATTCCCGATCCTTTGTCTTCCCACTAATCTTCATCATATTACATGTTTTTTTTACTTCTATGCAACAATTCTGGCCAGCTCCTCCCTCATGTCTTTGCAGTTACTTTGACTTAATTGTAGTACTGTTACATCTGATTCCAGCTTTTCCCTCTCAAACTACAGGGTGAATTCTTCCATATTAGAGGTCCGTGCTCCCCGCAGGATTTCCTTCACTTTAAGCTTCCTAATCAAGTCTGCCTCATTACCCATCACCAAATCCAGGATTGCCTGTTCCGTAGTGGACTCTACCACAAGTTGCTCCAAAAACTCATGTCATAGTCATTCCATGAATTTCTCTTCTTAAGATTCACTACACATTCTCTACAGCCGAAACACTGTATCCTGTATGCTGTTCTGTAATGCTGATGCACTTTATATGGTACGATCTGCCTGTAGAGCACGTAAAACCATACTTATCACTGTTTCTCGGTGCATATGACAACAATAAATCAAACTTCACCCAAATTCAACATGATTTTTCCAGGCCACCTGCTAATGAAGACTTCCATTATTATTGTTATACTGCCTTTCTTACATGACTTTTCTATCTCCAGATTTATTTTCTTCCCACATCATGTCTACTGCTAGGAGGCCCTGTATATAACTCCCATCAGGGTATTTTTTTCCTCTGCAGTTCCTCAACTCTACACCTTTCGACTTAATATCATTCTTGATATTTATTTTATTTTATTTCATACTAACAAGGCAACCCTTCCCCCCTCTGCCCATTTGCCTATCCTTTCCATAGAATGTGTACACTTGGATATTTAGTTCCCAGCCCTGAACACTTTGCAGCCCATATCTCTGTGAAAACCACAACATTGTACTCGCCAATTTCAATCTGTGCTACAAGTACATTTATTTTGTTTTCAATACTGTGTGCATTTAAGTCCAACACCCTCAATCCTACGTTGATCGATCCCCTTCTCATAGTCATCCCCTTATCTGTTGTGTCTGAAGTTAGATTCCTGATCCTTTCCATATTCTTTGACCTATTACTTGGCCTGGAAACTTTATTAACCTTTTCTGTGCCCTCCGCCCACTTTAAATTTTTCCATAATTTTCCATGCAACCGGACCCATCCCCACTATTTAGTTTAAAGCCCTATCCACAGCACTAGTTATGCCATTCACCAGAACTCTGGACCCAGCATGATTCAGGTAGAGCCTGTCCCATCGGAACAGCTCTCCCCTTCCCCAGTACTGGTGCCAATGTTCCACAAATTTGAACCCGTTTCTCCCACACCAATCACTGAGCAACACGTTTACCTCTTTAATCTTGTTGAACCTGTGCCAATTTTCTTGTGGCTCAGGTAGTAATCCAGAGACTTTTACCCTTTTGATTCTGCTTTCTAATTTAGCTTCTAACTGCCGATATTCCCTTAGCAAAACCACTTTCCTCTTTCAGCCTATAGCATTGATGCCTATGTGGGCCATGACAACTGGATTTTTCCCCTCCCACTGCAAGTTCCTCTGCAGCCCCAATGAGATGTCCTGACCCCAGGCACCAGGCAACACAGCCTTCAGGATTCTTAATCCTGCCACAGAGAACTGTGTCTATTCCCTCTGACTATACTATCCGCAATTACAATGACTTTTCTCTTTTCTCCCCCTCTTGAATGAGTCCCTGTTCCATGGTGTATTTTTTTGGTCAGTTTGTTCATCCAGCCTGCAGTCCCACTCTTGTCCACACAGGGAGCAAGAACCTAAAACTTTCAGCACTATCTCCTATATTCCTCTTCCTGCCTCGCTTGTAGTCACACCCTCCTATCCCTGACCAAGTTCAACATAATTAATCTAAGCAGTGTTACTGCCTTGTGAAATACAGCATCCAGGTAACTTTGCCCCTCCAAAATATTTTATGGTGTTCAAAGATCAGACTCCAACGCATCCACTCAAACCTGCAGTTCCTCAAGCAACCAGCACCTGCTACAGATGTGGCCTCTATGAGTCACAAAAGGGTTCACCAGCTTCCATATCATTCAGGTACAGCACATCACCTGGCCTGGCAGCTCTATTTTATTTGATTATTGATTTTATTTTTTAAAATTCCTACTGGTCTTTTACTTTGTAACCCGTAAATACTTCCCTCATTTACTTTCAATCTGAAAGTAACCTAGTTAAATTATCACCAACCAATGAACTTTTACAGGGTTTTACCTGTGATGTTACTCTTTTGAGCTGGGCCTGTGATCCTGGGCTTCAATTTATCCTGTCTCAAAAAAAACCTTACAAGCTATGATCCAGAAAAAGAAACACAAGCAAAAAGCACCTCTTCCCCTCTGCACCAAATTCCCACACTGCCTCACTCAGTCGGCCTGTGTCTGACTCCAGATGTGACTTCTCCTCCTCTCCTTCCTGACCTTGCGAAGCTTACTGACTATAGATTTTCAAATGGTATTTCTTGTCTGAGGACAGCAAGGGAAATAAGGTGAGAATCATAGCTTCAGAAAGAAAATCCATGATGGAAAATAACCAGCTATTGACAAGTTTAGCATGGGAGTAGATGAAGAGAATTAACAATCCAAAGTGACAAATCTCAGTAGTAATCTGCTCACAGAGGTTCAGCTAATGTTCTTCCAGGTATTTTCACTCTGGGTTGGCAGTTCTTGACTCAGTTCACAACTGGTACTCGCAAAACTTGTTAAAGGGCAGCACATTATAAGAGTCTGAGCAAAGTGGGCTGTAGTGAGAATTGTAGCAGAATTAGACAAGAAGTCTGGCAAGATCCATCTTGATGTCTAACACTTTTAACAAGTAGCAAGGTGAGTTTCTCACTAGGTCGTACCAAGATACTAATTTAAGGGAATTATTACTTGTTAAATGCTTTGTTAACGGCTCAACTCACTTCATTAGTATTCGACTTCCTGCCTAATCAAACATGCCAAACTAGCTACACATAGAGAAAACTTGACATGGAAACCAGAGCAGATACCTGCAAATTCAGCTTGCTACCTGCTCTGAAGGACCTTGATGTTTCTCAGCACCAAACAGCATTTAGGATATAATTCAGGGGAGCCAGCCACATGCACCCCTCATCCATGGATTTTCACTTCTGGTGTTTGCCAAAACTGCATGACCATCATGGCATCTCTGATATATAGCTGCAGAACACTTAGGAAGCATAGAGCCACATTGCAGAGTGTGGCAGCAACCAGCATTGAAACGCTGCCTCAGAGACACTTTGTGTGCACAGACAAAAACTGAACTCATGGTTTGGACCAGGGCTGTTTACATGCACTCTTAGTGTCAGCTTACTTACCCAGTGTCTACCTGCGTTCTCACAGCATCCATGCATTGCGCTGCCTCTAAGTGCCAGTTAGCACTCACACAACCAGGCAACCAGGTTCATATATCTTTCTGTACATCATCAATCTCACAACTGCACCATGTGTCAGTAGCTTATGCAGCAAAAAACACTGCACATGCAAGCAGTCATGTCTCAAAGTCCTAGGTGAGTAGTTCTCACTAAAGTCCATGGAAGCACTTGTCAGTCAGGGGTCTTGGTGCAGTATCTCTCTCATATTGACCGTGTTCGGGTGTCCAACAGGGGTGTTTCTGAGGTCTGGGAAGTGGATCACCATCAGACCTGTGGTTCCATAGCAACCAGTCCAGACACTAGGGCTAATACACTGGGAAGATATACAGCACCAGTTAATGGTTGAGCACTTCTCATCCAGAGGTATCTGGTTAAGTCGTTCAAGGGGGTGGGACAGTCTGTCCACAATATCTAAGGGGAATGGAGATCAGGGAGGGAGCGAGGGGGCTGCTGCCACACAAAGCAGACATAGCGAATTATTCTTCCGTACTTGTGGGGTGGGGGGGTAGGGTTGGGTGGGGAGGGGAAGTGAGAAAACAACTGTGAAGGGGAAGTAACAATATCCAAAAGGTGGGATATGGTAAAGCATGGATAGAAAGGAAGTCAAGCTCTAGGTGACGGGGGCGTTCACCCATGGTCAGGAGAACCCTAGCTTCAGGCTGGGGCAGTGTGTGACCACAACTGGCATGGTCACCTGAAACCCCAGGGGCTAGAGAATGTACAGGTTCATGTAGATTGTTTGTGTGGGCAGATGCAAAGCTGGTGGATCTTACAGGAAGAGCCACCAGAAAGGAGATTTGGATGACTAGGGGGCTCACCAACATGTAGAGGTGGAAGACCACTCACTGCCATCTTCCACCATGCTGGAAATTGAAAGTGCAAAATGGGGGAAGAAAATGGCTGCAACCACACCTGGAGTGGACACGGTAGGTAATTCAACCTGTGAAGGAATGGCCAAAGGACCATTGACTTGTAGGTGTTCAAATGAATAGAACATTACAAATAGACCATGCATTGTACAAGACACACAGTCCTTAATCTTTGGGTATCCAAATGCATTGATTTCTTGTTTGCTGCACACCTCCCATCCCTAGATAATGCTGACCAACTCATTCACATGCATAGTTTTGGACACAGAGACTAGGGTAAGAATGGGGCAGTTATAGGACAAGAGCCAATGGGGGTGTCAGCAGAAACCATTGTGGACAGAGGGAATCAATTCTCATACTTTAGGAACTTCCTGTCAGCAAGGACAAACATCAACAGTGATGCTCCACATCACCTACAGTGTACCAATGTAGCCTTTGGCTATTTGAGAAACAGAATTGTTTATGACAAAATCGTCAAACCCAGTACCAAGTCAGTGTGCGAGGTAGCAGTTTACTTGCCCTTCTATGTGCATCAAAGACATGGGCAATGTATAGCTGACACCTCAAATCCTTAGAGAGGTATCACCAGCGACGCCTTTCCAAAATCTTGCAAATCCAGTGTCAGATTTCATGCATCTATATGAGTGTCCTCTCTTAGGTTACCATCCCCAGTGTCAAGGCACTGCTTACAGCCAATCAGCTTTGTTGGGTGGGCCACATCATCTGCATGTCTGATACAAAGCTTCAAAAATAAGTTCTGTTCTCCAAGTTTGGTCATAGTAAGTGGTTATTGGAAGGGCAGAGGTAACATTTCAAGGGTGTCCTCAAGCCACCATGAAAAAATGCAATATCCCCTACGCCTCAAGGGAATCTCTTGCCCAAAATGGAGAAGAAGCATCTGCAAAGGTGCCAAAAGTCTTAAATGTTTGCAACAAGCTGAGTTGGAGAGCAAGGAAAAATAGCAGAAGGAGTATACAAATACCCAAACATCTCAGCCACCTACCTCTTCAAACATCACATGCGGCATGGTTTAGTTACCTCATCACCACAGCTCTAGAGTGGGAAAACAAAAACATCCTCAATCTCAAGAGACTGCCTAAGAAGAAGGATGAAGAGGATTGGAAAGACAGTTACTCACAGATTCTGTCTCTCCCACAAGCACTTCACAAATTCTGAACTATTTTCTGATCTCATTAAGATTCTTGTGGCTACAATTATTCAGCCAAAATGTAAGTTAATGGACAAATCTTATTGGATCCTGAAGGATGTGGGCAATGGTGAGAAATCTGGCAGAACGCATGAGAAGTCAGGTGACGCTTCTGTCAACAGGGATTATTGCTTGTTGTCGGCCTCATGAACTGCAAATTTTGCCTCTTTAATATGCAGCTTTGTGGGAGAACTAGACATCAACAACTCTGACATGGAAGTAAGAATCAGTAGCTTCTCAAGGACTGAACCAGGATGCATTTAAGGTCTGTTTGTTTGCTCCCTTAATGCTCATTAACCTTGAGCCTACCTTGAGGCTGACAGCATCCTAACCTTGTCTTGCAGCTTTGCACTTTGACTACTGCCCCAGCCATAGGTACCAAGGCACACTACTTCTCCCTTTAGCGCAAACACAAAGCCAGAAAACTTTTTTGTCTTTTTTTCTTGTCATGGTTGTCAGCAGTCCTCAGTCACATTATAGAAGACAGCCTTTGGTCAGGGAGTCCAAGTACAGTAAGTCAGTAGCAGCATTGTATATCATCTATAAGATGCATCTAACATGCACTGCAGCAACACACTAAGCATCTTCAACAGTATCGCAACAGACAAAGGAGAATATTTGGATAGTGGTAACTGGACTAGTAGCTCAGATGCCAGGACTAGTGTTCTAGAGATATGAGTTAAAATTCTACCCCAACTGATGAGGGAATATAAATTGAATTAATCAATGCACTATAAATTTAAGTTGTAGTTGTGATTGTTGTATTATTTTTCCAAAATTCCCTAGGTTCTGAAAAAGCCCCAGAAGGCTGGAAGTTAGCAAACATAATGATATTATTTAAGAAAGGAGGTAAACAATACTTTCTTAACTGTAGGCCAGTTAGCTTAACATCAGTCATCAGGAAATTCTGGAACCTGTCATTAAGGAAGTTTTAATAATGCACAAAAACTCAGGATATAATCAGACAGAGTCAAGCTGGTTTTACAAAAGCCAAATTGTGTTCCATTAATTTAGTTAAGTTTTCTTAATGTAATATGCTAGGTGTATGAAGAGGAGGCAGTAGGTGTAGTATACTTGGATTTTCAAAAGACGTTCCATGAGGTTCGACAGAAAATGTTCGCATGCCAAATAGGACCCATGGGGGCACGAGTAATATATAAGCATGGATGAATGTTTGACAGACGGGAAACAGGGATAAACTGTATTTTCAAGTTGGCAGGCTGTAAATAATGGATTGGAACAAGGATCTGTGATTGTGTCTTACATATTTACAGTTTATATTATAGACAAAGAGGCAGAGCATATTGAATCCAAATTTGTTGACAATACAAAGCCAAGTATGAATGAAAGCTGTGAGGATATAATGATCCTGCAGAGAGATAAACACATTAAGCAAATGACAACAAGCTGGTATATTGAGTATAATCTTGGGAACTATGAGGGTGTTCACTTTCTAGTAACAATTGAAAAGCATTTGTTTTATGTTAAAAGGTCATGAAACCACTAAGTATTGCTGTTTTTAGAGATTTGAGTACAGGGAATACAAAATAAGCATGAAGATTCAGCAAGCAATTAGAATTGCAAATAGCACGTTGGTCTTCATTTCAGAGTACAAGAATAAGGAGGTCTTGCTACAAAAGCCTACAGTTTTGGTGAGATTATAATAGAAAATTTTTAAATGCTTGTTGCAGAGTCAGTTAAATGCTGAGATAGACAGATTTTGGGTGTCTCAGGGAATCAAGAGATATGGGAGCAGTTGCTATAGTGGATATGAAGCAGAAGATTGACCTTGGTCATTCTGAATGACAAAACAGGTTTGGGATGTCATTCGATCTACTGCTGCTCCTATTTTTGCATTAGTGGATTAAGACACCTTGCCCATTTTATGTGTCGCTTTTCCAACAGCCAAGTACTTATTAGCACCAACATGACAAACTGTTTTATGAATGCATGCTTTCAGTGCAGGATCTGATTTATTTAGGACATATACAGAGAAAATCTGGATGTGTGCTTTAATGCATAGGGAGTACCTCTGTGTATTCTCAAAATGTATGTCTAATTTGCAAGGATCCATGTCAGAAAAACATATGTAGTAAATTATCTACGTATGTAATGTCTGACAGGATAATGCAGACAGGCATTTATGAACTTGTTAGACAAACAAGAGGCTGGAAGAACACAGCAAACCAGACAGCATCTGGATGAAAGAAGCAGTCAGGACTGAAGAAGGCTAATACCTGAAATATTGACCAGATGCTGCCTGGCTTGCTGTGTTCTTCCAGCCTCTTGTTTGTCTACCTGGATTCCAGCATTTGCAGTTTTTTTTGTCTCTAACCAATATATAAACTTGTGCATCTTCCACTAACTTCATGCATGTCTGTATTTTTTCTAGATCTTTCTGTGCTTGCCACAGTGCTGGTGATGATTGGAAAGTTTGGGGCAACAACTGCCTTTGCCATAGTTTACGTCTACAGCTCTGAGCTGTTCCCAACTGTGGTAAGGAACATGGGTGTTGGTGTGAGCTCTATGGCCTGCAGGTTTGGAGCCATCATCTCGCCTTACATTTTTTATCTTGGTAAGATAACAGTTTAATTTCTGTATGGATGTAGAATATCAGGAAAAATTTCTTCCATTGGCCCAATACTCATCGACCATCCTCAAATTCACACCACATGCCCATGTTCCAAATGAAGAGATGAGTGGTGTTGTAAATACCCATGAGTTACTAAATCATTCCCTACCCTACTCAGGACTCTCATCACCATGTACTGTACCTATCCCACTTCAGGAGTCAGAGGCTGGTAGCATTTGACTGAATCCAATATCTCATTATGCCTGAGAAACCTGGGTGTATTATTTAAATGAATCCTTTCTGTTGTGGAATTATAGAATGTCTACAGTACGGAAAGAGAACATTCAGCCCATCAAGTCTGCATTGACCCTCTGAAAAGCATCCCATCCAGACCCAGCTCCCCCCAGCCTAACTCTGTAACCTGCATTTACCATGACTAAGCCACTAACCCACACATCCCTGAAAACAGTGGGACAATTTACTTTGGCCGATTCACCTAATCTGCATATCTTTGGACTGTGGGAGGAAACTGGAGCACCTATCTGAACCAACGTAGACACAGGGAGAACATGTAAACTCCACACAGACAGTCACTCCATGCATGAACTGAACCTGGGTCCTTGAGGCAGCAGTGCTTTCCACTGAGCCACAACGAAGAAGTGCTTAAACAGTAATAGGAGTTATTCTATTAATCAGGATATTTGAAAAAAGAGGACAACCATCTCAATACCAACCCAAAACCTGATGATTCCATTTCATCTTCTCCATATTCCACCACCTCCAAAGTCTATTTATCCAGGTATTGCAGAGTTTCCTCCAAAGGTCCATTAACCACTTTGCTGGTTGCTGGTCACCCATCTATGTTACTTTGGTATCCTGGTTATGGATTACCTTTTCCTTTGCAAAGATATAGAAAGGTTAACATTTCATTCAGAATATAATTCTACTTCATCATCTGCAACCATCCCATTGTGAAAATATTATCAGGTGCAAGCAGTGCTTTCATTGTTCACTCAGGTTCCACCACCTTTGATCTCAGAAGCCGTGGTAGAAAAGAGAATTTAAGGAAAGGACTGTATGGCTTTGGAGGAGGCAGGAGGCTAGTGATGCAGTGAGATATATTGAGGTGATATAGCATTGCCTGCCTACTCTATCTGTCTCCATAAAAATGGCACAGTGATGCAGAATAAGGATTTCTGTACTAAATTTAATCAGTTAAATATCCCTAAATTCAAGTCCAAAGTTATATATTTTTGAATTGTAAGTAATTCCACCAGTATGGGAATCAGATGAGAATTTAGATTGGAGGTCAAAGATTGGTGATAATCATACTAAATGGCAGAGGAGGGCTAAGGTGCTGTATGGCCTGTTCTTGCTCCTTTTCCCATGTTCCTTGACTCCTTGCATGGACTACTACAAACACACCTATAAAGAACGCATTAATGTATGATAGCCAAAATGTTGATATTAATCATGAATTAACTATTGCTATTGAAGTAATAAACTTTAGTACTGTCATATACACATTGAAGAATAAGTGGAAAACCTAAAAATGGATACAAACATTTTGATTAATATGGAACACTTCTCCATGATTCACTTGGGTCAAAACCTTTACGCTGATTTCTAATTAAATGATGGTATCTCCAGCCCATGGCTAAGACAGGCTCCACACCTCAGCAGAGTGCCCAAATTTACATAAGGCCAACACCACTTAAAGGTGGCTGACACTACTTAAAGTCAACCTCTCCCTCTCAAAGGCTGGGTGCCTCTGCCTGCAGCAGTTACTGGAAGTGGCTGAAGAAAAATCTCTTGAGCATGAAAAAGGCAAAAATATCACGTTTGGTCAAAAAGCAGGTTCCATGCTTCTCTGATCTAGCAGAATCCTTGGTGCAGAAATGGAGGATGATGGTCTTTGATCCAGTTGGCTAACTTATCACTAAACCAATGGGGATCAGATCAAACTGTGCAGTCTCACCATATGCAGGCATGAATTTTGATGGACAATTAAGTAACTGACCAAAAGAGTAGTTCCTATGTACAGCCATCATTGGTGAAGCCAGAGCCTAAGACATTTCACAAGGAAGTGAAGGCTTAAGTCTTTGTAACCATCTTTAGCCAGATGGTCTGAGTGAATGATCCATCTTGGAGTCCTGCTGAAATCCCACACATTGCAGAAGGAATTCATTAGACAATTGGATTTACTCCATGAGACCAAGAAACAGCTGAGCACAGGGAACAACAGCTGTGAATTCTGACAACATTCCAGCTGTAGCACTGAATGTTTGTTCTCTAGAACAAACTGCTACCTTAGCCAATCTGTTCCAGGTAAACTATGACAAAATGAAAAATTGCCCAGCTTCAGAAAAAAATATAAAATCCAGCCAATTACCACCCGTCATTATAGTAACCCAATAGTCTGTGTGACATAAAGCGTGTGATTTATACATTTTTAACATAAATTATTTTGCTGTTTGCATTAGGAATGAGTAGCACGTACATCTTGCTCTGTGTGTACAAGGGGTTTAATGATTAATTTGTCAGTATTTCAGGATGGATTTTTTAAAAAATCAGTATGAGAGAGGTAATTCATGTTGTGAATTTGTTTGTATTGGGAACGTTTTATGAGCTGACAGAATAAACAGAATAAATTGGAGATCATTAGCCTGCTTCCAGTTAGAAGGATGGGATTAGTTTAATTTTTGCCTGGAGGAAGTACCCATAGTTTGGAAAGCTTTTAGATTCGGATCACTGATGGTCAGGATAAAGCTGAATGTATAAAACAGCTCTCCTAGAGCAAGGAGTTAATTCAGAAGAGTTAGAAATAGGGTACCTCAGTGTAAGGGTTTTAGTTTGACAATTGCAGACCAAAAGTAATAAAACCCTGAAGATATTATTTGAAGCCAAGAAACCCTAAGCTCAGTTGCATGAATACTCAAAAGGCTACCAGACTCTCAAGACCTGGAACTAAAAGCAACAGTTAAGTCAAACCCACAAATGTGAATGATCGTTGATGTTTCAGTAGGCTAAAGGTGTGCCATTGGGATAAATTGAATATTGTATTTTTAATATCTTTTGAATTGTGTTATATGCAAGTAGCTCATTTTTTTTCTATTTTAGGTTGTTTCTTTGTGAAATAAACTTCTATTTTATTGTTAAAACCAGATCTGCAGCATTGCATCCTTATATTTCAGTAAAAACAAACCTCATTAATTAAAAAAATTCCGACAAGTCAGATTTAACCCGGGATCTGACTTGTCCAGTAATAATATCACTGAGATCAAAACATTAGGTGTCAGCAAGAGCTATCAAGTGGCACTTACTTATTAATAATCTACTTGCTGATGCTCAGTGTGCAATCTACAGGCACCACAAGCTCCAAACTTCATTGCAACCCTATTCTAAACATGCACAAAATGACTGAATTGCAGAATGAGGTGAAGGTAACTGTCCTGGACATCAAAATAATATTTGATTGAGTGGGCTAATTATAGAACCCTAATAAAATTGAATGGCATGCCCACGTGCAAAAGACCTGGATGATGTTTAGTTTTAAGCAGATTGTCGATAGTAATGTTCACTGGACACAAATGCCAGCAAGACAGGTTCTAACCAACACCCCTTGACAATCAATGAATCCCACCCAACCTAACAACATTTTGGGCATTACCATTGATCAGAAACCAACGACCAGCCACCTAGATGCACAAGTACATCAGAGGCTGGGTATTCTCTGGTGCATAATTCAGCCCATGATGTCCCATATCCTTTTCACCATCAATAAACTACAGTTTAGAATATGATGGAATAATCTAACTTGCCTGAATAAATTTAACTCCAATAACACTCAAGAAAGCTTGACACCATTCAGGACAAAGCTTCTCACTTGACTGGCTCATCGATCGCATTAAACATTCACACCCTTCACCATGGATGCACCATATTAGCAGTCTGCATTATCTACAGTGAAGTACTTATTAAGATTTATTCAACAGCCCCTTCCAAATCCAAGACCACTAACACCAAGAAGAACAAGGGTAGCAGTTATAAAAGCACACAACCACATGTTAAGTTCTCTTCCAATTCACATGCCAATCTGACTTGAAAATACATCACCATTCCTTCATCCTTTCTAGGAGAGAAATTGTATCAGGCTTGAGAATAGCAGTGGGAATTCTTATTGTGATCAGGAAATGATAGTTCTCTGCAGTTCAGTCTGGATACAAACTTAGTGCTGCTTTCTTGTCTCAGCTCACCCTAACAGTGCCATAAGTGCACTCTGACCTCACAGATTCCAAGCAGTTCAAGATGGCCACTCACCACCACCTTCTTAATTAACCTGAGGGATGGTCCACATTCCATGAAAAAAAAATCAAAATTTCTCAAAATTTTAAACAAAAACCAAAGTAATGCCAATCCAATTCTCCAGTTACTGATTGGGAGCCAGTTTCCTACCTGTTTGCCAGGGAACGGTACCTGACGAAGAATCAAAAACAGCCAGAAGAAAACTAACCTCAAAATTAGAAATGAAAATAATAATTGCCAGGCAACTTGAATGTACGAACATTGAGAATACAGAAAAGGGTAGTTATTGGCCACGAGACTTGGTTAATTGGACTGTCTGTGACTTTATATTGTTGTGCTGGTTTTACAATTTATCATCTATATCTTTGCAGGTGTTCAGCATGAGTTTCTGCCTTTTATTGTGATGGGGTGTTTGACAGTGTTTTCAGCAATTCTGGTTTTGTTTCTGCCTGAAACAGTCAATGTCCCTCTCCCAGAAACAATTGACCAAATGCAAAAAATTAAGGGGTAAGTGTTTATAGTCTTTATGGTTTAGCTTTTTCTCTCAGTTCTTTTCTGTGACCAACTTCAAATTTACTTTTAAAGCAGAACATAGAGGTCAGCTTCTGGCTCCCTTTTCAACTTGTAGAGCATTTGAAGTTGAAAAGGGATCCAGAATCTAACTTTTGTGATCCACTTAGAAGAGATAGAGTCATAGAATCATGCAGCACTGAAACAGACCCTTCGGTCCAACTCATCCATGCTGACCAAGCATCCCAATCTGACCTACTCCCATTTGCCAGCATTTGGCCCATATCCCTCTAAACTCTTCCTTTCCAGATGCCTTCCAAATGTTGTAATTGTACGCACCTCCCCCACTTCCTCTGGCAGCTCATCCCATACAAGCACCACCCTTTGCATGAAAATGTTACTCCTCAGCTCCTTTTGAAATCTTTCCCTGCTCACCTTAAACCTATGCCCTCTAGTTTTGGACTCTCCCACTCTAGGAAAAAGACTTTGGCTCTTCATCCTATCCATACCCCTCATGATTTTACAAATGTTTATACAATCAGCCCTCAGCCTCAGATGCTCCAAGGGAAAAAGCCCCAGCTTATTCAGCCTCTCCCTTTAACTTAAATTCTCCAGTCCTGGCAATGTCCTTGTAAATAATGCCCAATTCTGAGGAAGGGTCACCGGACCCGAAACGTTAACTCTGTTTTTTCTTTCACAGATGCTGCCAGACCTGCTGAGCTTTTCCAGCAACTTTATTAATGTCCTTGTAAATCTTTTCTGCACCCTGTCAAGTTTAACAAGATCCTGCCTTTCGAACTGTGACCAGAACTGTACGCAGTATTCCAAAAGTAGCATCACATCAAACACTGGGTTGAATATGTGTGTTTTCTTAAGAGAGAGGCAGAGTGAATTCCAAGGAGCACCAGCTGTTTGTGTAGTGGCAGCTCAAGAGTCTTGCCACGGAAGATAGAGGGGGTTGTGTAGTGAAGTTAGTGAGGAAAGGACAATGGGTTGGAGAAGTTTGCAATTATAAGCCAATGGAGAGATTTGTAGACAAGAACGAGAATGTTAAATTCACTGCCTTGGTACAATAAGGAGTTCAGCAATGACGGGAAGTGCGAGGCGAATGACATTTAGTGTAGGACAGACTGTGACTGACAGAGCCTTAGATATATTGGAGTTTGTGGAGGATGGGAGCCTTACAAAAATGTCATTTGAAAAGCCAAGTGGAGGGAAGTCAAAATAATTTGGTAAAATATGGAATGAATGCAGGTAATAGAGTGGAGGTAGAAGTTAACAAAAATAATATTCCAGATCTACAGCAGACCATTCAGCCCATTCAGTTCCATCCAAACCTCTCCCCACTGCTCTTTTACTAACTCTGTCAGCATATTCCATTCTTCCTTATGTACTTGTCAGTTCCTGTCAATTGTATCTATAAGACATAGGAGCAGAAATAGGTCATTCGGTCCATCATGTCTGCTCTGCTATTCAATGAGATTATGGCTGATCTGATAATCCTCAATTCCACCTTCCAGCCTTATCCCCATGAACCTATGAAACCTTGATAATTAGAAATCTATGTCAGCCCAGCCTTAACATCCTTCCACAGATTCAGCACCCTTTGAGTGAAGAAAACATCTTTGTCACCTCTGAATAGGTGACTCCTTACTTTGAGATTATCCTCCCCGGCCATAAACTCTCCCACAAGGAGAAACAACTTCAGTACATGTACCCTGTTAAGCCCCCTAAGAATCCTAGAAACCCTGCAGTGTGGAAGCAGACCATTCGACCCATCAAGTGCACACTGACCCTCCAAACAGCATCCCACTGCCCTACCCTGTCCCTGTAATCTTGCATTTCCCTAGGCTAATCCACCTAGCCTGCACATCCCTGGTCACTATTGGCAATTTAGCGTGGCCAATCCACTCAGAGGAAACCAACGTAGACACAGGGAGAATATGCAAACTCCACACAGTCACCCGAGGCTGGAATTGAACCTGGGTCCCTAACCACTGAGGCACTGTGCCATCCAGCCACAGTGCTGCTCCTTGAGTTCTTCTAAATTTCAATCTGCATAAGCTCATCCAAGTCAAAACTCTCTTCACAACAAAATCCCTCCATACCCAGGATCAACCCAATGAATCTTCTCTGGACTGCCTCCAACGCTAAATATATCTTTCCTTAGACGAGGGGAACAAAATTATTCACAGTATTCCAGTTGTGGTCTGACTAGTGCCTTGTATAGTTTTAGCAAGACTTTTGTATTCTATTCCTTTTGAAATGAAGGTCAACATTCCATTTACCTTCCCTAATACCCAACACTATTCGCTTCAATTGCCTCTGATGGGAGCAGGTTCCATATTTCTTACACAAATTGCAACCTAGTTCAACTTGAGCAAACAACGAAGAAAGAGTGAAGTCACCGAAAATGGAGGAACAATTTTGGCAGGAGATGCAAAAAAATGGCTTCATTCTTTTCAAAAGTTAAACAGGAAAATGTTGATTCATTCACAACTTACTATCAGACAAGCAATCTGAGTGCACATTTCAGAGATCCTAGTGTTGTAAGGGACTA
The DNA here is from genome assembly GCF_021869965.1 of Rhincodon typus. Lineage (NCBI taxonomy): Eukaryota > Metazoa > Chordata > Chondrichthyes > Orectolobiformes > Rhincodontidae > Rhincodon > Rhincodon typus. Next base: position 48,471,996 of record NC_063343.1, on the reverse strand, counting down.
TTGAGAAAGAAACCTGGATGTCATCAACATACCTATGGAAGCTGTGTTACAGATGATACCACTGAAGGGGAGGCTGCAAATGAGGAAGAGGAGCCAGAGCTAGAACCTTGTGAGTTCTATCAGTGGCTGTGTGACTGTGTAAGAGAGGCCATTGCTGAAAATAAATTGGTTGTCTTGGGACAGGTAGGAGTGCAAACTCTGGAGGATGAATTGCAGATGAGCTACGAAGATAATGAAGGTGTTGACATGTTCATCGTGTCAAATACTTCAATAGAATTGCAGAAGACAGGACAAATAATGGCTCATGACAGCAGTCACTGAGGAAGTGCCTTCAAACTGAAAGGTAATTTCAGTGTAACGGGCAGTGCAAGATCATGCTGAAAGGAGTCAAACAAGGAACTGTAGGAAAGTTTAACACTATTCATGTTTATTGATAATATACTTTTTACCCATTTTGGTGAATACAGGAAAATTATTGCAAGGATTATCAACCTGTAGAATTGTGTCATGGTTAAGTGAGGAGTATGATGAAATGTTCCTCACTTGCCTGAATGAGTGCAGCTCTAGCAACATTCAAGAGGCTTGACACCATCTAGGACAAAGCAGCCTGGTTGATTGGCACCACATCCACGAACGTCCACTCCCTCCGCCACCAATGCTCAGTGGCAGCAGTACTATCCACAGTACGCTCTGCTGAAATTCAATTTTACACAGCACCTTCCAACCCATGACTGGTACTGTCTCCGATGACAATAGCAGCAGATATGTGGGAACAACACTCTGAGGTTCAGCACCAAGTCACTCACCATCCTGACTTGGAAATATATCACAGTTTCTTTGGTGTCACTGCGTTGAAATCCTGAAACTCCCTCCCGAATGGCATTGTTGGTGTACCAATACCAAATGCATTGCAGCAGTTGAAGAAAATAGCTCACCACTACGTTCTCAATGGCAACTAGTGATGGGCAATAAATGCTGGCCAGCCAGCAATGCCCAGTTCCCATGAATGAATGAAGAAAAACTGCACCTAAACCATGCAGACTGCAGAATTCCATAAAAACAGCTCACCACCGCCCTCTCCAGGGCAATTTCTGTGGACAATAAATGTTAACCTTGCCAGTCATACGCACATTCCCATGACGAAATAAATTTTAATTGATGACCACATCTTCTACTTTAAAATGAAACAGTGACTACAACTCAGAAATCTTATTTGGATCCCAGGTTCTGAGGTTATCAGAAAATACAGTTTTTTTGGTGAAAATATTATTTTTCTCTTGTGTTTCTTCAGCAGTCACAAGAGTTTAACATTGCATTCCTGAAGACTTCAGGACATTCCTGGAAGATTGCAATGTTTTGAGACTGCCAAGTTGGTAGCACCTCTGCTGGAGTTTCTTATCACTGAACACAGCACAGATCTGGCAGGGAAATTATGAACTCTTGATCTGTAGATCTCAACACCACAATCTGCAATATATCTACTTGCAAAACATTGAATGTTATACATCACAGCGCAACTATCTATTATCTGGAATTCTTGCAACATCACTTTCAACACAAGTTAACAGTCCCAACAAGGGAAATAAGTCTAACATGTATGTTAACCTGATGTGTGTTAGTATGTTATCATCTCATGCATTCCAACTGTACTTGTATATTTCATGCTCAATGTAGCTAGTTTGTCTTTGTCCCTCCAGCCCATTGAGCCACGTGTTACTGTGTTTGCTATCAGTATCAGCTTGATTGAAAGGTGTCAGATCCTCAGGGGTTAATTTTGCTTTCCAATCTTTCCTGACATTGATCCAGCATATTGCGTTATACATACTGAGCATAATATTAACATTTTTGTATCACATGACATGAAATCTTTTCAAATGACTGAAATCTGATATGAAATGATTGTATTTACCGATTGAAATATCCGTGGCAAGTTTCAATTAACATTCATTATGACAGCGCTGTTTTTGGTTTAACTGCAGGTTTGAATGCCGATGTATTCACAGAATGCGTGGCCATTTATATAAGAATGAAACAACCAGAGAACCTTTTGCGATGGTCTGTAAAAAGGAAGAAAATTAACCCGACCCTAGCAGCAGATCTGCAGCAGTGGAGAAATGGAAAGTTAATTTTTTTTTCAGTTGATAACCAACATTATCTTCTATTGAAATAAATTTAGCAATGCAATCAAGATACTCAGGGAGCACTGTTAAATACTCGAATTAGTCGGGTGTAACACTAGGAGTTTCAATTTTCTCACTTACATTGTTACCAGGAATATACTTTGATCTAACTTAAAAATCTTCAGCCAACAGTTTGAGCTATGAGGTCAATTTTGACGTTTGGACAACAGACTGTTTCATTATACTGACTGAAAATAAAACTGCTGCTATTTTAAGAAACCAGCCTCAATAACATTCAGTTTGCATGCTGGAGGCCACCAATGGGAGTTCTAGTGAACTTTGCTGCATTGAGGTCTTCCTATACTGGGCTGCCCTGACTGTCAGTAAACTGCTTGGAGTGTGCAAACAATATAGCACATGTGGTTCTGGGACAGGAGCAGTTCAGATCATTTTTGTGGAACATGATGGAGTGTTCCTGCTCCACTGCACTCAACAAAAATAATAATACTTACCTTGCTGGACTTATCAAGTCCCATCCACTCGAGACCTGGTCAGAATAAGCCAAAACATGCTGTGACTAATTCAAACCTATAAGGCAGTCATGATCCTTAGACTTCTGACTTGAATTTTAACATGAAGCCATCATCAAAAGTGCCATCAGCTTCTCTGGTACTAATAGGCAGAATGGGTATCAACCCCATTTTGAGTCCATCAGTCCCCTGTGTGGTGATTATAATGAGGTCAGCCTGATTGGGGCTGTTAATCTGGTCCAATCAGGGAGACCTGGCTGACAGATAGGAACAGGAGAGTCAGACATCCTGTACAATCTGGGAGCTGACTCTGACGGAGCTGGATCAGTGTCAAGCATGCTCTGCCTGTAAATAAAGGATGACTTGGTTACGGGATACCAGCCTCTGTGGAGTTATTTCAGTAGTGACAGGAGAAAAGCACGTTCCTGAAGAAATTTGCTTGCAACAGTCACCTTTGCACTTCTGGCATGATACCATTATTTGGGAAGGTTGACTCATCCAATCCTGCCATTGAAGACTGGACCCAGTATGTGGAAAGAATGCATTATATTTTCCAGGCAAGTGACATTGGGACAGATGAAAAGCAATGAGTAATTTTCCTGACAGCTTGTGGACCCACAGCTTTTTTTGATTATTAGGAGCCTTACTTTCCTTGAAGCACCAGTGTAGCAGCCTGTGACTGCTGAAGTGAAATAAAAATCATTAAGAAGGGAGGCCAGAGATACAGGCACAGTAACTGAAATAAACAGGGCATCAAAACTGGCCAAAAAGCAATGTATGCTGAGAATGCCTGAGCCAAGACAGAAACAAGAGACAATTGTGCATAGGGACAAGTCCTTGCAAGATCCAAGCCCAGACAATTGAAATCAGAGAGGCACCAAAACACGTCAGGAAGTGCGAAAAGCCAATTCAACCCTTCCTGACAAACAAACAACACTAGATGCATGGAACAGACATGCCTCAGTAAGAAGAAGACCAGGTGTATATTCTGGGATAAAACCAGATATCCAAGCCCCCAGAGCAGATACATCAAAGGGGTCACTGTTAAGCGAGCCATTAGCTGCATTTCAAGGTGATAAAGCCAATTAATTCAATATTTCTGATTGTTCAAGTCTTTGGAAATTTCCAGAAGGTAACCAGAAGGGTATAAGAACCCAGCCCAGCAGGATTCAGGGTACCCCCACGATCCAGCTTACCTAGAGGCACATTGGGATACAGCAGTGATTGGAGCAGCTTGCCCTCTGACCAGAGAGAGAGAGAAAAAGTCAAACTGTGAAGAGAGGAACAGACTGAACAATTCATCAGATGAGCAAAGTTACGAGTATCTGGGAAGTATTTCAAGTTTCTAAAGAATCGGGTAGCTAGCAATAGAGTTGTTAAAAAGTGTAAAATTTAAATCTTAACCTTTGTTGTCTTCAAATAAAGTTGTGACCTGGTTCACTGACTGCAGACTCGTGCTGTGTGGTCCTTTCCTGATGCATGCGAAGCTGCCTGGGTAAATTAATATTGTGTACACTGGTTGAGGAGTCTACAGGGTCTTAAGAGACACCCTGTTTCAGACAACATCAGATACAAAAACCTTTCAAGAGCTGACAGATTTAGTTAAAGAACATCATGACCCCAAGCCTCCTCTAATTCAGTCATGTGATTGGTTTTACTCGGCAATTCAAGAACCAGGGGAATCCGTATCGGGATTTTTGACTAGGGTAAAACGACTTTGGTTTAACCCTTAATGGGATGCTGAGAGACCGGTTGGTATGTGGAATTAATGATGTAACCATGCAAAAGCACCCACTAGCTGAAGCCCAACTGGACTTCAACCAGGCACAACAAGGGCTTTATCATTGGAAGATGTGGCAGGTGGAGCATATGAGCTGCAGAGTATTCTGATGGAGTGGACACCCTCACCAGTCTGACTGACCTTGAGGAACACCACGTGAGTGAAGGCAATTGCATGGCCTCACACAGGACATATCCTGAATAGAGGGGCTCTAGGTCAGCCCACAGCAAAACTCCAAAACAAAACCAAGCCTCGGCCAAATGCATAAAGCTATCTCTAGGATCCAGACCAGCACATCATTGTAGTTACTGTTGATATGCGGACTCAAGACAGCAAAAGATCCCACTAGGCCTGAATGGAGTAAGAGAACTCATAGGCCGGTACCCAGGAGACTCCATGCCCTAGAAAGTCCACCTAAATCTAGAGTCATAGAGATATACAGCACAGAAACAGACGCTTGGTCCAACTTGTCTACGCTGGCCAGATATCCTAAATAGATCTAGTCCCATTGGCTAGCATTTGGCCCATACCTCTCTAAACCCTTCCCATTCATATGCCCATCAAGTTGCCTTTTAAATGTTGTAATTGTACCAGCCTCCACCACCTTCTCTGGCAGCTCATTCCATACACACACCACACTCTGTGTGAAAAAGTTGCCCCTTAGGTCCCTTTTAAATCTTTCCCCTCTCACCTTAAACCTATTTTTGGACTCCCCCACCTCAGGAAAAAGACCTTGTCTATTTACTCTGCCCATGTTCCTCGTGATTTTATAAACCTCTATAAAGTCAACCCTCAACCTCTGACGCTTCAGAGAAAATATCCCCAGCTTAATCAACCTCTCCCTGTAGCTCAAACCCTCCAAACCTGGCAAATCTTTTCTGAACCCTTTCAAGTTTCACTCCATCTTTCCTAAAGCAGGGAGACCAGAATTGCACACAGTATTCCAATAGAGGCCTAACCAATGTCCTGTACAGCAGCAGCATGATCTCCCAATTCCTATACTCAATGCACTGACAAAAAACGCAAGCATACCAAACACCTTCTTCACTATCCTGTCTACCTGCGACTCCACTTTCAAGGAACTAGGAACCCGCACTCAAGATACCGTTGTACTCAGAGGTAACCTTCTTTGCTGTCCACTACACCTCCAATTTTGGTGTCACTTATAAACTTACTAACCATACCTCCTATGTTCACATCCACATCATTTATATAAATGACAAAAAGCAGTGGACACAGCACTGATCCTTGCGGCACACCACTGGTCAAAGGCCTCCATTTTGAGAAGCAACCCTCTACCACCAACCTCTGTCTTCTACCTTTGAACCAATTCTGTATCCAAATAGCTTGTTCTCCCTGTATTCCATGTGATCTAACCTTGCTAACCAGCCTACCATGAGGAACCTTGTCAAACGCCTTACTGAAGTCCATATAGATCACGTCCACCACTCTGCCCTCCTCAATTCTCTTTGTTAATTCTTCAAAAAGCTCAATCAAGTTACTTTGGAACAGTTAAATTGCTCGGCAGCATTCAAATCAGAACCAATCAAAATAAACACCTGGTTAAATGCTGACCCGGTTCTAAGAGAGGTTGATACTGGCAGGGCCTCTTCAATGATCACACAACCAATCTTTAACAAAATTCACTCTGGACTCCAACGCTTAAGTTTGCAAAAGACCTCGACCAGACTGAGAACCTATACTGGGGTACATTTACAGATTAACACTACATTAGTGTGGTGTTCCCCCCCCCCCACCCCCGCAACCTCCTCTGACCAAAAAAAAGGGCATTGTGTGGAGGTCAGGCAAGGTAAGATTCTTATCTTTCTTTTAAGTGTACAATGGCGGAGATGGCAGTTAGGGCACTGGTATGCTCCTCCTGCCAGATGTAGGAAATCAGGGAGCAGTCTAGTGACCCTGACAACTACATCTGCAGGAAGTGTGACCAGCTGCAGCTCCTCACAGACCGCATGGTTGGGTTGGAGAAGCAGCTGGACACACTGCGGTGCATACAGGGGGCAGAGGGAGAGGTACACACTAGCTTTAGGGAGGTGTTCACACCACAGGTCCAGACAGATAGATGGGTGACCTCCAGGAGAGGCAAGCAGGTAGTGCAGGAGTCTCCTGTGGATATTCCCCTCTCAAACAGATAAACCACTTTGGATACTGTTGGGGGAAAAAGCCTCTCAGGAGATAGTACAAGCAGCAGCCAGGCCTATGACACCACAACTGGTTCTGCTGTAGAGCAGCATGGGGCAAAGTCCAGGCGAGTGATAGTAGTAGGTGACTCAATAGTCAGCGGCTCAGGTGTTTCTGTGGGTGTGAATGAGACTCTAGGATGGTGTGTTTCTTCCTGGTGCCAGAGTCCTGGATGTCTCTGAGCGGGTACAGAATGTCTTGAAACAGGAGGGAAAACAGACAGAAGTCATATAAAAAAGAGCGGGCGGCACAGTGGCTAGTACTGCTGCGTCACAGTGACAGGGACCCAGGTTCGATTCCACCCCGGGTGACTGTCTCTGTGGACTTTGTACATTCTCCCCGTGTCTGCGTTGGTTTCCTCCGGGTGCTCTGGTTTCCTCCCACAGTCCAAACACGTGCGAGTTAGGTGGAATGGCCATGCTAAATTGTCACATAGTGGCCAGGGATGTGTAGGTTAGATGTGTTAGCCATGGGGAATATTGGGTGGGGATGGGTCTGTGTGTGATGCCCTTCAGAGGGTCAGTGTGGACTTGTTGGGCCGAAGAGTCTGTTTCCACACTGTAGGGATTCAATGATATATGATTAAGGGTACAACTTTGGTTCCACTCTCCTATGAGAAGCAGTTGGTACGGATTGTAGTAAAAGGCTCAGGTCCAAGTATAATGGGGAGAAATTGGTTGAGAAAGATTCATTTAGGTGGCTCAACATTTTTTGATTATAAAATGGCTTTCTGAGTGAAGTCCACATTAGGGAATATCAAAGGAGCTAAGGCCACCTTGCATGTTGATCAGGAAACAATTCCATGATTCTGCAAGGCCCACCCAGTGCTGTTTGCCTTACAAGCAAAACAAGAGGCAGAAATCAGGAGGCTGGAAAGCGTGGGAATCACAAAACCAGTACAGTTTACAGAATAGGCAGCACCAGTCATATCGACTGTGAAGACTTACCGATTGGTTTGCCTTTGTGGGGCATTTTAAACAAACGGTAAACCATTTCTCGCAGCCGAATAAATACCCAGTCCCTCGTATAGAGGATTTAGATGCAAAACTCATGGTCTCTGTCCTTCATGAAGCTGAACATTAACCATATATACTTGCAATTGTGATTTGATGAGGATTCACAGAAGTAGCTACTACCACAAGTGTTTGCATCAATATACGAGACTGTCATTTGGGGTATCATCAGCCTGTACAATTTTTCAGCGAACGATGAAGAACATTTTACAAGGTCTGCCCCAAGTCACCATTTATCTAGATAACATGCTAACAACGGGGAAGATGAATAAGGAGCTCTTAGAAAACTTGGACATAGTCCTTAGATGTTTCTCCCTGGTGGGCGTTCATTTGTCAAACACGGGGATGACAATAGAAATACTGCGTGCATCTTTTGCAATATAGGGACTCCCAGTAATGTTGGTCGCTGGTAATGGGCCATCATTTACTAGCAGGGAATTTGAGTATTTCCTAAAGTCGAATGGTATTCCATACCATCCATCATCCAATGGTCTGGCAGAAAGAGGAGTCCAAACTTTGAAGGCAAGCTGAAAGAAACAGCCTACAGCTTCACTAGATACCAAATTGTCCCAGTTCCTATATGATTTCAGGACTACCCCTGATGCAACCAGAGGGCTCCAGCAGAGTTGCTAATGGGGAGAAGACTCTGCACCAGGTTAAGTATAATCTACCCAGATGTGGGGGGAGAGTGAAACAGCATCAGGAATGCCAATGCTGGACACAAGATTCCACTAAGCGAGAGATACAGTTTACTTCAGGGGACAAGGATTGGTGTAGGAACCACAGGAATGGCCCTACATGAGTAAGGGACATGGTCGATGCGAGGTCAGTTCCAAAGATGTATAAAGTTTGTGTAGTTGTGATGTTCCTGAACAAACACGTGGACTGTATGAAAGCTGCAAATTTGCAAACTGTGTGGGAGCAAAACGTGCCGGGCTTCTCGACACCCTTTCCAACTGTTCTGGAACCCATGGGTTCTCCCTCTCCAACAAGTGTTGAAGATACTTTGGAATCTGAAATGGACACAGTGGATGCTGCCACCTTGATACCTTTGCAACCTGAAGAGGAGAATGAATTTCTTCTGAGATGCTCCAGGCTCAAGAGGCGAACCACTATGCATTACATGCTGCCTATATCAGAGGCAGAGTTGGATGAATCTGATCCAGTGCTAAAACAGCCCAGGAGGAGCTACAAAAATAAAAGAATCAGCCTATGTCCTCAGACTCAGAGGGGGAGGAAGTAGTAATTGTAACAAAGTCAGCCAGGTGGACCTCATAGTATATGAGTTCCCCGTTTGGGCTGTTAATCGAGTCTAATCCCGGGACCTTTGGCTGACAGATAAAAGCAGGAGTATCCGACATCCTACTCTCTCAGAATAACCTTTATCCGAATAGCATTTATTATCACTTGCACTCAAATGAGGGCAGTGAAGAGTTTGTAAAGTCACCTCTCAGCGACAACTTAGGTACAGAGTACCCTAGGTAAAGATGCTTCAAGTGTTGTTACAGAGTAAAACAGAGGTTAGCATGGGAACAGTTTGAAAAGTCCAGAAAGACAATAGAAGTGACTGTAAGTACTTAAGTTTCAGTCCGCCATCCCCAACATGAGTCTGTGCCCACCACTCCCCAGAACACAAGGCCACACTGCCTCCACATGGTGGCCTCCTTCCAGGACTTGCTCCATCGCCACTCTGGCTCCGATCCGCTCCACACGTTCCAGGAACCAGCCCGCAACTCGGCCGTCACCGCTGGACCTAGCCCGCCAACTCTGCTGCCGACAAACCCAGCCCTCTCGTCCAACCGCAGGCTCCGGCCATGACCCATCTCCCTCAGCTTCACTCTCCAGGTAGGGCAGGGCAGTTCAAGTGTTATGGGAGGAGGAGAGGTGGGAAAAAAAAGCTACAAAAAAGAGGATTAATAAAAAAGAAAGAAAAAGGGAAAAGAACTGGCAAGCGGAGGAGCTCTGTCTGGAGCATCCTTGGGGCTGCTTTCGGACACTTGGCCCTGAAGGAGTGGGATAAGTGTCAATGACTCTCCCCATGTAAATAAAGGATGACTTGATGGTAGGATACTGGCTCCTGTGGAGTTATTTCAGTTAGTGCCAAGTAATCAAGGTAAAAATTAAGCCCATTTGGATGTTAGCCTGGTGTCCTTGCCAGAAGAGGAATTTTGCAAAGATCATGAACTGAAAATGGCACCAGATCAGGGCTTTTCTTCCAGCTGATACTGTTAGTTTTTGCTGTTAGCTGTTACTCCTGCACCATTCCTCCAAGCTGAGTCCCAGCTCCCCCTGCTGGTGTCAGATGGGAACTAGTTCATCTGAGGAAGGGTCATAAGACCCGAAAGGTTAACTCTGCTAGAAAACCTTTGTAGGTCTGGCAGCATCTGTGAGGGGAAAGGCAGGGTTAACGTTTCAGGTCCGGTGACCCTTCTTCAGACTAATGGAATGTTTTCCTATATTTTGAGGAGGTTGATGCAGATTGATGATAGCAGGACTCAGAATTATGAGGACAAGCTGCACAATATAAGCTTTTGTGTGGTTTCCTTATTATTATTCTTCTAATATTATTGGACTAATAATACAGAGGCCCAGATTAATGCTCCAGACATATGAGTGCAAATTCCATCGCAGCAGTTGGGAAACTTAAATCCAATTAAATAATAAATACATAATAAAAATGAGTCATCCATAATCATGACACACTCATCTGGCTCATTATGTGACCGAGTCCCATTTGCCAACTTTTGGCACATATCCCACTAAACCCTTTCTAATCATATACACATCCAGATGTCTTTTAAATGTGATAATTGTACCCTCCTCCACCACTTCCTCTGGTAGCTCATTCCATACACACCACACCCTTTATGTGAAAAAGTTACCCCTCAAGTCCTTCTTAAATCTTTCCCCCCTTCACCTTAAACCTATGTCTGCTAGTTTTGGACTCCCCTACCCTAGGAAAAAGACCTTGACTATTCACCCTATCCATGCCCATCATGATTCCATAAATCACTATAAGGTCACACTTCAGCCTCCAACGTTCCAGAGAAAAAAGCCCCAGCCTATTCAGTCTCTCCCTATAACTCAAACTCTGCAGTCCCGACAACATCCTTGTAAATCTTTTCTGCACCCTATCAAGGGGAGGCAATGGCCCAGTGGTACTGTCGCTGGATTGTTAGTCCAGAGACCCAGATAATGTTCTGGGTTTGAATCCCGTCACGGCAGATGCTGGAATTTGAATTCAATAAAAAAAATCTGGAAATAAGAATCTAGTGATAACCATGAATCCGTTGCCAATTGTTGGAAAATCCCTTCTGGTTCACTAATGTCCTTTAGGGAAGGAAACTGCCATCCTTACCTGGCCTGGCCTACATGTGACTCCAGACCCATAGCAATGTGGTTGACTCTCAACTGCCCTCTAAGCAACAGGGATGGACAATAAATGCTGCCTATAAGTGGTGCCCTCTTCCTGTGAATGAATAAAGGAAAAGTTTAACAGCATCTTTCCTTTAGAAGGGTGATGAGAATTGTACGCAGCATTCCTCACCAATGTCCTGTACAGACACAACATGACATCCAAATCCTATACTCAGTGTTCTGACCAACGAAGGCAAGTGTGCCAAACTGTCAACCTGCACCTCCACTTTCAAGGAGCTACGCTCCTGCACCCCTTGGTCTCTTTGTACAGCAACACTCCACTGGGCCCTACCGTTAAATGTACAAGTCCTGCTCTGATTTGCCTTACCAAAATGCAGCACCTCACATTTATCTAAATTAAACTCCATTTGCCACTCCTCAGCCTATTGGCCCATCTGATTGAAGTCCCGTTGTACTCTGACATAACCTTCTTCACTATCCAGTACACCACTAATTTTCTACAGGGGGAACTAAAGTGAGCAAATGAAGTTCAGATACAGCTCAGCCATGGTATAGCTGAATGGTAGAATAGTGTTAAGAAATAGAATAGTCTATTTGCAATCTTAATGTCATACTGTTCTGAAACAAAATTATCATGCTCATGTGGTCACACTCTAAGTCATCTGTGTGACTATGATCTTGTGAATTTATCTTCTGCATTTATTGAAATTGAAAATCCACTTAAATTCAAATAAATATGTTTTTCCAGTGAATAAAGTTCCTTCTGACTCTAATAAAATTAAACACGGCTTAGAATCGTTTCTATTTTTTTCCATCTATATTGTGGCTCCTAAGGCTGTTGATCAGCTATTCACTCCCCATTCTGAAAACTCTCCATTTATGCATTTCTGTAGTCTTCTATTTGTTGATACACAAACATGCTGTTGGAAATATTTCAGACCAGTAGTATTGAATCAAACAAGCCCTCCTTCCTGTTCCCAGAAAAAATGCATGAGTTCATGATGTAAGAATGCCAGCTCCACTGAACTTCTAATACCACGTGCATTCAGACCGTAAGGAGCTGGCCTTGTGCTGTAAAGTAAGGCCAATTCATTTACACATGATGGTGCTCTTGGCACAAAGTAACTACTACATGAGGAAACTGAATGATGGAGAAAAGCCATACATCCAAATTTGCAGGCACTGCAAACATTCAATGACATGCCTGAAAAATCTGTTAGCATTTTTTGAGGAGATAATGAGCAAGTTACACAAAGGAGAGCCAGTGAATGCCAGAAGGCCTTTGACAAGGTGTCCCGCAGGAGGCTGCTAAATAAGATAAGAGCCCATGTGTAAGGTGCAAGGTACTGGCATGGCTAGAGGATTGGCTGACTGGCCTCTTCTTCCAGAAGGAAGCTAGTGACTAGTGGAGTTCCAAAAGGGTCCATGTTGGTGCAACTATTGATGTTCTACATTAACAATCTAGATGAAAGAACTGAGGGGAGAGAGGGAGAGAGAGAGAGAGAAAGAGTGTGCGTGTGTGTGTGGGAGAGAGAGGCGGGGGGGAGAGATGAATAGAGAGTGAGTGTGTTTGTGTGTGTGTGTGTGTGTGTGTGTGTGAGTCAGTGTGTCTGTGCATGTGAGAGAGTGTATAGTATGGTGAGGTCACCTGCAGTGCGACACGAACCCAAGATCCCAGTTGAGGCCGTCCTCATGGGTACTGAACTTGGCTGTCAGCCTCTGCTTAGCGACTCCGCGTTGGAGGATGTTTATCTGAAGATCCAAGGCCGAATGTCCTTGACCGCTGAAGTGTTCCCCCACTGGGAGGGAACATCCCTGTCTGGTGATTGTTGCATGGTGTCCATTTATCTGTTGTTGTTATGCCTGCATGGTCTCACCAATATCCCATGCCTCGGGTCATCCTTACCTGCAGCGTATGAGATAGACAATGTTAGCTGAGTCCCATGAGTATCTGCTGTGCACGTGGTGGGTGATGTTCCTACGTGTGATGGTAGTGTCCATGTTGATGATCTACATGGCTTGCAGAGGTTGCCATGACAGGATTGTATGGTGTTGTGGTTGATGTTGTCCTGAAGGCTGGGTAGTTTGCTGTGAACAATGGTCTGTTTAAGGTTTGGCTGTTGTTTGAAAGTGAGAAGTGGATGCATAGGGAAGATCTTGGTGAGGTGCTCATCGTCATCAATTATGTGTTGAAGGCTACAAAGAACATGGCGTAATTTCTCCACTCCCAGGATGTATTGGATGACAAAGGGTGCCCTATCGGACATATCCCGTGTCTGTCTTCTGAGGAGGTCATCACGGTTTTTCACTGTGGCATGTCAGAACTGGTGATTGATGAATTGAGCATTATTTTCCGTTCTTATGAGGGTGTCCTTCAACACCTTCGGGTGTCCATCTCATTCCTCCTCATCTGAACAGATTCTGTGTATGTGTAGGGTTTGTCTGTAGGGTGTGGCTGTTTTAATATGTTTTAGGTGGAAACTAGAGAAGTGCAGCATCGTGAGGTTATCCGTAGGCTTGCGGTAGAGTGAGGTACTGAGGTGTCTTGTTTGAACCTGTACACTAGCATCCCCACGACGACAGCATCACTGCAACAGTCTCAGTACTCAATACTCCAGACACCATCCTACAACTAAAAACTGAAAGAACTACGGATGCTGTAAATCAGGAACAAACACAGAAGTTGCTGGAAAAGCTCAGCAGGTCTGGCAGCATCTGTGATTTTCTCTTCACAGATGCTGCCAGACCTGCTGAGCTTTACCAGCAACTTCTTCCATCCTACAACTCATCTGCTTCACCCTCGACAACAACATCTTCACCTTTGACAACCAGTTCTTCATCCAGACACACAGAACAGCCATGGGGGCCAAACTTGCACCCCAATATGTCAACATTTTCATGCACAGGTTCAAACAAGACTTCTTTGCTGCACAGAACCTTCGACCAACGCTATACACCATTTTCTTCCTTCGGACTCATGGTGAGGATTCACTGAAACAACGACATAACAATATCAACAAGTTTCATCCCACCATCAGACTTACCATGGGTTACTCTTTAGAATCAGTCTCATTCTTGGACACACGCATGTCCGTCCCACCACACTATACACTCTCACACGCACATACATATACACACACTCTCTCACACATCAACACACACATAAGCACTCTCACACACACATAGATTCTCTCTCATACACACAGTCTCTCAAACACACACACTCTCTCTCTCTCCACCCCTCCCACACACACACACACTCACTCTCTCTCCCTTACACACACACACACACACACAGGCACACATGTGAATCTATGGGGTGAATTTGTATTCACAGATACATTCTATTTTGTTCAAAAAGCACACAATTTACAGACAGTCAGTCAATGTGGTGTTTTATAAATTCCTACTTTAGAAATAAAACCAGTCTGACTCCAAACCAAAACACAAACAGATTCTAAACAAGACCTCAAACCTAACATTCATTGTCTGACCTAAAATATCACCTCTTTTTTACACTGGTAAAACCTTTAGTTCTTTCAGGGCAGTGATTTGAAAGAAATTCAGCGACTTACAAATACACATTAATCAATTAAATCTTCTAACTGATTTATGACTTAACAGCATCTTACATTTGTTTAATACATCCTCATCAGTTATGTGACCCTTTGATCTTTTACTTCTAAATTCTATGTTCTGTGTGCTTCTTTCTCACTTCACCTGACGAAGGGGCTACAGTCTGAAAGCTTGTGTTTTCAAACAAACCTGTTGGACTATGACCTGGTGTCATGTGACTTCTGACCTTGTCCACCCAAGTCCGACACTGGCACCTGCACATCTTGGCTCCTTTCAGAGGAGCTAACCAGTTTTTCCAATACCAGTTTCTAAGGATCACCTGGCATCAATCTAGGCACTGGAAAAAACGGCAGAAACAGCCCTGTCGACCCTGTAAAGTCCTCCTCACTAACATCTGGGGGTTAGTGCCAAAATTGGGAGAGCTGTCTCACAGACTAGGTAAGCAACAGCCTGATATAGTCATACTCACAGAATCATACCTTACAGATAATGTCCCAGACACCACCTTCACCATCCCTGGATATGTCCTGTCCCACCAGCAGGACAGACACAGCAGAGGTGGTGACACAATGGTATACAGTCAGGAGGGTGTTACTCTGGGAGTCCTCAACGTTGACTCCGTATCACATGAAGTCTCATGGCTTCTTGTTAAACGTGGGCAAGGAAACCTCCTGCTGATTACCACATACCGTCCTCCCTCAGCTGATGAATCAGGACTCCTGCATGTTGAACAACACTTAGAGGAAGCACTGAGGATGGCAAGGGTACAAAATGTACTCTGGGTGGGGGATTTCAATGTCCACCATCAAGAGTAACTCAGCAGCAGTACTACTGATCGAGGTGGACGGGTCCTAAAAGACATAGCTGCTAGACTGGGACTGCGGCAAGTGGTGAGGGAACCAACAAGAGGGAAAATCATACTTGACCTCTTCCTTATCAATCTGCCAGCTGCAGTTCCATCTGTCCATGACAGTATCAGTAAGAGTGATCATCGCACAGTCGTTGTGGCGACAAAGTCCCGCCTTCACATTGAGAATAACCTCCATCGTGTTGTGTGGCACCATCACCGTGCTAAATGGGACAGACTTCGCACAGATCTAGCAACTCAAGACTGGCATCCATGAGGCGCTGGGGGCCATCAACAGCAGCAGAATTGTACTCCAGCACAATCTGTAACCTCATGGCCCGGCATATCCCCCACTCAACCATTACCATCAAGCCAGGGGATCAACTCTTGTTCAATGGAGAGCGCAGGAAGGCTTGCCAGGAGCAGCACCTGGCATACCTGAAGGTGAGGTATCAACCTGATGAAGCCACCAAATAGGACTAATTGCACACCAAACAGCGAAAGCAGCAAGTGATAGACAGAGGTAAGTGATCCCACCACTAAAGGATCAGATCTAAGCTCTGCAGTTCTGCCATATCCAGTCGTGAATAGTGATGGACAATTAAACAACTCACTGGAGGAGGAGGCTCCACAAATATTCCCATTCTCAATGATGGAAGAGCCCAACGCATCAGTGCAAAAGATAAGGCTGAAGCATTCGCAGCAATCTTCAGCCAGAAGTGCCGAGTGGATGATCCATCTCGGCCGCCTTCAGTAGTCCCCAGCATTACAGGTACCAGTCTTTAGCCAGTTCGATTCACTCCGCGTGATATCAAGAAACGGTCGGAGACACTGGATACTGCAAAGGCTATAGGCCCTGACAACATTCCGGCAATAATACTGAAGACATGTGCTCCAGAACTTGCCGCTCCCCTAGCCAAGCTGTTTCAGTACAGTTACAACACTGGTGTCTACCCGCCAATGTGGAAAATTGCCCAAGTATGTCCTGTACACAAAAAGCAGAACAAATCCCAGCCAATTACCGCCCCATCAGTCTCCTCTCGATCATCAGTAAAGTGATGGAATGTGTCATCAACAGTGCTATCAAGCAGCACTTGCTCAGTAATAACCTGCTCAGTGACGCCCAGTTTGGGTTCCACCAGGGCCACTCAGCTCCTGACCTCATTACAGCCTTGGTACAAACATGGACAAAAGAGCTAAATTCCAGAGGTGAGGTGAGAGTGACAGCCCTTGATATCAAGGCAGCATTTGACTGAGTGTGCCATCAAGAAGCCCTAGCAAAACTGGAATCAATGGGTATCAGGGGGCAAACGCTCCGGTGGTTGGAGTCATACCTGACATATAGGAAGATGGTCATGGTTGTGGGAGGTCAATCATCTCAGCTCCAGGACATCTCTGCAGGAGTTCCTCAGGGTAGTGTCCTAGGCCCAACCATCTTCAGCTGCTTCATCAATGACCTTCCCTCCATCATAAGATCAGAATTGGGGATGTTTGCTGATGATTGCACAATGTTCAACATCATTCCTGACTCCTCAGATACTGAAACAGTCCATGTTCGCATGCAACGAGATCTGGACAATATCCAGGCTTGGGCTGACAAGTGGCAAGTGACATTCGTGCCACACAGGTGCCAGGCTATGACCATCACCAAGAAGAGACAAGCTATCCACCGCCCCTTGACATTCAATGGTGTTACCATCACAGAATCCCCCACTTTCAACATCCTGGGGGTTACCATTGACCAGAAACTGAACCGGATTCACCACATTAACAGAGTGGCTACAAGATCAGGCCAGAAGCTGGGAATACTGAGGCGAGTAACTCACCTCCTGACTCCTCAAAGCCTGTCCACCATCTACAAGGCACCAGTCAGGAGTGTGATGGAATACTCCCCACTTGCCTGGATGGGTGCAAGAAGCTTGACACCATCCAGGACAAAGCAGCCGCTTGATTGGCTCCACATCCACAAGCATCTACTCCCTCTATCACTGACGCTCAGTAGCAGCAGAGTGTACTATCTACAAGATGCACTGCAGAAATTCACCAAAGATCCTCAGACAGCAACTTCCAAACCCACGACCACTTCCATCTGGAAGGACAAGCGCAGCAGATATATGGGAACACCACCTCCAAGTTCTCCTCCAAGTCACTCACCATCCTGACTTGGAAATATATCACCTGTCGCTGGGTCAAAATCCTGGAATTCCCTCCCTAATAGCATTGTGGGTCAACTCACAGCAGGAGGAGTGCAGCGGTTCAAAAAGGCAGCTCAGCACCACCTTCTCAAGGGCAACTAGGGAGGGCAAGAAATGCTGGCCAGCCAGCGACGCCCACATCCCACAAATGAATAAAAAACAGCGCTAAGCTCCATGCACCTAAACAGCAATGTGTACTTACTCTTAACTCTTAGATTAATACCAACAATAAGGACTGTTGGCAGTGAAGGTACACAGTGCATCTCAGTTGGGACCGATGAATGCAAGTACAACATATACCAGAGGCTTATACTTTAAGTGTAAATACGGTGCAGATGCTGGATATCTGAATTACTGGAAATACTCTGATCTGACAGCATGTATGGTGAGGAAAACAGTGTTAATGTTGTGATCGGTGACCTTTCCTCACATTGGGAATGTTACTAATATAATAGATTTTGAAATGTCCCTAGTTTCTTTGAAGGGTTGCAATCTGAGACCTTTGACATACCTAGAAAAAATTATATTGAAACGTGAGGAGGATGTAGAGATGCTTCAGTGTGATCAGGACTAGTTGAATGAGTGGGCCAATGCAAGGCACATGTAGATAAATGTGAGGTTATCCACTTTGCTGGCAAAACAGGCAGATTATTATCCACAAGATTCATTGCAGAAATTCACCAACGATCCTTAGATAACACCTTCCCATCCCATGACCACTTCCATCGAGAAGGACATGGGTAGCAGATACCTTGGAACACCACCACTGCAAGTTCTTCTCCAAGTCACTCATCCTGATTTGAATGTATATCACCATTCCTTCAGTGTCACTGGGTCTAAATCCTGGAATTCCATCCTTAGTGGCATTGTAGTTTGGACTGTAGTGGTTCAACAAGGCAGCTCACCACCACCTTCTCAAGGTTAGCTAGGGATGGGCAATAAATGCTGGCTAGATTGGGAAAGGGGGAGAAGCAACAAGACCTTGGTGTCTTCCTATTCCAGCCACTGAAACTAAGCATTTAGATGCCACAAGTAGTGAAGAGTGCAAATGGTATGTTGACCTTCATAGCGAGAGGATTTGAGTACATGAACAGGGATGTCTTGCTAGTATTAAACTACTGAAATTAGCAGCACAACAGGAAGCTGGTTAATATAAATCAGTGTGTTTAGCTGAGTGCAAGACACTCAGGAGAGGCAGATTGGAAATGGTGCTCATTAACGGCGATAACTGCATGAAGTTTGGAATTTACCTGCAGACATGCCATTTGTCAGAATTCCTAGGAGTCTGCAGTCACAGCAAAGTGAGAACACAACAGCAACTGAAGAGTCTGAAGATACGAAATGGAAATATCATACTGAAACTTCACAGCTAGTTTCCTACCTGATGATGCAAAAGTCTTTCTTCACAGTACTTGTGGGGAGATGTTACTTCTATAAATTTGGAGGTTTATACATCTGATTTCCACTTTGGAGCCATAATAAACCACAGGGATTTTCAATCAGGAATCTGGCACACCAACCCACCCATTCCATCTTTTTCTCAAAATGTTTCCGGAGCTCCAATGAAGAAACAGCTAAAGTTGGTGATTTTGATATTAGCTATCAGAACAAGAAAGGTACTGCCACCAATTGGTTTGCTCAAGAACTGCAGTTATAAAGATCTCAACGTTAAGCATTGTTATAATCAGGTTTGTTCATTTTAGCAGAGACTTGAGTGTTCCCTCACAGAGGTAAGGAAACAATATGCAGACAAATCCCTTTCCGTTAGTAGCCTGTGATCAAGACTGTTGAGCAAGGTGAGGAAGATTAAACTGTCATTCACATCACGTTTCTTAGTGTCACAACTAATACCTCCTGTAATTACAGCACAATGTCTGTAACGGAACATTAGAATTGGCATTTCTGGGTGATGGAAACAATTTTGCAAAAGTTTTCAATCACTTAAATATACAGAAATACTGAGCAAAAGGCTGCATCCCTGGTGGTGTCCAACATAATTGATATTAAATGTATTATGAATTAGCATAACTCCACTACAAAAGGAAAATGTTATGGGAGAATTAAAGAAGAATTCAAATGCCTCAGATCCTACTAGTCATAGAGTCAGAGAGTAATTCAGCATGGAAACAGGCCTCTCAGCCCAAACTGGTCCATGCTGACCATGGTGCCTACTCAGCTAGTTCCAATTGCCTACGTTTGGTCCATATCCCTCGAAACCCTTCTCATCCATGTACCTATCCAAATTTTTTTTTTAAATGCTGCTATTGCACCTACCTCAACTACTTTCTCTGGTAGCCCATTCCATATATGCACCACTCTCTGCATGAAGAAGTTGCCCCTCAGATCCTTCTTAAATCTTTCCCCTCTCACCTTAAACCTATGCCCTCTAGTTTCAATTCCTCATTCTTGGTGAAAAGACTGTATGCATTCATCCTATCTATGTTGTTCACGATTTTATACACCTCAATAAGGTCACCCCTCATTCTCCTACATTCCAAGGAATAAAGTCCCATCCTGGCCAACCTCTCCCTATAACTCAGGCCTGCTAGTCCTGGCAATATCCTCGTAAATCTTCTTTGCACACTTTCCAGTTTAACTATGTCTTTCCTATAACAGGGTGACCAAAACTGTACACAGTACTCCAAGTGCAGCCTCACCAATGACTTATACAACTGTAACATAACATTCCAACTCCTATACTCAATGCCTTGACCGATGAAGGCCAGCATGCTAAATGCCCTCTTTTACCACCCTGTCCACCTGTGACGTGACTTTCAACAAACCATGTACTTGTACTCCTAGATCCCTCTGTTCCACAACACTCTTCATTTACTGTGTAAGTCCTAACTTGGTTTGACTTTCCAAAATGCAATACCTCATACTTACCTGTATTGAATTGCATTTATCAATCCTCAGCCCACTTCCCCATCTGATCAAGATCATTCTGTAATTTTTGATAATCTTCTTCGCTAACAATGATACCTCCTCATTTTGTATCATCTGCAAACTTACTAATCATGCCTTGTACCTTCACATTCAGATCATTTATGTAAATAACAAATAACAAAGGTCCCAGCACCAATCCATGTGGCACACCACTAGTCACAGGCCTCCAGTCTAACAAATAACCTTCAACCAACACCCTCTACTCCTTGCCATCAAGCCAATTTTGAATCCAGTTAGCTAGCTCTCCCTGGATCCCATGTGACCTAACTTTCATGACTAGCCTTCTGTGCGGGACCTCATTAAAGGCTTTACTAAAGTCAATATAGACAACATTCACTGCCCTACCCTCATCCATCCTCTTGGTTACCTCTTCAAAAAATTCTAAAAGATTTGTCAGACATGATTTCCCGCGCACAAATCCATGCTGACTACCCCTAATCAGATCTTGACTATCCAAATGTTGGTTGATTCTGTCCCTCAGTATCCTCTGCCTGCCACTGATATCAGGCTCACTGGTCTGTAGTTCCCCAGCTTGTCTTTGCTACCTTTCTCAAACAACAGAACAACATTAACCACCCTCGTGTCTTCTGGAACTTCGCCAGGGGCTAAAGATGAAGTAAAAATCTCTGTAAGGGCCTCTGCAATTTCTCCCCTAGCCACCCACAATATCCAAGGATGGACTTGATCAGGCCCAGGGAATTTATCCACCTTAATGCGCTTTAAGGCTGCAAACACCTCCTCTCTGATAATATACATGCGATCTAAAACATCCCACTTGTTTCCCTTATTTCCTTAGCATCCATGATTATCTCCTCAGTAAACACTGAGGAGAAATATTCATTAAAAATCTTCCCCATCCCCTGTGGCTCCACACATAGACAGCCATAGTGATCTTTAAGGGGACCTATTCTCTTCCTAGCCACCCTTTTACTCTTAATATTGCTATAGAACCTTTTGGGATTATCTTTAACCTTATCTGCCAGATCCATCTCAAGCCCTCTTTTTGCTCTTCTGATTTCCCTCTTAAGTGTGCTCCTACACTTTTTATAGTCATCTAGGGATTCACTTGAGCCTGATAGCTTAAACCCAATGTATGCCTTCTTTTTTAACTGACCAGAGCCTCAATACCCCTTGTCAGCCATGGATCCTTAAACCTGCAAGCTTTTGCCATCACCCTAATGAGGATATACTGACCCTGGACTCTTGATATCCATCTTTTAAAAGCCTCCCATTTGCCAGTCATTCATTTTCTTTCAAACAGACTCACCCAGTTGACCTCTGCTAGATCCTGTCTAATGGTCCCAACATTGGCCCTGCTCCTGTTTAGCAACTTAACCTGTGGACCTGTCCTATCTTTTTCCATAACTATGTTAAAACTAAGAAACTTATGGTCATCGGACCCAAAGTGCTGTCTGACTGACACTTCAGTCACTTGCTGAAGCTCGTTTCCTAAGAGGAGGTCCAGTGTTGTACCCTCCTGAGTAGGGCCCTCTACATATCGATTTAGGAAACTTTCTTGGACACATTTGACAAAATCCACCCCGTCCAGGCCTTTTACACTCTGGGTGGCCCAGTCAATAGGGGGGAAATTAAAATCTCCAACCAATACTTCTCTATTATTCCTACAGGTATCTGCAGTCTCTCTACATATCTACTCCTCTAGTACCCGCTGGCTATTTGCGGTATATAATACAGCCCCAGCAGAGTGACCATCCCCTTCTTGTTTCTAAGTTCTAACCATATGGCCTCATTTGATGACCCCTTAAGAATATCCTTTCTAAGGACTGTTGTTACGCCCTCCCTTATCAAAAGGGCAACTCACACTCCTCACTTGTACTTCTGTCACACCTGTAGCTTCTGTATCCTGTAACATTGAGCTGCCAGTCCTGCCCTTCTCTCAGCCATGTTTCTGTGATGGCTATAATATCCCATTCCCCAGAGCCAATCCATGCTCTGAGCTCATCTGCCTTACCAATCAGGCCTTGTGCTTTGAAAAAAATGCACTTTAAACCAGAGTCTTTTCCCTCCCTTTTCTGTGCCTCTGGCAATCCTGAGCAGTAAACTTGCTCTTGATGGCTAATGTATTTTCCCCTGAATTCTCGATGGCCCTTCTCTTTTTCAGATCCCAAAATCCCACCAAACTAGTTTAAACCCTCCCGGGTAACACTAGCAAATCTCCCCACGAGGATATCGGACCCCCTGCTTTTCAAATGCAACCCGTCCCTCTTGTACAGGTCACCTCTACCCCACAAGAGATGCCAATGATCTAAGAACTGAAAACCCTGCCCCCTACACCAGCTCCTCAGCCATGTATTCCTCTGGTCTGTCTTTCTATTTCTATCCTCACTGGGGCATGGCACTGGGAGTAATCCAGAGATCACTACCCCTGAAGTCCTGCCTTTTAACTCCTTACCTAACTCCCTATACTCGTTTCGCAGGACCCCATCCCTTTGTCTACCTATGTCATTGTACCGATGTGCACAATGACCTCTGGCTGTTCACCCTCCCCTCTTCAGAATGTTCTGCAACCATTCAGAGACATCTTTGACCGTGGGACCTGAGAGGCAACACACCGTCCTGGTGTCTCTTCTGTAGCCACAGAATCTCCTGTCTGTCCCCCTCACAACTGAGTCTCCAACAGTATCGCTCTGTCTGACTGCACCCTTTCCCTCTGAACCTCAGAGCTGGTCACAGTGCCATTTACCTGACTGCTGTTGCTAGCCCTGGAAAGGTCATCCCTCTCGCCACAACAGTATCCAAAGTGGTATACCTATTATTGAGGGGAAAGGCCACAGGGGAACCCTGCACTATCTGCCTTTCCCCAACTCATTACCTCTTTTGGTGGCCACCCAGCTACCTGCAGCCTGCACCTTAGGAGTGACCACTTCACTATGGCTATTATCAATGATGTTTTCTGCACATGCAAGTTCCCTTCCAAGCCACACACTGTCCTACCTTGGAAATGTATTGCAGTTTCTTCAGTGAATTCCCTCCTGAATGGCATTGTGGGTTTCTCTGCACCAAATAGACAATGGTTTAGGTGGGCAGCTCACCACAACCTTCTCAAGTGTGATTAGAGATGGGAAACCCTAGATTGACCACATCCACTTCCCATGAATGAATTTTTAAATCTGTTCAGTTTTCAGCTGATAAGCTGAAGAAGGGTCCTATTTGATAAAGTCCACTGGTTATTTTGACACATGGCGACATATTTTCCAAATCACTGGTATTGAAATTCCTATATCACATTATGCCGATGTATGTAGATAAAAAAATCTTTTTGATTTGATGGCAATGCCCTGTTAGAGGAGAATACCACATGCATAATAGCAGCATGTAATGACTAGCTTTACCTTTTTCTCACATTTTTCAGATACCTCACACTGCCAGGTTAATTTGAGGCAGGCTAGTAATTTTCAAGACTGAAACCAGATCATTTTTGAGTTTGTGCAGTAAGCACTGATCTGATCAGATTAACCATCATTTCACAAGATATGCTTATTCCAGCATCAAATATGGTGAGCAAATGGATTGGGGTTGATTTGTGAGATGGCCAACAAAGGCAATCTTGCAGCCCATGGAGCTTTAGGATAACAAATGTACATTTTATCCAGTGGATTTGAGCCTCTAAGGGACTATAACAGAGAAGCCAATGGTGGATTTTATAACAAACGCAGGGAGAAAAGTAAGTTTATTTGACTACTCCATTTTAACATGGGGTGGAGCCAATTAATCTATGTAAGGAAGTTTTTCTGTACAGCTGTGCATTCAAATGTAGCACCTAATATTGGAAACATGCAAGAGGTAGAAAGTTAGAGGCTATTCAATTGAGAAAGCATTTCTCACAGAAACAGCTGAACATGTTCATGTGCTCTGTTACAGGTGAGGGAATCCCATGGCAACAAGATCCATGAGCATTTAGGGAGCCATTAAATTTGAACTCATCTCCATGTGTTGCTGAGTTCATAAGTTCAATAAATACAAATTCAGACAGCCAATTCAACTTTGTTAATCTATTTAATACTATGCCATTCAGGTATTTATGCCCTGTCGCAATGTCATGACAGTCTATATGTTGCCACTCTTGTTTGAAACTGTATTCATTGAACTTACCAACTTGCCAATACCCAATACATAGTGTCCACCATTAGATGTAATTATGAGATTGGATAATCTGCTTTTTAATTCATTCATAAAACTTGGGCATCATTGGCCGGCCAGCATTTATTGAATGTTCCTACTTGCCCATGATAACGTGGTGGTGATCTACTTTCTTGAACGGATGCAGTCCATGTACTGTAGGTTGACCCACATTGTCGTTAGGGAGAGAATTCCAGGATTTATACCCAATGACAATGAATGAATGGTGATATATTTCCAAGCCAGGATGGTGAATGGCTTGAACGTGAACTTGCAGATGTTGGTGTTATCCTTAATATCACACTCAGTAGTATATGGCCTCGATGTCAGGGCTGTCACTCTCACCTCACCTCTGGAATTCAGCTGTTTTGTCCATGTTTGACTTAAGGCTGTAATGAGATCAGGAGCTGAGTGGCCCTGGTGGAATCCAAACTGAGCAGGTCCTGCTTGATAGCACTGTTGATGACACATTTCATCACTTTACTGATGATCAGGAGTAGGCTGATGGGACAGCACTTGGCTGAAATGGATTTGTCCTACTTTTTGTGTACAGGACATACTTGGGCATTTTTCCACATGGTTGGGTAGATGCCATTGTTGGAACTATACTGAAAAAGTTTGACTAGGAGAGGCAAGTTCTGGAGCACAAGTCTTCAGTACTATTGTCATACATTGTCAAAGCCTAAAGTGTTTGCTGTACCTAGTGCCTCCAATTGTTTCTTGATATCATATGGTATAAATCAAATTGGCTGAAGACTAGAATCTGTGATCTTGGGGACCATTGGAGGAGGCTATTATGGATCCAGTCAACACTTCTGGCTGAGGATTGCTGAGCATGCTTCAGACTTATCTTTTGTACTGAAGTGTTGGGCTCTTCCATCATTGAGAATAGAGTTATTTGTAGAGTCTCCTCCTCCACTGAGTTGCTTAATTATCTACCACCATTCATGTCTGAGTGTGGCAGGTCTTTTGAACTTACATTTGTTCCACTGGTTGCAGGATCACATAGCTCTGTCTATCATTTGCTGCTAATGCAGTTTGGCACATAAGTAGTCCTGTTTGGTTGCTTTACCAGGTTGGCACCTCATTTTTAGGTATTCCTGGTGCTGCTCCTCTCATGCCCTCCGGAACTCCTGCTGAAGTACAATTCTGCTGTTGTTATTGGCCCACACCACCTCATGGATGCCCAGTTCTGAGTTGCTACATCTGTTCAAAGTCTGTCCAATTTAGCACGGTGATAGTGCCACACAACACAATGGAGGTTATTCTTAATGTAAAGGTGGGACTTAGTCTCCACAAAGACTGTGTAGCTGTCACTCTTACTATTACTGTCATGGACAGATGCATCTGCAGCTGGCAGGTTGGTAAGGATGAAGTCAAGTACGTTTTCCCCAGTTGTTGGTTCCCTCACCACCGGTCACAGACCCATTCCAGCAGCCATGTCCTTTAGGACCCAACCAGCTTGATTGATAGTGCGCTTCCGAGTCTCTCTTGATGAACATTGAAATCCCTCACCCAGAATAAATACTGAACAATCCAGGGTGTATTAAGAATTACATAACCCAAATTAAGATTATCAGTCTGGATCACAAAGTGGTTCATTCATGTTTGCTAAAAACTCCATATATTCATACACATGGTCCTAAACTCTGCAAACAGAAAGGTCCAATCTTTGTGCCTTTCACAATTAAACAATTGCTGGAGATACAACTCAATCAGAATCAACTTGTTTTTCTTGAATCTAAGTGAAAGTTTGCGGGATACCTGCACACTGGTGCATTCTCTATATCAAAGCCTCAACAATCAGAGTCCAATCGCTGAACTATCAACATCCTTTTTCTCATGCAGAATAAATTGCAGTTCCATCTGAAATTTGGTATTCTTGCCTCTGTATTAGTGCGAGAGAAATTTTCTCCAACATATATCTTTTTTATGCAACACTAAAGCTATATTCACTCATTGGAGCTGAAAAATGTTTTCAGTCAAACCTTTCAAACAAGAAATAAATTAGTTATACAAAAACTAAATTCTCTGCATGCTAGAAATATGAAAAAAGAAATGCTGGAAATACTCAACAGATCTGACAATCGTCAATGGTGACAGACACAGAGCTTTGAACTTTCATCAGAATACAGAAAACAAAATTTCTCAAAAGAATGAAAGCTGGAAAACATATGTTGTTAATATATGACAACTGGTAATGTTCATGTCAAATTGCTGCTTTTAGTGCATGGACAGCCAACTGTTTATATCACACCAGCAGTGAGGGCTGGAGGGCAGAATTGTTTGGAATAAACACTTGTCAAGTTGGTTGTATTTTGTATTGTGATGCTTTGATCTGGTTCCTCATACTCAGCAAGTAATGCTAACAACAACAGATTTTATTTTCCCAGACTGTTATATCATCAGAAAATACTTTTGTGGTTTAGCCATTGTTTTACAATTGCCAAATTTAAAAACCATTCAGAAACTCACTCGACAAGAAATAGAGATTGCAACCCTTTAGTTGTGAAACTTGGTTAATTAAACAATGACAGGCACTGCTTAAAACTCTTTCTTCTTAACAACTGAAAGCACAATTATGTAAACATCAAGTGTTGCATACAAATTGGCTACTCAAACAAAGCAACTACTGGAAGAATTTCGCATTTAGTTAAGATACACCAGATTGCATTAGACTTTTATACATCACCATGGCAACATGAATTTGGAACAGCGTCTTCTGAGGAAAGGCATTCACCAACTGAAAATCATTTTTCTCCGCCATTCATCTGTCCCTGGAGCTCCACATTCCTAAACTGGAACTTTGAACCGGCATCTTCAGAAATGCAGTGCATACCTGTTCTGGGAGCCTTCTAATGCAGTGCAGAATTAACATTGGATGCCAAGCCACAAACCAACAGCACAATCTGCCTTATTCTGAGGTTCTTTTGTTCACCAAAGGCACTTTGACAAGATACAGAGAGAAGTTAAGTATGTAAGGTAAGTTGGTGATGGGATAGGTGGATGAGGCAGGTGGGAGGTGGGTGCGTGAGGGGAAGAGGTGGTGGGTGGGTGACGGGTTAGAGTTGGATGTAGGTGGGTGGGTGAGAATGTTGGGTAGCGGAGAGGTAAGATATAGGGTAAAAGATGGGTCAGTGATGGCTTCAGTTGGGTTATAGGGAAGTTGAGATCCTGTTAGGGAGTTGGTTCACAGCAGAGTCAGTCAGATAAGGGGATCAGGGCACTAGTGTGTTGGGGTTTGGATGGAAGAAATTGAGTCACATATGGATGTTGAAACACATGGGACCTGATTTTGTTAGCAGAGTGTTGAGGGTGGTCCATTGGGAACTTGGATCAGGTTGGTAGAGGGGGTTCTGTTGGCAGTGATGACTGGGGTGGTTGGTTAGTTTTATAGTTATAGAAACACAAAATCACAGAATCAAGTCTCTGAAGGAGGCCATTTAGCCCATGGTGTCTGCACTAGCTCTCTAAATGAGTATTATGGCTCAATGCCATTCTCATGCTTTTTCCTTCTAATTCCACATTGTTTCTGTTTAAATAAACATCCAATATCATATTGAATGCCCCCACCATATTTCCAGACAT
Source organism: Rhincodon typus (assembly GCF_021869965.1). NCBI lineage: Eukaryota > Metazoa > Chordata > Chondrichthyes > Orectolobiformes > Rhincodontidae > Rhincodon > Rhincodon typus. Next base: position 48,443,684 of record NC_063343.1, on the reverse strand, counting down.
TATGCTCTAGACCTAGAAGATTTTCTTACACGGAATTCACTTCTTTTGTAAATTACTGCCTATCCTTATATGACGGAGAATGGTTTCTCTCTATCCTTTCATGCTGTGCATGATTTGAAAATATCTCTATCAAATCTCCTTCTCTTCACTTTTCCTCTTCAAGGAAAATAATCCAACTTCTCCAATCTATCTTCATAACTAAACGTTCTTATACAAAGAACAAACAACAATACAGCACAGGAACAGGCCCTTCTGCCCTCCAAACCTGCGCCAACACATTTTGCCCTACTAAACTGTTTTCACTTATAGGATCCATATCCCTCTAGTCTCTTCCTATTCTTGTATTTGAGGAGGTGCTTCTTGAATGCTGCTATTGTGTCTGCTTCCACCACCTTCTTCGGTAGTGCGTTCCAGGCACTCACCACCCTTTGTATGAAAAACTTGCCTTGCACATCTCTTTTAAATTCCCCTCCACCCCCTGCACCTTGAACCTGTATACCCTAGTAATCGACCTCTTCATCCTGGGAAAAAGCCTCATACTTTCCATTCTATCCATGCCATTCACAATCTTGTAAGTTTCTATCGGGTAGCCCCTCAACCTCCTGTGTTCCTGTGAAAATAAACCCAGTCTAGCCAAGCCTTCTTTATAGCTAAAATCTCCCATACCAGGCAACATCCTTGTAAACCTTTTTTGTATCGTCTCCAAAGCATCCATATCCTCCTGGTAATGTGTTGACCAGAACTGTACTCAATATTCCAAGTGTGGCCTAACCAAAGGTATATAAAGCTGCAGCATAACTTGTCTATCTTAATACTCAATGCCCCTTCCAATAAAGGCAAGCATGCCATGGGCCTTTTTTACTACCTTATCCACCTGTGCTGTCACCATCAGTGATCTGTGGACTTGCACACCCAGATCTCTCTGCATATCAATACTCCAAAGTGTTCTGCCATTCACTGTATAATTTCTACCTGCACTTGACCTTCCAAAATGCATCACCCCATATTTGTCTAGATTAAACTCCATCTGCTATGTTTCTGCCCATGCCTCCAACTGATCTATATCCTGCTGTATCCTATGACAATCCTCCAAACTATCCACAACTCCACTAATCATTGTATCATCCCCAAACTTACTAATTAGACGAGCCACATTTTTCTCCAAATTATGTACACCATGAATGACAGAGGTCCCAGCGCTGCTCCAGCACTAGTGGAACACCACTAGTCGCAGCCCAACATTTCAAAAAGCATCCTTCCACCACTACCCTCTGTCTCCTTTGACTAATCCAGTTCTGTATCCATCTTGCCAGCTCACTCCTAATACCATGTGACTCCATCTTTTGTACCAATTGCCATGAGGGACCTGGCTTTACTGAAGTTCATGCAGACAACATCAACCGCTTTTCCCTTCATTGCTCATCATTGATACCTCCTCAAAAAAAAACTCAATCAAGTTAGTGAGGCCCAACCTCCCCTGCACACAACCACATTGTCTATCGCTAATAATCCCATTTGCTTCCAAATGCGTTTAGAACTTGTTCTTTTTCAATAATTTCCCTACCTCCGACATGAGGCTCACAGGCCTGTAATTTCCTGGATTATCCCTGCTAACCTACTTAAACAATGGGACAACATTGGCTATTCTCCATTCCTCTGGGACTCACCTGTGGCCAAACAGGATACAAAGATGTCTGTCAATGCTCCAGCAATTTGTTCTCTTGCCTCACTCAATATTCTGTGAACAATCCCTTCAGAACCCAGCGACTTATCTGCATTAATGCTTTTTAAGATGCACAACACCTCTTTCTTTTTAATAGCAACTTGGCTTAGAAATTTGACACTTCATAGAATCCCGACAGTGTGGAAACAGGCCATTTGGCCCAACAAATCCACACCGACTCTCCAAAGAGTCACCCCCCCCCTACACAATCCCTGTAACCCTATAACCATGGTCTATCCACTTAACCTGCACATCTTTGGACTGTGGGAAGAAACCGCAGGACCCGGAAGAAACCCATACAGACACGGGGAGAATGTGCAAACTCCATACAGACAGTTGCCAGAGGCTAGAATTGAACCCAGGTCCCTGGCACTGTAAGGCAGCAGTGCTAATCACTGAGACTGTGCCGCCCCTTCCTTCCCTGAGGTCATGTTCCATCAATTCCCTCTCTTTGGTGAGTACCAACACAAAGTATTCATTTAGCAAGTTCTGACCCGAAATGTTGACTTTCCTGCTCCTTTGATACTGCCTGACCTGCTGTGTTCCTCCAGCTCCACACTGTATTAACTATTCATTTAGGACCTCACCTACCTCTCCTGGCTCCACACATAGATTCCCTCTTTTGTCCTTGAATGGGCCAACCCTCTCCCTGGCTACCATCTTGCTTTTTATATATGTATAAAAAGCCTTGAGATTCTCCTTAATCCTGTTTACTAACGACATTTCATGACCCCTTTTAGCCCATCAAATTCCTTGTTTAAGTACTTTTCTACTTGCCTTGTATACTTCAAGGGCTTCTTTAGTTCTCATCCTCCTAGACTTTACCTATGCTTCCTTTTGCTTTTTGACCAAGGTCATAACATCCCTGGTCATCGAAGGTTCATGTATCTTGCCAAACCTATCCTTCGTTCTTGTAGCAACGTGTCGTTCCTAAATTCTTAACAACTGCTGAATGAAATAATGCCACATGTCCAACGTGGATTTATCCTCAAACAGAGGCCTCAAATCAAAAATCTCCAGCTCCTGCCTAATTTTGTTGTAGTTCATCATTCTCCAATTTAACACCTTCACTCAAAGACTGATGTTATCCCTATCCATGAGTATTCTAAAACTCTAAGGTTTATCTTAAAACTCATGGTATTACAGTCGCTCCTCTCAAAATGCGCTCGCACTGAAACTTGACACTCCTGATCAGGCTCATTTCCCAAACCTAGGTCCAGTATAACCCCTTCCCTGATTCAATTGGTTACATACTGTGTCAAGACACCCTCCTTAATGGATTCTGCCCCATCCAAGTCCCTAGCACAAACTGAGTCCCAGTCAAGTTGAGGAAGTTAAAATACCTGGAGCCATTCTCACAAACCTCTTCAGAATTCTTCTCACTGTGTTCATGTCCTTCCTAAAGAGTAGCACACAGAATTGCACAAAATAGCCAGCTGAGGTCCACTGGTATCTTATCCAAATTTAGCATAAACTTCCTCACTCCTGTGTTTTGACAAATTAGTGACATCTAAGACACTGTATATTTTGTTTCCTTTCTGCTGTAGCTATCCAACTGCCTTTAGAGACTTATGCACACATATATTCATTGACCTTCTCTTGATAACCTCACAATGTAGCGTGAAGGGACTTTGTCCAGGATCAAGGCAAAGCCGCAATAGTAGCGCCATTTCTTCAGCCTGTCAATGACTTCAATGTCTCCTTCTAATAAGCATATGAATCTTTCTTTAAATTTGACTTGAGATTTCCCCATCATGACAGGAAAATCACTGTTTTTTGTTCCTTTGTGGGATATGGATGACACTGGCTGAGCCAGCATATATTATTGTTCTCAAGTTGTCCTTCAGAAGGTGGTGGTGAACTGCCTTCTTAAGCACAGTAAGGAAATTTAGCTATACCATCTTTTTACACAAATAGGTGTTTAATGGTAAAATGAATAAATGCTTATATCCAAAGGTTGGGTAGGCTTAAGGATTTAGAAGTTCTCCTAAGCAACAACAGATTGTGCCAATTCTGTGCTTGACATTTCAATCTGCCTGTATTCATTCTTCCAAAATTACCTGTTTTTGCACACTTCTAGAGAAAAAGTCTGAAGTGAGCTATATTGTTCCCAATAGAAAGTGGATCAAAATATATTGTGCTCTAGTTTGATGTATGCGAAGTTCCTTTGTCCCGATTCCTTTTTTAGCTGGTTTTCAGCACTCAAGGCTGAAAGAACATCTTCACCAACAATAGGGGGGAAACAAGATTCTTTGACCATGGCCTTCACTTCACACTAATGCTCAAACCCAGTTGAATACACATGGGGAGTATTCAGTCCCACTGGACCACTCCAGTAGAGTTGAAAGAGACTTTTTAGCCACTATCCTTGTGTATTCCTGGAGGGTAAAATGGATATGACTGAAAGAGGTGGTTTCCTACTGAAAGGGGAGAGATAGACAACTTCTTGATAATTTACGTGTGATATTGTATGAGTTTCACACAAGACTTTGTCAGTCACTGAATTTAAATCCACAGTTTATCTGTAAAAATGGCATTTTTAAAAATACATTTTGTAATTTAAAGTAAAAATTTCTATCAATACTTCACAGTTCTGATCCATTGATATAACAGTGCATGAACTTAAGTTAACAAGAACAGGCTTGGGATAAGATGCGGATAGCTCATGGTCTGTTACTTATCATACTTACTTAATCAGTGTTAGTTGGTTAGGTAAGATTAGAAAATTAACCATTACTAGTGAACCACCTTCCCACTTAACCCTCCCTGAGGAGTACTAAATATGACATGGCAGTTATTAACATAGGATGAATGCCCATGTTTAAGTGTCTGTGAATCATAGAACTATGGAAGCTTACAGAGCAAAATTAGGCCTTTTAGCCCATCATACCTTTGCTGGCTCACAGAAACAGCAGGGATATTGCACTTTTTATTCCTGCTTTCATCCTGTCGCTGCATTAAATCTGTATGCATGCTACAATCTTCCCCTTCATTCCAGGGACTTCAACTTTCTTAACAAGCCTCCTGTGTGGCAGTTAGTTGATTACCTTTTGACAATTCACATAAATAACACCAAATGCACTACGTCCTGCACATGCTATAATTTTCCCGATTATTAATAACATTGCTACTTTTTCCTTTGTATGTTATCGTTGTCACCTAGGGCAATAATTTTGAATATTTTGAATACTCTTTAAAGGAATGTACATTTTATACCTGAAGCTATCTTTTTCAATTGTTTTATAACACAACTGGTTTTTCCAGATTATCTGAGTTCAATTTCTTCTACTGAAGTTCCAACACCACACCTGAAAAATGTTTTCATACAATGTAATTTTAAATGTAAATGTCCTAAAGAGCAGGAGGTGAGCTTGGTCACCAATTATTGGTGACAGATGCCTCTGGGAGCGGGAGACTCAGACTTACACAACATTAGGAAGCTTCTAGGTAAAGTGAAGTGCTAATGTAACTTTTAGAGGAGGTTTAAATGGATGTTGGCTAATTTCTTTTACAATTTACCTGAAGTGACACTAGTATAATGAACGATACTTAATGATAATCATGAAAAGAAATTAGCCCCCAGCCAATACGTTTTTATTTAAATTCCCCAACCATCACCTTTTTCAGTGATGATTGTAATTATACATCAGGCAATATGATTTTTTTTTATTTGACTCAACATTTCACCACAATGGCAGGAGAATCTTTTTTTTTATTATTCATTCATGGAATGTGGATGTCACTGGCTGGGCCAGTGCATATTACTCTTCTCGCATTGTCCTTGGGAAGCTAGTGGTACGCTGCCTTCTTGAACTACTGCAGTCCAAGTGCTGTAGGTATACCCACAATGCCACTCAGGAGGGAATTACAGTTTCTGAGCGAGAGACAGTGAAGGAATAGCAATATTTTTCCAAGTCAAGATGTGACTGACTTGGAAGGGTACTTGCAGGTGGTGGTGTTTCTGTGTACCAGCTGCCCTATTCTTTTCAGACAGAAGTGTTTGTGGGTTTTGAAGTTGCTGTCTAAGGCGTTTTGGTGAATTTTTGCAGTGTACCTTCTAGATGGTACATACGTCTGCTAATAAGTACCAGTGATGGACGGAATGCACATTTGTGACTGTGTTGACATTCAAATTGGTGGTTTTGTCCTGGATTGTGTCAAGCTTCTTGAGAGTTGAAGCTACAGTCATCCAAATGGGGATTATTCCATCACACTCCTGACAGCATCCTTATAGATGGTGGACAGGCTTTTGGGAGTTTGGAGGTGAGTCAGTAGCTATAGGATTGCTAGCTTGTCCCTGCTTTTGCAGTCAGAGCATTCATATGGCGTGTCCAGCTTAATTTCTTGTCAATGGTAACCCTTAGGACATTGATAGCTGGGGATTCAGTGATGGTCATACCATTAAACAATAGTTAGATTTTCTCTTGTTCCAGATGGTCATAGCCTGGCAATGGTATGGCATGAATGTTACTTTCCATTTTTATGCCCAAGCCTTGATATTGTCCAGATCTCGCTGTATTTGGACATAGAATGCTTCAGTAGTTGAGGGATTGTGAATAGTGCTGAAGATTGTGCAATCATCAGTAAACATTCCCATTTTTGACCTCATGATGAACCAAGGTCATTAATGATGCAGCTGAAGATAGTTGGACCTAGGACACTACCCATAGCTACTCTTGCTGAGATGTCCTGGAACTGAGATGACTGACCTCCAAGCAGCGCATCCATCTTCCTTTGAACCATTTCCCCTGTTTTCCCCAATTTTGCTCTGGTTCATTGAAGCTACACTCAGTCAAATGCGGCCTTCATGTCAAGGAAAGTCACTCTAGCCTCACCTCGGGAATTCAGCTTTTTTGTTTATGTTTGCCCCGAGGCTATAATGATCTCAAAGTCTGAAGTCACCTGACGAAGGAGTAGTGCTCCGAAAGCTTGTGATTCCAAATAAACCTGTTGGATTATGATATGGACATACAAGGCTTCTGACTTTGTCCACCCCAGTCCAACACTAGCACCTCCACATCACGGATATAATGGGGTCAGGAACTGAATGCCCTAATTGAAAATAAACTGGACATCAGTAAGCAAGTTAAGTTGCTAGTTGGTCCTGCTGCTGGCCCACTTCCACTGCTGGAACACAAACTACCACTGCTGCTTGTTTTTGATCTCGGTGCTGTTTGACAGAACTGGTAATGGCACCTTCTATCACTTTACTGATGATCAATAGTAGATCAATGGGACAGTAATTGGCTGGATTGGATTTGTCCTGCTTTTCATTTACGGGATAAAACTGGGCAATATTCCTGATCATTGGATAGATGCCACTGTTATCGCTATTCTGGAACAGCTTGATTCGGGGTGCAGCAAGTTCTGGAGCACAAGTCTTCAGTACTATTGCTGGAATGTTGTCAGGGCCCATAGCCTTTGCATTATCCAGTGCCCATGGCCATTTCTTGATATCATGTGGAATTAATTCTCTCAGAACACTTGGCGGAAAATTGTTACAAATTCTTCAGCATTGATTTGTGAACTCTTTGGAATCTCTAATAGATTCACAATGGATTCTCTCTTTCTTTTCTTCTAAACAGCGCAAGGTGGTTTTTCAGACCAAAATTCTCCATAAAATTGATACGTAGAAAGAGGTCCAGTATATATAAAAATGTAAAATCTTGTCTTTTCACATTGGCAGACATCCAATATCACAGCACTATGACAATTTGAACTTCTGATTTTTCCTTTCAAAAACTCAGTCCTTGTTCATTTTTGATCATTTGTTATCATTCAAAGCAATATTCTCCAGTGGGGAGGTTATACTTCCCAAAAGGGTTCAAGCATTCTATCAATAATGCCAAACAATTTTGGAATCATTAGTTTCAAATTGATGAGTTAAGTTTGTATGAATTGCTGATTCAAAAACTCTTCACTGCCTCGTGACAACTCATCTTTCATCAGAGAGAAAATTGTTCAGTAAACATATGCACATGAAGAATTCTATTGCCATTCACACTGAATGAAACTCAGGTCTTCACTGCCAAAAAGTTACTAAGCAGGTCTTGTTGCCAATTTTTACCCATCTCTTACTCCTTGAGCTTCACTCTATGGTGACAGACCAAACAGCCCATCAGGATTACCAATAACATAATAAGACATATTGTGTCAAAAATTTATATTTTGCAGTTATCAGAACATTTAACAAGAACACCAAGGGAAATTCAAGGTTAAAACCAATATTTACACTTCATGAGAGCACTGTGCTAATTTCTTGACAAGTGGATTCTGATTAGTTGTTGCAAGCCATAGAAAATATACTCATTAATGCTAATTGGCAGTTAACTGTCAGGCTTTGTTTAAATTTTAAACTAGGTATCACAATAAGAAATGAACAATGAATGGCTGTAATAACAAGGTGTGGAGCTGGATGAACACAGCAGGCCAAGCAGCATCA
>NC_063343.1:48412463-48430519 GCF_021869965.1 Rhincodon typus | reverse complement strand
ACTATCTCTCAATTCCTGGTGTGATTGGGACAAATGTGTTCTAACCAAGGTACACCCACTATAATTTTTGATGAGTTCAGAAAAGCACGAATACAGCTCAAGGTTCCACAAAAATAATCTGACAGCTACTGTCCTGGGGGACTATCCGCCTTTGACTATTTGTCCACTCCCAGTCCCTTTCCCGTGGCCAGGAAAGAAGGACAAATATCTAACAATGATGAGTCAAAATTCAACAGGGAGATCAAGGGCTTGGTGATGTGGTGCAATGATAACCTCTCTCTCAATGTCAGCAAAACTTAGGAACTGATCATCGACTTCAGAAAGAAAGGAAAAGGAACATGCCCCTATCTACATCAACTGAACTGAGGCTGAGAGAGTGAAGAGCATCACGTTCCTCGGAGTGACCATAACTAACGACCTGTCCTGGACTTCCTGCTTGAATGCAACAGTCAAGAAGGCGTAACAACGCATCTTCTTCCTCAGGTGGCTCAGGAAATTTCGCATGTCCATAAGGTCCCTCATCAACTTCTACAGATGCACCATTGAAAGCATACTGTCCGGGTGCATAATGGCCTGGTATGGCAACTGCTCTGCCCAGGACAATAAGAAACCACAAAAGGTTGTGTGCACAGCCCAGACCATCACAGAAGCCAACCTTTCAACCATGGACTCTATTTACTCGCTGCCACAGAAAGGCAGCCAACATCATCAAAGACCCATTGTGCCCCGGTAATGACCTCCTGCAACGTCTTCCATCAGGCAGAAGATACAGAAGCCTGAACACACACACAAGCAGGTTCAGGAACAGCTTCTTTCCAGCTGTTATCAGACTGTTGAATGGACTCTAGCCTCAAATAATGTAACCTGCAATGTAACCTGTACGCCTCTAAGTCTTTTTGATTTGTACATCCTTTGCTTGCCGTGATCTGCCTGTACCGCTCATAAACAAAGCTTTTCACTGAATTTTGGTACACGTGACACTAAAATCAATCAATCAATTTGAGGGGTTCAATGCAAGCTGCGTCAAACATCATTTGGTGTCCCAGTGTGGCAGCCAGCTGTAAATGAGGTTGGCACTTCAAAATTGCAACTAATTATTCACAGTGAACTAGCCCATTGCATTGGTCTGTTGATTAAATCATTTCAGTCCCAGGCCATCTCTGCAGGATTTCTTCAGGGGTACATCCTCAGCTAACCATTTTTAGCTGTTTCATTGTAAGGTCAGAAATGGAAATGTTCACTGATGATCGCACACCAGTCCACCATTGAGTTCAGCACCATTTGTGATAACTTATATACTGAGGCAATCCATGTCCATTTGCAGCAAGATCTGGACCATATCCAGGATTGAGATACTAAGTGACAAGTAACAATCATGTTATCAAAGTGCTAGGCAATGACCATCTCCAATTGGAGAGAACATTTCCCCTTGGCATAGTACTGCAATAGCTGAATGGCTCACTGCAAACTTCTGGGAGTTACCACTGACCAGAAATTGCACAGGACCAGCCATATAAATATAGTAGCTTTAAGAGCATTCAGAGGCTTGGAATTCTGAGATGAGTATTCATTTCCTGACTCCCCAAACCCTGTTTACTATCTAAAATGCGCAAGCCAGGACTGTGATGGATTACATTTTCCTTGCCTGAATAGGTGCAGCTCCAACAGCTTATGAAGCCTGACATTATTTGGACAAACCAACCCATTTGATTAACATCCTGTGTACCACTTTAAACATTTACTCCCTGCAAGTACACTATCACAGCATCTGTGGTAACATCGAATGGGGGCACAATAGCAACTCACCTTGTCTGACAGCACCCTCTAAATTGGTGACTTATACCACCTTCGAGGAAATGGGCAGCAGCACTTAATATGCATATATCAGCATCTGATTGCTCCATTTCCAGCCACACACCATCCTGACTTAAAACTATCCTGTGTGATGGACAATCATCAGCAACATTTCATTGTTAACAAATGAAAATCCTGGAACTCTCTTCCTAATAGTATTGTGAATGTACCTATCCCACCATGGACTAAAATAGTTTAGGAAGGCAATTCACCACATCTTCTCAAGGGTAATTAATGATGGGCAATAAATGCTTGGTCCAGCCAGTGATGCCCACATCTAATGAAGAAAAAAAGGTTAAAACTAGCCCTATAAAATAGCCCACAATGTGTCACAAGGTTTTTTGTTGCAGGTATTTTAATTACGCTGCTCAGAAATGTTATGACACAAATGGGGCTTGAACTTGGATCTTCTGGCTAGCAGTAGGGATACTACCATTGTACCACAAACCCCATGATTATAAATTTTAATTGCAAATGAAAGTGTTAAAATGCAGGAAATATAAAATAGTGCAGTATCCTGTTGAATTATCAATGGTCCCCGAGTATCTTGGTTGCACTGTTATTTCCATTGTTGATAATATTTGACTATGGCATAAATTGTAAAGAAATGATTTCTTGTCCATTACTTCATTCCTACTGATCTGTTGTGAGGGCTGGATTGAATTTCCTCCTTGTTTCTGATGACAATACTGTTTTCTTCAGTTACTCCACGTATATACAAAGGTTCAAGATTAATGTGATTACGCCTAGATATGAACCTGCAATTAAATCACAATTTATTATAACTTAAGTTAAGCACTATCACAAACAATGTACAAAAGTTTTCCATTGTATCTCCCTGGATTCATACATTTTCTTATTTCTAACTATCTTGGTTTTATTTCAGTAATTTGAAAAGTTCTAGTGTCAATGATATAGTAATGGAGTTTGCCAATGTATCACAGATTGTTCTGAACAAATCACATTGGAATATCAGGGAAGATGGTAAAATAAGCTTCGTACCTTTGGAACTGACATCTTTCAACAAGCTCAAGGTTGTTAGTGAACATCAATATCAACTCATTATGCAGGATACACAAGAACAAAATACTTTCAATCAATAACAAATGACACTTTACTCACACCACCTTCAATGCCTCCAGAAACTCTAATTCTCTCTCCGGATTCTTCGCCCAACCCTCTCTGCAATGCACCAGCACCTCCACTCCCTCTCCTCATCCCTCCTCCCAGCTCAAGGCCTCCCTTTCCCAAACTTGCAGAGGATCTCTACCCGGAACATCTTCCACTCCCCACCACTGCCTGCATTCCACAAGGACGATTCCCATCACCACTTCTTAGTTCGCGCCACATTCCCCAGCAACCACTCCAACCTGCCCAGTGCCTTCCCCTGTAACCGTAAAAGATGCAACACCTGCCCACACACCACCTCCCTCACCTCTATCCAGGGCCCTAAGCCGTCCTTCCAGGTGAGACAGAGCTTTATCTGCATCTCCTCCAACCTGGTCTATTGCCTCCGGTGCTCCTGATGTGTTCTCCTCTACGTCGGTGAGACCAATCGTAGACTCAGTGACCATTTCGCCGAGCATCTTCACCGGGCCCATAACGGCCAGCCTAACCTCCTGGTCACCGCTCATTTCAACTCCACCCCCACCACCCCACCACTCCCCCTCAGACACGTTCATCCTCGGCCTCCTCCAGAGCCACAGTGATTCATAACACAAATTTGAGGAACAACACCTTATCTTCCTCCTGGGCCCCCTACAGCCTGGAGGACTCAACATTGAGTTCTCTAATTTCAAATAACCTTCCCACCTGTCCCCCGGCTCCCTTTCCAGCCCCACCTCCTCCCTTCCATTCCACCTACTGACCGTCCCTTCCAGCTACCAACCAGATTCATCCTTCCCATCGACCAACCAGGTTGTACCTACTACCAGTGTCCACCTATCAACACCATTCCGCTACCCCCCCGCCTTTATCTGCAGCTCCCCTTACTCCAACATCCTGAGATGAAACGTTGACTTCTCCTTTCCTCCAGATACTGCCTGGCTTGCTGTGTTCTTCCAGCCTCCTGTTTTGTCCACCATGGATTTCACCATCTGCAGTTTTTTTGTCTATAGATTCTTCACAGTTCATTGAATCAGAGTTATCACTGGTTTGAGGAGAATGCCAGTCCATGAAGTTACAATTCAGACAGTCATCCAAAGGTGGAATCGAACCCAGGTCCCTGGCATTGTGAGGCAGCAGTGCTAACCACTGAGCCACCATGCAGTTGCCAGATCACTCTTTTCATGACTGTAAATCTCTGTGCTTACACCTCTGGTAGGTGACCTACCAGTCAGACACAGCATTCGAAGTGATGGGCATTGGGGTAGACAAAATGATCAGACTATAGTTTCCATTTCCCAAAATGTTGCCCCATTGTTGTTGACGTCATTCCTCACCAGTTGCTTACTTGATTCGAACCAGATTAGTTTAGCTGCTGCATTATGTTTGACTCAGAACTATGTTCTAATGTTCAGCAGTTTATTTCTAAAAGGGGAGAAGCCTCTTTACCTAGAGAGTGTAATAGCTCTCAAATAGTTGAGGCGCTTATCATAGAGGCATTCAGTGAAAGCTACAGAGAAATGGGAGGGAGGAAAAATTACAAAGTTATGTTGAAGGGCCTGGATGAATACGGTGGGATGAAGGGAGGTGGAAGGAGGCTGTTTTATAAAGTAAAAGCAGTACCATTTGGGTTGAATGGTCTGTTTCTGCGCCGCTTAGACAGGATCTTATGGATTTAGCTGTTGCCAGGTCATCATAACTATATCTAGGATGAAAATCTGATCCTGCATGTCATTGATCTTTCACATGAATTTTGCAGGGGTAGACAATTGAAATGGCACCCCTAGGATTGTAAGTTGTTCTTCAAAGCAGAAGATCAAGAAAAAAATTTCTTCATCATAACGACAAGGCATACTTACTTGAATTTCTGCATCTGGTCAATAACTTCTGGGAGAGGAACATTGATTGTCTCAGGGAGCAGCATGACCAAACTTGCTGCCAGAATCATAACACACCCAATCAGAATAAAAGGCAGAAATTCATAATAAATACCTGTGAAAATATAGAACATAAATTGTCTATAAGGTGAAAATAAGTGCATTAATCTAAAGTGATAGACAACACATGTAACACAATTGTCAATAATTGCTTTTGACTGCATTGTCAATGTAATATTGTGTTTAATTTTCTAACACGCTTTTACTCTATTGCAACAGCATAATAACAGTGTAAAACAGCTAGCTTTACCTGCTTTCCAAACCTCTGAGATTCCTTACTCTTCCAGGATTATCTGAGTTAGAGGAGGCAATTTTCAAACCCAGAAGTCTCAGCCTTAGGCCCGTTTATGAATTTGCGTGATACAGAAGGAGAAATAATCTGATCAGAGCAGCCGTTATCTCACAGGATGGTTTTTGTACATCCTATTTTAGCATCAAACTTACACATTGAACAAATGGCACAGGTCTTATTTACGGGTTTGCTAATAAGACCAATCATAAGCGATTGGAATGGAAGGCATTCTAACATGTAGACATTATTGGAGTACACCTAAGCCAATTTCTCAATGAGAAAAATATGCAAAGAGAACTCATTTGACTGCTCCATTTCAAAGATGAATTTGGACACAGACTATTTCAGAGATAGTAGGAACTGGAGATGCTGGAGAATCTGAGGTAACAAGGTGTAGAGCTGGATGAACACAGCAGGCCAAGCAGCACCAGAGGAACAGGAAAGCTGACGTTTCGGGCCTAGACCCTTTTCTGAAGGAGGGTCTAGACCCGAAACGTCAGGTTTCCTCCTCCTCTGGTGCTGCTTGGCCTGCTGTGTTCATCCAGCTCTACACCTTGTTATCTTTTCTACAAATTATGCCTATTTCAACTCAACAAAGGGTAATTACCATCTATTGGTTCATTTTTCAGGGCAATGGCAGACCAATGGGGTGCCGCTGCCTGGTTTTAAATTTAAACAAAACTTGACAGTTAGCTTCAATCAGAATTAGCTGGTGCATTCTCCATGGCAAATTCAGAGTCCACTTGCCAACCAATCAACACGCTTCTCTAATATAGTATACATGCATTTTTTTCCTCTTTATGTTGTTATTTCTTTTGAACTGTCCTGATGAATGCAAGATGAAAACCTTCAGAAAAGCGTGCCTTTTTTCAGCAATACTCAAGTTATGTTAACAATGCTATACAAGTCCAGAAGATCAAGACATTGAACCAGTTTTGGTGGAGCTACAAAACAACAAGAGGCAGTAAACATTTCTGGTTGATTATAGTTGTTCTAATTTCAGTTGTAGTTCAAGACAGAACCTAACTCGGGAAATCAAAGACAGATGCAACAGATGAAGACAAAATTGTGTAAGTGTTTAATCTTAAAACAAGTCAAAAATACAATTTTGCTGTCTTAGGGTGGAGGGCAAGTTCTTGAGATATTTTCAGACAGCTTTCTAAAGCAATGTTGAGGAACCAACTATAGGCTATTTTGGGTTAGTATTATGCAGAAAGTGTTAATTAATAACTTCCTGGTAAAGTTACCAAAATATAACAGAGTTTTATATTGCGCTGAAAAGTAATTCAGTTTAGCTGAAACAAGGAGCTTAAACCTAAGCAAAGCAAATTGCATTGCTACGAGGTACAAGTTGGCAAATGAATAGTAAGTCTGAGATTTAGGAGGATTTTGGATTTCAGCAAAGGAGGGCCAAGAAATTGATAAATTGAGATGAAAATTAATAGGTTAGCAAGAGATGTAAAACGGATGTCATGCATCACTGGGATAATGCATTGGAAACCATGCCCTGCTCTTCCTCGTCATCATAAAACTTAAAAAAACAATTATCATAGTACTTAAAGATCCAATTTACTTGTTGAATAGACCCAGGCTAACAGGAAACATGGAGCAGGTTTTTGTACTGAACACAAACTACTATTTATTAAAAATAAAGGGATAGTAATCACAGATTTAAAATACCTCTAAACTATTGACATACAACTACTGGTTAAAACTCTAACCATCTACCCTCTACGTGCACATTGATGTTATGGTAGAGATAGATAATTACTAGGGAAGCAGCTCAGTGGTCCCTATTGACAGGGATAGCTGAGATAATCCTTTTGTTGCCTGGATTTTATGAGTTTCAATCTGTCTTCTCCAGGTTCTTTTACTTCTTCAGAGGAGGCACAGGTGATTGGTAACTGTAAACTCTCTTAGTTCGTGGTTAAAGGCTACAGCTACTGCAACTCATGAGGGAAAATAACCAAGCATTCTTCAGGCTTTAGGTATTTTACTGGGGAGTAATCATCTGCCTTTTCAGCAATCCAAAGACTTTTGTCATAATCATTCACACTCACAGTTCAACTACCCATGAGTCAATCAGGTAGTTGGCTGGCTGGTGACCTTTGGCAACTACAACTGGTCTGAACTCCACAAACCAATCAACAATGGGTTCCATTTCTGAAGAAGGGTCCAGACCCGAAACGTCAGCTTTCCTGCTCCTCTGATGCTGCTTGGCCTGCTGTGTTCATCCAGCTCTACACCTTGTTATCTCAACAATGGGTTGTTACCAGAATCACATTTTAAACACTCCCGCTGTGCTGCTGGCCCACCTATCAATAGCCTCTCTTACCATTTGAACGAAGTAGCGTACAAACACAACTTACAATGAGTTTCAGTGACTTGCTTATTAGAAGTGTAACCATTCCTTTTACGTTTCAGATTTAAAAATCTATTTCCCATTTCAGCCACAATCAAACATATAGAAAATTAAAAAGATATGGTCTTTATATGGAGAATCCATGTTTAATCGGAGCCCAGATAAGAAGAAAAGAGTGGAAGTAATTACAAAAGACAGTTGGAAAATTTCACTTTTCATTCTGGAAGTCAGGATGGTCATCACTGGACATTTTACCTGATATTCCCAAATTTTTCTCTATGGCCCCTGTCAAGACATTAGATTTATGGGTAATAAAGACTTATTGGATAACGGGATAGTGCAGGAGGGTGAAATTGAAGTAAAAGATCTTATTAAATAGTGTAGTAAGCTACTCCTGCTCTTCTTTCATATGGTTTTAAATCTGAAATTCTGGGCATCTATAGACTATTCCCACCAGTGTTTTCTTCTTTTGGTTATTTCCTATCTCCACCCAAATTGATTCTGTATGATTTCTAAAATTCTCATAGCCCAGAATATTTAGTTCCCAAATTTGATCGCCTTGCAGCTGATTTTTGGTTTAAGAGTTAACAGATCAAACCCACTTACTTAAACACACTTATTTCAATGTTTGCATTGAAAACGATTAGTTCTGGGGATGGTGTCTTGCAAGAGACCCGTGCCTAGAATACAAGGAGCATCATTGCAAGTAAAACCTTGCAACTATCCAAGGTCATTACCTGAAACAGGTTTCATCCATTGCAGAAGTTAATTAAGGTCCATAGGCCAGCTTTAGACCTCTCTGCAAAAATTGCAGAATGGTACAGCAGCCACATTCATTGTATATGTGTGTCTTAATCAGCCTTTCCATTAAAAGCTGGAATTGCTATTAAAAGGCAATTTGAAAAATAAAAGGGTCCAGTGCCATTAAAAAGAGAACACCTCAATCACAATCAATGACATTTGAAATTTGCTGCTCCTAAAAGTTCATTAAATCATTCAACAATAGACGTGGCATGGATCGTAACAGTTGGAATCTTCTGGTGTTTGTGTAAGGTCAGAAATGAAAGAGGAAAAATAGCTGCAAGGTAAGCAGTAGAAAGCAAAATGACTACTTAGCATCACAACATGTTGTTCTGTTTTCAATAAAAACTGGTCATTTTCAAAAGAAATTAAACTCCCAGTTGCAAGATTTCAAATTTTAAATATTTTTCCTATGCTAGAGATAATGAAAAGAAGTACCGCTGACCTTGCACTATATTTTATAAATACTTGTACTTTTAAACTCAAAATCCTCACCACATCACTTTCCTTTCTGTACTTCACTTCCACTCAAGAGTTCAACCATATTTTACAGTATCCTGAGGATTATTTCACTTCTCCTGGGACCAAGAGTTTAGCAACAACTTTCAGGAATCAGTTTGATTCTCCTAAGGTTTCCCACTGATTTTTGGTATGAAATTTCCTCAGATCCTTCCACTAACGTCCAGCTAGGTGATCCTCTAACTCTCTTTCAGCACATCAAGATTGTGGAATCTCCAGCTCAAGCACTGGTCTCACTATATTCTTGTTTCACGCCTACAAATCAGGTCACCCCTGGCTTCTCATAATATTCTGCTCCTGGTTCCAGCTGCTTTATAGCTCCTCGCCAATTCTCTCACTACCTGTCTTTGTGTTAATCAGAAACTGACTCAATTTCAACTGCCTGTTTTGGTAAGAAATCACACAGAATAACAGCAAAATGCCAAAAATCATCCTCTTTGCAATCCATCTCCATGGCAACATAACATGCTTGGTATGTCTGATATAGAGATTTGAACTAATTATCTCCAATTCTCAGACGTCCACTTTGTTCTGGTAAACATACACAAACTGAGTGTCTTTTTCAATCATAAAGAGATGGCTAGAGAACTTATCAGATCACACATTGGATGTGCGGCTACAAATCGTAGAACTGAAAACAAACCTTCAAATTTGGAGCCACTACATCTGAATTGTGCCAGCATTTCTTGTAAATGCTAGTTTCAGAAAAGTTTTGAATTAGAGAAAAGCCTAAGAGATCATTATCAGAATCTCCCCCAGTGAAATCACCTTCATATGTTAATAGACTACTCATGAACCAGGATATAGATTGCCACAACATGTAGGCCAACAGCGATTTGGGGATGGATTTTTGTTACAATCTTAGTCACATGTGAGATTTTTGATTATTTTAAGAATTTTAATAGTGAGATCAGAAGTGATGGTTACAGCAGCAAAAGCTGAGGCAGACAAGTGAAAGAAGTAAAGTTTGTACCTCCAGATTCTGGTGGCTTTGGAACTAGGCTTTGTCAGATGGGAATATTTCCCAGACCATAGGGTCATGTGACAGGGTCAGTACTTGACCTTTTAACCATATTTAAAAAGCGCTGTTCAATGTGATCCTTTTGCATGTTACTATTAGATTCAACTAATGTTTCTTGTTCTAATCTACACTTTAAAACAATAAATTTTCCTTACTATAGAATCTGGAAAAGAATAAAAGTGCAAACATTACAGTGCCTTTTTTCTTTTCTATATGACATCTTTGATCTCCAATCACTCTTAACCTTTCCCTGGCCTGAATGTTCTTCTACTCTATCTGCCAGTACCCCCGTTTCCTACTCCATAAAACCCAAGATTTTTCCAACTCTGTTCAGTTTCAGAGAAGAAGCATTGACTGTAAAACATTAATTCTGTTTCTGTCACCGCAGATGATGTCAGGCCTGCTGAGTTTCTCTACCTCTTTCCATTTTTATTTCAGATCTCCAGCATTTACAATAATTTGCTTTTATTATTGTAATTATTACAAGCTGATGATGCCCAAAATACTTTATTTTGCAATCTTTTAAATGCAGTCATTGTTGTGAGGCAGGGGGCCTGGCAGTCTACTTTGTGCAAGTAAAGGTCTTTCAATGTACTAAGAGGTTAGACTTTACAGCTTCTCATTCTGCTGTTCTTAGCCAAGAGGAACATGAATATATCAAGGCTCCAGATTACTGCCTTCCTGCCCACTCCTGAAACTTGGGTAGGAACTCGCTCTGAAATTCTTGATGTCCTCCTCTTTTGTTCTGCCCAGCGAAGCTCCAAAATCCACTGTCACCACTAACCTCATCTCCTCCTCGGGTCCTAATCCCTTCATAGCAAGAAAGCCTGTGTCTTCTCTGGGATCAGACACAATTGATGATCTCCAGGGGTCCCCTTGCAGTCTCTGCAGCACCATTATTGAGTCCTGATGCTGCTCGGACTCTTGGGTCTGTCAGCTAATCAGATTGCCCAGAAGCTCTCAAGGATGAGACTTTCTGTACAGTTGAGGGTCAGAAGTCCAACCCTCAGCTTGTTTAGGCAGTCCCCGGTCTGTCATTGCTGTGGGGCAGGCTTTTCAACTTTTGGTCAGTTTAGAACTCACTGTTCTTCTGGGGTGAGGTGCCACAACTTCCACTCCGAAAGAAAAAGAGTGCTATCAGTTTAAATGGTCTTTTTATTTATTCAGAATGTGGCCATCACTGCCAAAGTGAACATGTATCGCTCAACCAAAGTTGTTCTTGACAAGGTGGAGTTAGAAAATCAACTGCTTGAACAGCTACAAGAATTGTGTAGTGGTATTTGGAAATAAGTTCAAGGGGTTTGGCCTTGAAACAACAAAAGGTCAAGTGATAGGTTTCACGATGGTGTGGGCTTGGAGATGGAGGTACTCTAATAGACCTGCTGCCCCTGTCCTTCTAGATAGTAGGTGTTGAGGGTGTAAAAAGATCTTTCATACTGGCAATCCTCAAAAACTGAACTTTTATAGTATTTGCAGTGTGGCATATATTTTAACAGCTATTACTTAACATTCCAAAGTTCTAGCATATGAAAACAAAGGGAAGAATTAGAAGAAACAGAGACGTCATGATGCATATTGAACTAGCATCATCAGTTTATCTGGTGTCAAATGTTCCCTCTTGTATGCATATTGACTTTGAAAGAAAGAAGGTTTGTTCTTAGAATGAATGGAAAGTAACCTTTAAATGAAGGTGGGAAAGGGGCCAATGGTCATCCAACAGCATAGCTTAGAATGTGGAGGCGAATTGAGACACCTATATAGAACAAATCTGGCTACTATACCATTGATCAAAAGGGTTCAGACAATTAATACGTAACAAAAAGTGCTTGGGGGCAGAGGTGAGTTCTCATTGGGTGTTCTCATCAATCAGATCTTGTACACAGCAGTTCTCAGCAGGTGGTCCCCAGACAGCAGTCTTCATCGAGCAGCCATCATCAGGCAGATGGGAGATGGACCAGAAAGCCAGGAGGAAGACCCAGGGAAGAGTTCCTGACACCGTGGCTACAGAATAGGATGCTGCCCCACCACTTTAATAGACCAAAACATTCCCCACTGACAGCCTATTTCTCCTCTGGTATGAATGAACCATTCCCAGTTATATTTTCTTTGCCGAATTAACTAAAGTTCCATATCTAAACTGCTACTTGTCAATAAACTATCAGAAAATTGCTATAAATCATCAACTGCCTACATTTAGTAACTGCAATCATGAACACTCTAAAATCAACACTGTTGAAGGAGCGTTCTTGAGTTGCTTCAGTGGGCTTTATTGAAGATACAACCAGAGTACACAGTGTGGAGGAACTGAACATTTTAGGACACTGATCAAGAAAGCTGCATTGCCCTGGGCAGTTCTGATGAAGGGTCATTTAACTCAAAATGATAACTGTTTTTTCTCTCTACAGCTGCTGCCAGACCTGCTATGTTTCTCCAGCACTCTGTTTTAGTCCTTTTTAAGTATTATTGAACCTACACCCATACATGCAAATTGAGATTATTGTATCAATTGGTTGATAAGTGTCTTGTTAATGGTGGGAAAACTTTAGAGAGTCATTAAATGAGTTATTTCCTGCAGAATATCCAAGCATCTGATGCCTTCTTCTAAGCATAGTATTTGTACAGCTTACAATTAAATAAAAAATACTGGCATTTCCCAGGATATTCTGGTAGGGAGAGAAGCGTTGACAATAGCAATGTCATTGAATGACAAGGCGGCATAGGTAGACTTCCTCTTGTTGGAGTTGATCATTCTGTGTTACGAATATGGAATAACACTATAAGCCTAATCCTGATCAAGATCTTTGAGAAGTTGGAAGTGTGACTGAACACTGCATAATCACCAGTGAACATCCTTATTGCTGATCTTAATGTGGAGGGAATGTCACTGAGGAAGCAGCTGAAGTTGGTTGACACCAGGGAAGTGCCTTGAAGAGTTCCTCAGCTTCTTCCTACAGCTACAGACACAACCATCTTCCTTTGTATTAAATGTGACTCCAAACAAAATTTTCTTATGTTTGATTCCCCTTAAGTTCAGTTTTGCCAAGTTGACTCCATTGTCAAGGGCATTCATTCCCTACTCACTCAGTTTTTTGAGTTAATGGTTAATCCAGGACTGCAACAAATCCTAGAGCTGTAATTCCCAACTGAGCATTGTTGACCAGGCTGGGTAAGTGACATTTGATACCACTGCCCCCTTCATGAAGGATGACACTTTCAATTGCTTTGCTGATGGGTTTGAAATTGGCCACTTTGGTTTGTTTTGATTTTTGTTGGGGAATGTAGATGCCAGTGTTGCAGCTACTCCTGGAGCACAAATCCTCAGGATTGTCACTGTAATGTTGCTGGGACCATAGCCTTAGTTGTATTCAATGTACTCAGCAATTTTCTTATCACATACTATTAGTTAAACTGGCCAAAGGCTAACTTTTTTAAAATTCATTTTGTGGGATGCAGGTGTTGCTGGCTGGCCAGCATTTATTGCCCGTCCCTAGTTGCCCTTGAGAAGGCAGTGTTGAGCTGCCTTCTTGAACTGCTGCAGTCCACCAGCTGTGGGTTGACCCACAATGCCATTAGGGAGGGAATTCCAGGATTTTGACTCAGCAACAGTGAAGGAACGACGATATATTTCCAAATCAGGATAGTGAGTGGTTTGGAGGGGAACTTGGAGGTGGTGGTGTTCCTATATGTCTGCTGCCCTTGTCCTTCTAGGTGGAAGTGGTTATGGGTTTGGAAGGTGCTGTCTGAGGATCTTTGGTGGATTTCTGCAGTGCATCTTGTAGATAGTACACACTGCTGCCACTGAGCGTCTGTGGAGGAGGGAGTGGATGCTTATGGATGTAGTGCCAATCAAGCGGGCTGCTTTGTCCTGGATGGTTGTCCTGGATTTGTTCTTGAGTGTTGTTGGGGCTGCACCCGTCTGAGCAAGTGGGGAGTATTCTATCACACTCCTGATTTGTGCCTTGTAGATGGTGGACAGGCTTTGGGGAGTCAAGAGCTGAATTATTTGCCGCGGTATTCCTAGCCTCTGACCTGCTCTTGTAGCCACTGCATTTATGTGGTGAGTCCAGTAGAGTTTCTGATCAATGATAACTCCCAGGATGTTGATAATTAAGAATTCAGTGATGGTCACACCATTGAATATCAAGGGACAGTGATTAGATTGTCTCTTGTTTGTATTGGTCATAGATTGGCATTTGTGTGATGTGAATGTTACTTGCCACTTGTCAGCCCAAGCATGGATATTGTCCAGATCTTGTTGCATTTGAACATGGACTGCTTCAGTATCTGAGGAGTCATGAATGATGCTGAACATTGTGTAATCATCGGCGAACATTCCCACTTCTAGCGTTATGATGGTGGGAAGGTCATGACAGTAGGGATCTCAGTCAGTTCCTTGTGGCTCAAGCATAAATAAATAAACTGAAAAAGTTGAATTATTGACAAGTTTTCTTTACATGGGTAGGTTTAAAATAGTTCCTGAAATGCACAGATTTATGGTTTCCATAGTGTGGAATAGCCCTTTTGCGGATTGCAATTTGGTCAATCCAGGGCAGCTCTATGGTCTATCCTAAGAAATTGACAAGGATATAAGACCACAGACCATAAGACCAGAAGATATAGAAGCAGAAGTAGGTCATTCAGCCTATTGAATCTGCTCTGCCATTCAATGAGATCAGGGTATGATAAGCCTCAACTCCACTTGCATGCCTTTTCCCATTAAGTTTGATTTCCTTCTTGATTAAAAACCTATCTGAGCCTTGAATATGCATCAAAGTATATCAGAGGGTGATAATAGTTTGTCCTCTGTGGCTTCAGACTTCCCAAGTTTCGTGCTAAGCAGAAAACCAAAGAACTGTCGATTCTGGAAATCAGAAACAAATCAGAAATTGCTAGAAAACATCTCAGCGAGTCTCCTAGCATCTGTGGAGAGAAAGCAGAGTTAACGTTAACTCCTCTTTGAAGAAGGGTCACCGGACCCAAACGTTAACTCTGCTTTCTCTCCATACATGCTGCCAGACCTGCTAAGTTTTTCCAGCCATTTCTGATTTTATTCCCAAGTTTCCTCTCTTGCTGTTATTCCTCTAATATTTCTAATAAAACAGGATTTGCTGGAATACCAATGTTGTATTCTGAAGGCAGATGATTCACTCTCTGAGATTTGGAAAGGTTTCACAAAGTGTGAAGCGCAAAAAAATTATATGGTCTGGTCTGTCATGGTGGGCAGTCTTGTTTCCAGAACAGCACTTCGACAGAGGCGACACAGCACTGACGTTATCACTCAGAAGGGAAATATAATGTTTGCCTGAAAACCAGTCAGCTCGGTGAATCAACCGACAACTCCACTGCAACCTGAGCTACAGTTCTTCATTAAAACAAAAAATTAATTTATTACAGACATAGTTATGACCGTTATGAAGGACTGTTTAAACAGAACAAAACTTCATAATACTCAAGTAATGCCACAATATAAGTTTTAATTGGTTAATGTATACTTAGTAAAGGTAAAGATGGCATAACCCTACTGGATCATATTAGAGAGAGATGAATGGTGGTACCTTATCCTGAGGATTGCCACACCTCAGATGAGGAAGAGATTGAGAAGGAGAATCCTTGAATGTTAACCTCAACTGGTGCAGGTATTGAAATCACGCTTTTGGTATCACTCACATATTGCAAACCAGCCATTGAGTCAACTGAACTAACCAAGCCCCTCATAACAGGCAAGGTCTACGTGAATAAGGAAAGGTCTGGAGAGATATTGGC
Organism: Rhincodon typus; assembly: GCF_021869965.1. Classification (NCBI taxonomy): domain Eukaryota; kingdom Metazoa; phylum Chordata; class Chondrichthyes; order Orectolobiformes; family Rhincodontidae; genus Rhincodon; species Rhincodon typus. The sequence continues at coordinate 48,414,866 of NC_063343.1, read as the reverse complement.
CAAGAGCAGACATGTGTGACTAGCATAGTTTGGGATTATGTTCAGCACAGACTGGTTGAACTGAATGATCTGTTTCCATGCTATGTGACTGTATAACTGCAGCAGTTCATGAAGGCAGTTCATCACCACCTTCTCAAGGGCAACTAGTGATGGTCAATATACACTGGCCCAGCCAGCAACACCCACATCCCATGGGTGAAAAGATAACTGTAGTAAGCTTATAGTTTCTGCTCTCTATGTCCCTTCTTTCATACATAGAGGTGTTGCATTTGTAGTTTTCGAATGAAATGGACTTTTTTTAATGAATCTAGGCAATTTTGGAAGATTACAGACATTGAATCTATCTCTGTAGCTTCTTTTAAGATCCTAGAATGCAGATCAGGTCCAGAGTACTTCTCAGATTTTAGTCCCATAATATCTACTCATTCATTTTCTCTAGTGCTTATGATGGTTTTAAATTCCTCCCTGCCACCTTTTGCTGTTTGATGATGATAATGGGTCCACTCAAATAACATCCTTGATCTCAGACAGTCGGATAATGCACGGTGGCTAGGGGATGAAAGTTACGTGGATGTGAGGAGTGGTTCCAATCGGGTATCTTGTACATATTGACAGCTTCATTTATTTTTTTATTTACATGTGTAGATGAATGATATGGATTTGGGGATGGTCTATGGCACATAATAATGAAAATGTAAAATTCCTTAGCTATTATCTTAACTAAAAGGTTAAGCATGTATCTTACCAAGATAGAAGATGTAAGGTGAGACGATGCTGCCCAGCCTGGAAGCCATTGTACTTGTTCCGATTCCCACATTTCTTACTATTGTTGGATACAGCTCAACAGTGTAGACATAAACCATGGAAAAGGCACAGAAGACTGCAAATTTTCCAATCATCACTAGTACTGTGGCAATTACTGAAAGATCCAGAGAAAAAATACACAATCGCAATGATGGTGGAAGATGCACAGGTTTACAAGCAACTATCACACACTCAATATGTGGACTAATTTCCAAAATATATATTTATGGCATGGGCACTTACTAGTTTAAAGTCCATGCTGGAATTTTATGGAGGAGCTCCTTATGCAATAAAATCAATGGATGCAAAATCATGAATCCACAATATTCTGATATATTTTTGTAACAAGGAAAGTAGTGATAAAGAAATAGAAGAATATTACATGGCTGCAGAGATAGTGCAGGTGGGGGGATTTAAATGCTTGGGCAATGGGCATGGTTTTGGAGAAGGCGGATCTGTACAACCAGTTGGATTGCACCTCTTTCTGCACTTAATTCACATTCAATTGTAAATTCTAACTTGCATTTCCTTGTTCACTCTGGTTAAAAAGATACACAGTTGTTTACTTAGATCCCCAATTACGGCAGGCATGACACAGTTTGGTCTCCTAATTATAGCAACTTGCCACAAAACATCATAGAAATAAAAAGGGCAGTTTAAGTAACAGCAATGCCATTCATTGACTCGTTGCAGCAATGTTTAAGCTAATAGTTTTATGCCATATAATATGACGTATGAATTTTTTTGCTGTTATAATTGGCAATTCGAACCACCACTCCTGCAAATCACCTGTCACACTCCTCTCCTCAAAAAGCTAATTCTGATCTCTCTGTCTTTGAAAAATGTCTTTTCCATCTCAAGCCTCCCTTCCAAAATCGCAAATCCATGCCCATCTTTTGTACAAGTCCTTGTTTGATTCCATTCAATCAAGTTTCCCCTACTGTCACAGTTCTGAAATGGCTCTGATTCAAATCACAGGTAACATCCTGTATGACAGTGACATAGGTAACACTTCTCTCTGTTGTTCTTCACAATATCTATGGAGCCTTTTAAACAGTTGATGAGAGCATTCTGTCCACTGTCACTGACGTTATGTTCATCTGGTTCTATTCTTATCCATCTAAGTATAGCCAAAGAATCTTCAGGAAGCAATATCTTTCCTTTCCTGTACTATTACCTGTGGTGCACTGAATCCTCAGTTTTCTATTTCTCATTGGCATGTTACTGCTGAGTGACATCTTCCAAAAACATACCTGTTCTTACTAGTTCTACCACACTGCTATTTCTTTTGATTCCTCCACTGTCCCTAAGTTGTCAAACTGCTTGTCTGAAAACCAGTCCCAGGGAGAAAGAAATTTCCTCCTGTTGAATATACAATAGACCAAAACTATTGCTTCTAACTGCTTTTCCTATCTCTCAACATCCTGAACTGTCTGAAGCTGAACCAGAAGGATCACAACTTTGGTACAATGAATCAGAGATAGTAGGAACTGCAGATGCTGGTGAATCCGAGACAACAAGGTGCAGGGCTGGTTGAACACAGCAGGCCAAGCAGCATCATAGGAGCAGAGAGGCTGACGTTTCGGGCCTAGACCCTTC
>NC_063343.1:48381831-48412063 GCF_021869965.1 Rhincodon typus | reverse complement strand
GCCCGAAACGTCAGCCTTCCTGCTCCTCTGATGCTGCTTGGCCTGCTGTGTTCATCCATCTCTACACCTTGTTATCTCAGATTCTCCAGCATCTGCAGTTCCTACTATCTCATCTACCTTCCTTTCTTCGTTTAAGATGACTTTTAGAAAACTATTACTGATCAAGCTTTTGCTCCTATGTCTTAATATGTGGCTTGGAGTCATACTTTGTTTAATAATACTCCTGAGAAATGTCTTAGGACATATTATGATGAAGCTGTGATACAAATAAAAGTTATTGTTTTTGCTTATTCGTTCATGAGATTGCTGGTTGGGCCAAAATTTAGTGCCCATTCCTACTCGTCCTGGAGAAGGTGGTGGTGAACTGCTTTCTTGAACTGCTGCAATACTTAATGTAGTAGGGTCACCCACAGTACTGTTAGGAAGGGCTTTCCAAGAGTTTTACCCAGCAACAGTAAAAGAATGATGATAATCATTCCAGTCAGGATGTTATACGGCTTGGATGGGAATTAATTGGTGGTGTTCTTGTGCATCTGCTGCCCTTAGTCTTCTAAGTGATAGAGGTTGTGAGCTTGAAATATGCTTTTGCAAGAGCCTTGGTGGGTTGTTGAGATAGCTAATGAATGTTTTAGGCTATCTGAACAGATGTATGCATGAGAATATACTTCCAAATATTGCAGTGCCCAGGCAGTATGTCTTCTAGAGTCCAGTAGCTTAAAGAGAAAGAATAGGCTATATCAAAGGTACTTCAAACATAGTAATGGTGAAGATTTTGAATTGTTTGGATTTCATGAACTGTGCTCCAGGCTGCAAAGTGAAACAAGGGAACATGCTGCAGAGCATCTGACCACCATTTACCAATCCATGAAGCTGGGGGTCTGGCAAACAGCTAACATTGTATTATTGGGTTAAAAATGAGAAAGATACAGCCCAAGTAATTGAAACCAATCATCTAAACTCAGTGTTGAGCAAATTACCAGAAAATATTCTGAGGTATTATAAGTTTTCATTTTAAAAAGTCATAGACTAGCTAAGAATGGATTTGTTAAGGAAAAGCTGTTTGGACAAATTTGATTGGCTAGTTTGAGGTGGAAAAAAGGAGAGTTGATGAGGGAAGCATTTTTGTTGTAGGCTATATGTATTTTCCTAAAGTTTTTGACAAGATTCCACATTGCAGACTATAAGATTGAAGATTATAAGCTTGTGAGTTCCAGGGGAAAATTGCAAACTAATCAAAATTGTCTAATGGCAAGAAGCAAGCAGTAAAAGTTAGTTCTTTGATGGTGGTGACCTCTGGGCTCAATACTGGATGCCCTGCCATTTGTGGCATAGAGCAGGGAAATTAGAGTATAATGTGGGGAACATGATTCAGAAGCTTGCAAACGCAATGAAAATTGGCTACATGGTTGCTAATATGGATAGAAGTTGTAGACTGCAAGAAGATATCAGGTATTGGTCAAGGGGTCAGAAAAGTGGCAAATGGTATTCAGTCCAGCAAAGTCCGAGGCAATGTATTTGGAGAAGACAAACAGGAAAGAGAATGTAAAATATATAATGGATACTTAAATGTGTAGAGGAACAAGAGGACTTGCTCTCCAATGGATCTTCAATGATACTTGAAAGTAACAGAACAGATAGGTAAGGTACTTAAGCAGACATTCAGGCTATATTCCCTCACTAGTAAAGACATAGCATACAACAGGAGGGACTTTATGCCAGAATTGTATAAAAACACTAGTTAGATAGTAAACATAGTAATGAGAATACTGCATACAGTTCTGTTCACTGCATTCCAGGAAGGAGTTGAAGATCTTGTCTTGAATGGAGAATTTTAGTTATGAGGAAAGTTTGGCTAGGCTTGGTCATTTTTTATTTCCACTTTGGAATTCAAGAAATTGAGGGGAAACTTAATTAAGATACCTAAAATTGAGACCACTAGATAGAATGAAAGCAACAGTTTATTTCTGTTAACTGAGAGGTCAATAACGAGAAGCTTTATTCAAAAGTAATTGGTCGAAAATTTAGGGGAGAGTTTTATATTCAGTTAGAGTATGGTGGAGGTTTGGAGCTTATTGCATGAAAATATGGTAATTCAAAGATGATAGATATCACGTCCAGTTACTGCTGTGAGGACGGTGGTGTCAATGACACAAGTTAGATGGTGACATTGGTGGATGCACACCAGTGAGTACACACTGGACAGATTTAATGCACAGCATAATGTATGCTATATTTGAAGAGAGTGCTGACTCCAATGTAAATTTGATTGCAATAAAATTAAAATAAATATCAGCAGTACCACATTGCTTCTTTGATAAGCTATAAGGGCTTGTATGGTTTGGTATAGCTAACAATGAAAAGCTGGTTGGACAATTCAACTGTTCTTCCACTTCTGCCATTCACCTTTTTGTACTGAGTTCACTCGAGTTTAGAAGAATGTGAGGGGATCTAATTGAAATATATCCAATGCTAACAGGGCTGGACAAATCGGATACAGGTGTGATGTTTCCCCTGGCCAGGGGTCCAGAGCAAGGGGTCCCAGTTTCAGGACATATGGGCACAGCTACTTCAGTCTGAGATGAGGAGAAATTTCTTCACTCAGAGAGTGGTTCACATCTGAAATTCTCTACCACTGGAAACTACAGACCATGCTTAGAAAGAAATAGTTAGATTTCTAGAGGCCAAAGAGGAATAAAGAGGGTCTAGGAGTATGGTGTTGTGATCAAAAATCAGCCGTCATCATGCTGAATGGTGGAGCAGGCTCAATGGGCCAAATGGCTTACCCCTATTTTCTTCATTTAGGTGTCAATGTTGAGGATTTAAGGAAGATATTGAGGTCAGTTTCCCATTAATTTTCCCTTCCTCACTGTTTTCTACTCAGCACCTCATCCTTACAATACAACTAAGATCAGCAACATTGTGATGGATCATCACAGTTTGTGGGAAAATGTGTTACAATGCTATAAGCTATTAAGGTCAACATTGCATGTATATTTGAATTTATAAAGAAATGTACATTTATGTCATTTAACAAAAAAAGACAAGTTCTGATCATTTTAGCTGTTCTGGGAAAGTTTACTTGAAGGTATGAGCTGGATGAAGAAAAAGACAACTCCACCAAGAAAAAGTACGCCTGTAAGGCTAGACCATCGGGGAAACCTCTGGATGAAAATCCAAGATGTTATACAGGCCGGAACTTCAATGGCACCAGCGAAGAAGCAGTTCAAATAATCATCTCCATGGAGATTGGACGTGTTCAAAGACAGGCCATTATATACACTTGTTACAATCATCCTGCAACAAAACAATAAATTCCGCTTGTAGAATATTTATTAAAGTCTCCCTCTCCAACATCATTTTTTTCCATTTTTGTTTTACTACCACTTCCTTTCTCTCATTTGTGCTTGGTGTTCCGCCTAACAGTTCCTACCAAGGGAGCAGACAGGAGATCTGCTCTTCATATTCTGTACTCATGACAGGATTAATCAATCAAATTCTCTGCAAGCAACTAGCTTTCTAAATTTGCCCTCTGCCTCTGTTCAGAACCAATCGCATTTCTAACAGAAATAAGAACACAACTGCTGGAAACACTCAACAGATCAGGCAACATCTACTGAGAGAAACATCAGTTTAACTGGGTGATCCCTGGCTCGGAGAATATGCTCTCTTCCATAATGAAAATAACTGCTCCACATTTAACCTGTCAAGCTGCTCAAGACTTAATTATGTCTGAATAAGGTTGCCTCTCATTCTTTTAAACTCCATCAAGCTCAGGCCCAGCCTACTCAATGTTGCTGCATAAGAAAATCCCTCTTTCCCTGGGATCAACCTGGTAAACCATTTCTGGACTGCCTGCAGTACCAATATGTCTTTCCTTAGATACAGGGACCAAACCTGTTTGTGGTAATCTAAGCGTGGTCTCATTATACTCTGTGTAGTTTTATCAAGAACTCCCTATGTTATATGCCACTGCATGTGAAATAAAGGCCAACATTCTATTTGCCTTTCCTACTACCTGTTGCTTGTAGGCTAACATTTTTTTTAAATTGTGCACAAAGACTCACAAATCCCTCAGTGCTGCAACTTTCTGCCCTCTTTCTCCTCTTAAATAATATCCAGCTCCTCTATCCTTCCTGCCAAAGTGCACAATTTCACATTTTCTCACGTTATATTTCATCTGACAAGATTTGACCTGATCACTGAACTGTTGTCAGTGTTCGTTTGTAAACTCTGCATCATCCTTACCACTTGCCTTCATAACTATTTTTGTGTCTTTGGCAAAATTGGCTATAGTCCATTCACCGCCGTTGTCATTAACAAATATTGTAATTAATTGTTGTCCCAACACTAATCGCTGTGGCACTCCATGAGTTACTGATTGTCATGCTGAAAATGCCTTCCTTATCCCAACTCACCGTCTTCTTTTAGTCAGGCAATTCTCAGTTCATGCTAATGTACTACCTCTAATACCATGGGTGTGTATCTTTTTAAAGAAACTATAATGTGGTACCTATTAAAACGTCTTTTGGAAATTCAAACAAATTACACCTGCTGCTTCTCTTTTATCTTTCCTGCTTGTTACCCCTCAAAAGAATTCTAACAATTTTTTCAGGTATGACTTCCTCTTCATGAAGCCATGCTGACTCTGCCTGATTACATTATATATCTCTAAATGCTCCACTATTACATCTGTGCTAACAGACTCTAAACTTTCGTTAATAACACCTAAGTTAACTGGTTTATAGTGAACTTTTATTCCTTTACATCCAATTTTGAATAAGGGTATTACACTGGTAGATTTCTAATCTTCTGGAATTATTCCAAAATCTAAGAGTTCTTGAAAGATACTACCATTTCATTCATTACCTCTGTAGCTACTTCCTTTAACGTCTGAGGATTCGTTCTATCATGTTCAGGCTTTTAACACGATTAGTTTCACTAGTACTTTTTCTTTATTGATAGTTATTTCCAACCTGCATGGCCTGTAGCTTTGAAGACACTCTGGACAGATCCTAGAAACCCCTGGATTATATAAAACCCAACCCAAAAGATTGGGATCCAACCACTAGACTGGACTTGCATAAAAACCCCAACTGAATGCCCAGCAAGGGTCCCTACCAGCATTTTAGGTTTACTTACTGCAAATAAGCTTCAGTGGTTCAAGAATGCAGTTTGCCACCACCATATTGTGGGTAGATGCCAGTATGTGGTTGTATTGGAACACTTTGGCCTGTGGTGCAGCAAGTTCTGGAGCACAGGTCTTCAATGATATTGCAGGAACATTGCAGTATATGATACCTCCGTCTAGTTCTTCATATCACATGAAGAGAATTGAATTGGCTCATACTGGCATCTGTGATGCTGAGAACCTCCAGAGGAGGTCAAGGTGCGTCATTCACTGGGCACCTCTGGCTGAAGATTTAGGGAATGCTTCAGCTTTATCATTTGCATTGATATGCTGTGATCCCCATCATTCACAATGGGACATTTTTGGAGACTCCTCCTTCAGTGAGTTGTTTATTGTCCACCATCATTCATGACTGGATGTGGCAGGACTGCAGAGCTTTGGTCTGATATACAGGCTGTGGAATCATTTAGCTCTGTCTTTCACTTTCTGTTTTTGCTTATGGCATGTACGTAGTCCTGTATTTGTAGTTTCACCAAGTCGACACAGCAATTTTCGGTTTGTCTTTTGCTGCTTCCAACATGTCCACCTGCATTCTTCATTCAACCAGGGTGGATTTCCTGGCTTGATTTTAATGGCAGAACGGGGAATATGTTGGACCTTGACATTCGAGATTGTGTTGGAGGATGATTCTGCTGCTGCTGACGATCCACAGTATGTCATGGATGCCTAGTTTTGAGATGCTAGATCTGTTTAATTTCCATTCCCTGGGATCCCTGTTTTGTCCCAAGGAAGGAAAACATACTAAGGGGAGGATGAGGTAACCATGGCTGACAAGGGATGTTAGGGACAGCATAAAAACAAAAGAAAGTATAAAATGTGGTGAAGATTAGTCGGAAGTCAAAGGTTTAGGAAGCCTTTGTAAACCAACAGAGGATAACTAAAAATGCAATACGGGGAGAGAAGATGAAATATGAGAGTAAGCTAGCTAGTAATATAAAAGAAAACTGCAAAAGTTTTTTTTAGATATCTAAAAGGTGAGAGAGAGTCATATTGCCAGGATTGGAGGGTTTAAGCCACAGGGAGAGACTGAATAGACTGAGGATATTTTCCCTGGAACGTTGAAGGCTGAGGGGTGACCTTATGGAGGTTTATAAAATCACAAGGGGCATGGATAGGATAAATAGACAAGGTCTTTTCCCTGGGCTGGAGGAGTCCAAAACTAGAGGGCATAGATTTAAGGTAATCGTGGAAAGATTTAAAAGAGACCTAAGGGGCAACTTTTTCATGCAGAGGGTGGTGCATGTATGGAATGAGCTGCCAGAGGAAGTGGTGGAGGCTGGTACAATTACACGATTTAGATTTGGATGGGTATATGAACAGGAAGGGTTTAGAGGGATATGGGCCAAAAGTTGGCAAAAAGGACTAGGTTTATCTAGGATAGCTGGTCGGCAAGGATGAACCAAAGGGTCTGTTTCCGTGCTGTATACCTCTATGACTCTATGACTGCTGGGAAATGAGGCTGGAGAAATAGTGATGGGGAGCAAACAAATCGTGGAGGAACTGAACAGGTATTTTGCATCAGTTTTCACAGTGGTAGATACCAGCAATGCAGCAGAGCTTCAAGAGAGTTGGGGCCAGAGGTGAGTGTAGTGGCCATCACTAAAGAAAAGGTGCTTGGGAAGCTGAAAGATCTGAAGATGAGTAAATCACCCGGACCAGATGAACTACACCTTAGGGTTCTGAGTGAGAAAACTGAAGAGATTGTAGTGATATTTCAGGAAATACTGGACTCAGAGGGTTCCAGAGGACTGGAAAATGACTAATGTAATGCTCCTGCTTAAGAAGGGAGGGAGGCAAAAGGCAGGAAATTACCGGCTGGTTTGCTTGACCTCGGTGCTTGGTAAGATTTTGGAGTCCATGATTAAGGATGAGATTGCAGAGAACTTGGAAGTGCATGGTAAACTAGGGTTGAGTCAGCACAGCTTCATCAAGGGGAAGTCATGCCTGATGAATCTGTTAGAACTCTTTGAGGAAGTAATAACCAAATTAGACAAAGGACGGCCAGTAAACGTGGATTTTCAGAAGGCCTTTGACAAGGTGCGGCACAGGAGGCTGCAAAGTAAGATAACAGCCCTTGATGTTAGGGATAAGGTACTGACATGAATAGAGGATTGGCTGACTGGCGGAAGGCAGAGAGTAGGGATAAAACAGTCTTTTTCAGGGTGGATGGCAGTCAGTGACAAGTGGAGTTCGACCGGGGTCAATCTTAGGCCCATAACAGTTCACATTATATGTTAATGATCTGGACAAAGGAACTGAGGGCATTGTTGCTAAGTTTGAGGATGACACAAAGGCAGATAGAGGGACATTTCATCCACCATTTGAACCCAGGGCCCCAGAACATTTTCTGGCCCTTTGGATTATTGGTCAAGTGACAATACCACTGTGACATCCAAACACCGCCACCTATAAGTTTGCCTCCAAGCAAAGCCCCATTCTGACCTAGAATTATATCGCAGTTCCTTCACTGTCATTGAGTCAAAGCTCTGGAGCTCTCTAACAACGCTGCGTTTGGCTTTGCACCCGAAGCTTTACAATGGGTCAAGAAGGTAGCTTATCACTAACCTTCTCCAGGGAAATACATGCTGGCCTAATCAGTGACACCTACATTTCTCGAATGAATTAAACACAAAAATTATTGTAAAATAGTCTCCTGTACTTTGCTTCCGGAATGAAAATTCTAACTACTTGGCACAAGGTAGCTTTTTGGGAAGAGTCTCACATCACGAGACTGTTGAGAAGTGATTAATGATGGTCCACCTCAAAGTCTCCAGTCAAAATTTCTTCAGTCCCTTCAATCACAGGTTAATGCTCTCCCATCCTTCCTGCTCTTCCAATCATAGATTCTGCTTCTTGTACAGCAGCAGGTATAGGCTCAAAGAAGCCTATAATTGGAGCAGCCGGAGAACGGAGCACGTCAGAGACAGAAACTGCGATTGAAAGATCAGCAACTCACAGCTTCTGATTCTCCAACCATATGGAGTAAATGTGGGGGAAGGGGTGTGGGGGGTGGTGGGAGGCTGCTATTCTCTCTCATTGCCTGGGAATTGAATTCTCCCAGACATTTTAGTGTATTTTGAGGGTGAATTTCCCAGCTGTCCCCATGCATTTTGAATCCTGCTATGCTTCCTTCAAAACGTCAATCCATAAACATCTGCATTAAACCATCTTCCTATTAACCTTCTACAGCCTGGCACAACTTCCACTTAGTCAAATTCCTGGAATAAAAACACAAATGGAATACCTTCCCATAACAATACCCAAAAACACAGTCAAGGAGAGGAACAAAAATGAACTATCCACCCTTGAGCATCCCCTTAGTGTTTCTATTGTGACTGCCTTTATCATAGAATCCCTACAGTGTGGAAACAGGCCCTTCAGCCCAACCTCAGAGCATTCCACCCAGACCCAACCCCTATAAACCCACCTAATCTACACATCCCTAAACACTATGGGCAAGTTAGCATGGCCAATCCACCTAGTGTGCACATCTTTGGACTGTGGGAGGAAACTGAAGCACCTGGAGGAAACCCACACAGACGTGGGAAGAATGTGCAAACTCCACACAGTCATCCAAGGGTGGAATCAAACCCAGGTCGCTGGTGCTGTGAGGCAGCAGTGCTAACCACTGAGCCACCATGCCACCCCACCTGGCTTTGTGCTCCTACTCAATGCTATATGAGTGGCTGCCACATGGATTAAACCTGTTGACATTGCTTTGGGTGACTGGAGGTGATTTGATGGGAAACCTCTATCAGCCCTGGCTCTCGGCTTTAGCTTTGGAGTCTGGCACATGGGCATGGATGACAGTAGTCTGCGCTAGTTTACTGAAGGGTAACAGAAAGTATCACAAATTATGTCAACCTGAGACGGCAGCAAGTTTATATACATCATATGTTGCCTCAGCAATCCCAGTAATCAGCCGGTTAACAGGTTTGTGAAGTGCTGTGTAAGTCTGTATACCCTTCAAAAGGAGTTGATCTAGACTCCAAACTGATCGCAAACTGTGACTTACTCAGTCTACAAGTGGAAGCAAACGGAGTTATCTAGCCCATAGCGTATAAAGTCAGGATGTTACACCAAAGTTACAGAAAACATACTGTCTGGTCCAAGCTGGAGTGTTATGTCAACTCTTGGAACCACACTTTTAGAAGAATGGGAATAGATTTGGGGAGAGTACAGAAAATATTTTCTAGAATGGTTCAAGGGAAGAGACAGCAGAGTTACTTGGAGAAACTGACATTTATTTTCTTAGGGCTGAGGAGACAGAAAGGAGCTTGGATAGAAATTAGGATTGCAGAGTTGAAACATAATAAATGAAGAGAAATTGTTTAGTCTGAGTGTAAGGGTGATTGCAAATAAAATAAGGGCAAGTGTTGGAGATTTGAAACCAAAACAGAAATTGCTGGAGAAACTCAGTAGGTCCGGCAGAATCTGTGGGAAGAAAGCAGAGTTAACATTTCGGGTCCGGCGCTTTTTCATCAGAAGTGTTAATAGCCATGAAGCAATGGTATTTATGCTGAAGCTGAAGTGGAGGAGAGGTTGGGAAGAGGAGAAATGTGCAGATAGGTGGATACGGAGCACAGAGAGAGAAAGACCTCTTCTTCTGTCATCTCCACCTCCGTGCCCATTTCTTTGGACAGGAATCCTCTCCCCATCTCATAGACTCCTTCACCCTCCTCCAACACTCTCTCTCCACCTGGACCCCTCCCTCTGACTTTTTACCTGCACTTGGCCTGTTCATCAAGAACATCAACATGACATTGATGCCTCAATTTCTTTGACTCCCCTTACCCATTCAAACTTATCTCCCTCTGAACTGACTGCACGCCATGCTGTCAAATCCTACCCTGTCTTTGCCAACAAGAGTGATGCTGTTGTTGCCTGGCATACTGACCACTACATTGCAGAGACTGTGTGCTAGCTCTCAGCCACTTCCTCCTATCTGCCCCTGGACCAGGTCCCCACCATTGAGCATCCAGCCATTGTGTCCACGACAGGCACTAACCTCATCTCATCTGGGAATCTCCTCCTGACAGCCTCCCAGCTCACTGTTTCCCAACCCCGTACGGGCCACTTCTACCTTCTCCCTCAAATCCGCTAACAGGACTGCCCAGGCAGACCCATTGTTTCTGTGTATTCATGCCCTACAGAACTTATTTCTTCCCACCTTGACCCTATTTTTTCTTGCCTTGTCCAACATCTTCCAACTTACATCCATGCCTATCTCTTTCTGGGGTACATGGAACATTCCTTGTTCCAGTCCACTAACCAAGGCCCCAGGCATACATTCCAGAAGAAGCAGCAATTTACCTGTCCTTCATTCAATTTAACCTATGGTATTTACTATTCATAATGTCGTCTCTTCTACACTGGGGAGACCAACACACAGACTGGGCAACTACTTTGCAGAACACCAATGCTCTGTCTGCAAGAATTACCCCAAGCTTCCAGGTGTGTGCCACTTCAACACCATCGTGTTCCCATGCCAGCATTTCTGGCGCAGGCCTGGGGCACTGTTCCAGCAAGCCTCAGTGCAAGTTCAAAAAACGACATCTCATTTTCCACTGGGGACTATGTAGCCTCTAGAACTCAACATCAAGTTTAATTATTTTAGAGACTGATTCCATCCTTCTATGTTTCTTACCCATTCCAATGTTATGACATGTTGCTTTTAGCACAGTCACCCATTCCCACCAACTCCTTGGCTCATAATCACATTATGTGAGTTGCATTCAGCACAGCTAACCCATTTTTCAGTGACTTAGAGACAATAAGGACTGCAAATGCTGGAAGTCAGAGTCTATAGCTGTGAGGCTGGAAAAGCGCAGCAGGTCAGACAGCATCAGAGGAGCAGGAAAGTCAACTTTTGGGTTTTGTTGGAGGTGCACTCATCCAGGCAAGTGGAAAGTATTCTACCACACTTCCGACTTGTGCTTTGTAAAGGTGCAAAGGCTTTGGGAAGTCAGGAGGTGAGTTTGGGTTTTGCCTCACACTACAGACTCTAACCTATTCCTCACTGTCAGCTCTTATTTTCTCCTATTCAGCTTTTCTTCTGTGCTGACCTGCTGTCCATTACCTCCTTGTTTACTTGCCCCTTTTATATGTGTCTTTCTCTCTTGGGGGTCCAACTCCACCCATCTGCATTATCTCTCTCATTATCTGCCTCCACCCTTGCATTTTTTTCAGCATAACTACCAGCATTTTTCTAGCTACTAACAGCTCTGATAAAGAGTCACCAAACTTGAAACATCAATTCTACTTTCTTCCCACACATGCTGCCAGACTTGTTGAGTTCCTCCTGCAATTTCTGTTTTCATTGGGGTGATGAAAAGTCATTGGCAAAAGAGTCATTTGCAAGATGAGGACAACCTGCTTTAAAAAAATAACAAAAAACCAAAGACTGCAGATGCTGGGAATCAGAAACAAAAATAGAAATTGCTGGAAAAGGTCAGCAGGTCTGGCAGCATCTGTTGAGAGAAAGCAGTGTTAATGTTTCGGGTCCTGCGACCCTTCTTCGGAACTTAGACTTGAAATGTTACCTCTACTTTCTCTCCTCAGATGCTGCCAGATTTACTGAGGTTTTCCGACAATTTCTAGTTTTAAAATCTGCTTTAAGTTGGAGTCATACCTGGCACAAAGGAAGATTGTTGTGTTGGTTGGAGGTCAGTCATCTCAGTTCTAGGACATCACTGCAGGAGTTCCTCAAGGTAGTGTCCTCATCCCAGCCAACTTCAGCTGCTTTATCAATGACCTTCCAACATCATAACATCAGAAGTGGGGACGTTTGCCATTCACAATTCCTCAGATACTGAACAGTCCATGCTCAAATACAGCAAGACCTGTGCAATACCCAGGTTTGGGCTGACAAGTGGCAAGTTACGTTTGTGCCACACATGTGCCAGGCAATAACTATCTCCAGGAAAAGAGAACCTAACCACCATCATCATCTTGATATTGAATGGTGTAAACATAACTGAATCTCTTATTATTAACATCCTCGAGGTTACCATCAGTCAGAAACTGAACTGGAGTAGCCATAATAACACTGCAGCTACAAAAGCTGTTCAGAACTAGGAATCTTGCAGTGAATAACTCACCTCCTGACTCTCCAAAGCCTTTGAAACACCTACAAAGCACTAGTCAGGAGTGCGATGGAATACTTCCCACTTACCTGAATGGGTGCACCTTCAACAACACTCAAGAAGCTTGGTACCATCCAGGGAAAAACAGTCCACTTGATTGGCACCATATCCACAATCATCACTCCATAAACCACTGATGCTCAGTGGCAGCAGAGAGTGCCATCTACAAAATGGCAAATTCACCAAGGCTTCTCAGACAGTACCTTCCAAAACTACAACAACTTCCAAGTGGAAGGACAAGTGCAGCTTATATATGGGAATACCACCACCTGGAAATTTCCATCCAAGCCATTCATCAACTTGACTTAAAAATCTACAGCTGTTCCCTCATTGTGGCTGGGTCAAGTTCCTAGGATTCCCTCCCTAAGGACATTGTGGATTTACCTATACCAAATGGACTACAGCAGTTCAAGGAGGCAGCTCACCTCCACTTTCTCAAGGCCAACTGGGGATAATCAACAAATGCTGGCCCAGACACGTCCCACATTTAAATTAAACACAAATGTAATCAGGAATTGGAATGTACTGCCTGATTGTGGGTTGGATACAGATTCAACAATATATTTCAAAATTTCAAAAAAAAAAGCAAGGATATAAGAAAAGAATGGAGGAGTGGGATTAACTAGTTTGTTCTTCTAACAAACTAGTACAGACTTGATTGGCTGAATAGCCTCATTCCCTGCTGTATTCTATTATGAGTCTATGAATACTCACCACAATAGAATGTTTACAATCGTGATGGCTCGGATATTACGGGTTTTAACCAAGTCAATAATCGTAGATGATTGTTTACTTTTAGCTTTCAAATCTTCGGGCTGGAAGGAAAGCCAAGAGGATTAAGTCGTATTATTAATTATTTGAAAATATGTATTATTACCAATTGCTTGTCTTTCAAATAAGATACAGAACCATAGAATGGTTACAGTACAGATAAAGGCTGTTCTGCACCTTGTTTCTTAACAAGAGCAACTCATAGCATCAAATAGCATTACAAGAATTGTATAGAATATATGGCACACAAATGGACCTTTAGCCTAGCTAGAACTTACCAATGTTTATGGCCTCTTCCCATCTTTCCTATTCTGATTTGGTCATTATAACTCTCTATTTCCTTCTCCCTCAAGACCTTGCCTAGGATTCCCTTAAATGTACGTGAATATGTGCTATTTGATTGAAGTATTCACTATAGTAGCAAGTCCTACATTCTCACCACTCTTTCGCTAGAGAAGCTTATAGTGAATTCTCTATCGAATTTCTTGGTGACTATCTTATTGTGATGACCTCTAGCTATGCTGTTACCAAAAGTAGAACCATTCTTTCGGTATCAATTTTATCAAAACCTCTCATAATTTTAAAGACTTTAACAAGGCTACCACTAAGCCTTCTCTGCTGATGGGAAAAGAGACCCAGTCTGTAAATCCTTTCCTGATATGCATACCCTCACTTTTCTGGTGTCATCTTTATAAATCATCTTTGCACTTTGTTCAGTGCCTCGGTCTTTTTTTTAAATAGTATAGCAACTAGAATTGCACACAATGCTTTAAGTGTGATATGTTTAAGAAACTCATTAGACCTTGAGTATAATCATCTATTTCTTAAATTTTATTCCTCTAGAATCCAAAACTAGTGTGGGGTTTGCTTTTTTATGGCCTTGTTAACCTGTGACACAACTTTTAATGAACTAGTTCCACTTCTCCACGCCTTCCTTAAGCCTGGATTTAAGGACAGGACTGGCAGCTCAACATTCCAGGGTATAGAAGTTTCAGATGTGATAAGGGCCAGGGGGAGGGGATGTTAGATAGTTGGGACATTAAGGTATTGATAAGGGAAACAATCATTACAGTAAAGTTGGAGAATGTAGAAGACTCACAGAATCCCTCCGGTGTGAAAGTAGTCCATCCAGCTCATCGAGTCCACACCAACCCTCCGTAAAGCATTCCACCCAGACCCACCACCCTCACCTTATCCCTGGGACACTGCATTTCCCGTGGATATTCAACCTAGCCTGCAAAGAAAGGCTGACACAATCAGAAAGCACTTAGTTCAGTTGAGATGGTGAGTTTCCAGAGCATTTTAGGATTAATAAAGAGGCATTAGATGTTTTAGCAAGCATAACAGCGTATAAATTCCCAGAACCTGATGAGGACAAGCTGTTATTGGAGGCAAGGGAGGACATTGCTGGAGCTCTGGCAGAGATATTTAATACTTCACTGGCCACAGATGAAGTGCCAGGTGATTGGAGGATAACTAATGTGGTTCCTTTGCTCAAAAAGGGCAATAGGGATAGGCCAAGTAATTAGAGACCAGTTAGTCTGATGTTAGTGATAGGGAAATCATTCGAAAAGCTTCTGAGCAACAGGATTAATCAACACTTGCAAAGACAAGATTAATCAGAGATGGTCAGCATGGATTTCTTGGAGCAAGATTCTGCCTGACAAATATAATTGAGCTTTTGAAAAGATGATGAAATAAATTCAGAGATAGTAGGAACTGCAGATGCTGGAGAATCCGAGACAACATGGATGAGAGTAGTGCAGTTGATGTGGTTTACATGTCCACCAATAGGTCTTTGATAAGGTCCCACATGGAAAGCTGGTCCAAAAGGTAGGAGCCTTTGGAATCCAAATCATGTTGGTAAACCGGATCCAAAATTGGCTTGCAAATAGGAGGCAAAGGGTGATGGTGGAGGCTTTGTAATTGGAAGCCTGTGGCCAGCGGTATACTACAGGGATCGGTGCTGGGACTCTTGCTATTTGTTATCCACATTAATGACCTGGATATGGATATAGAAGGTTTAATTTGTAAATTTGCAGATGATACAAAATTGGTGATGTTGTGAATAGTGAGGAGAATGGTGTCAGGCTAGAGTCTGATATTGAAGAGCTGGTAAATTGGGCAAAACAATATCAGATGGAATTTAATCCTGATAAGTGCGAGGTCATGCATTTTGGGAGCTGTAATAATAGAAGGATATACACACGGAATGGGGAGTACTGAGGAACAAAGGGACCTTAATGTACAAGTCCATAGATGCCTGAAGATATCAGCACAGGCAGACAGGGTGGTGAAGAAGGCACACTATGCTTGTCTTCATTAGCTAGAGTGTAGAGTCTCGGAAAAAGGATATCTTGTTACAAATTTACAAAGCATTGATTACACTACATATGGAATACTGTGTGCAGTTCTAGTTGTCACAGTATAGAAAGGACACGATTGCACTGGAGAAGGTGAAGAGGAGATTCACCAGGACGTTGCCTGTGATGGAAAGCCTCAGTTATGAGGAGAGACTGGATAGGTTCGGTTTGTCTTACCTGGAGCAGAGGAGGCTGAGGGGGGGATCTGACTAAGGTATCCTAAATTATGACAGGTATAGGCAGGGTAGATTGTGAGAATCTTTCCCCCATTGTAGACACGTCTAATAGCAGAGGGCAAAGTTTGAGGCAGGGAGTAGGTGGTTTAGAGGAGATCTGAGGAAACATTTTTCACCCAGATGTGATGGAGGTAAGTATTCTCACACATTTAAGCAGCATTGAATGATCACTTAAAATGCCAAGGCATAATAGGCTGTGGACCAAGTACATGTAAGTGGGATTAATATAGTTTAGTTTTTTTTGATCGGCATTGACATGGTGGGCTAAAGGATCTGTTTCTATGTCAAATCAGATACAAACCATTGGCATATAACATGACTAAATCTCTAATCCCCTTATAAACTCCCCTTATATACCAATACAGACAAGCAAATAATGAAAACAGACTATCGGTAAGGGTAGAAAAAACTGCAAAGTCAGCTCAGTGGCCTTTGCTTCCCAATTCTGAAGTTAACATGATCCTCTTCAGCTAGCCAGGCCCATGATGTTTAGTTATCTTTCTCTAGAAGTTTCCACTGGTTTGTAAGAAGTACAGAGAGACCGATTCACTCTGAAAATGTCCCTCATTCATCAATTCAAAAGTCACAGCTCACAGCAACTGCTGCAGGAAAGCGAAATGATTTTCTTCAAATTCAAACTTAAATCTTAAAGTTACAGTCTTCACAGGATGGAGTCGCTGTGCATTACTCCATCAGTTCAGAGCAATGTATATTGGAGTGTATCCAGATGGAGCCTGGATTCTGCGTCTACACTATGTTTTCCACAGATTTAATCTTCGTAAAGTTTCTTGTGTTTTTATTCCCCTTCAAGACAGTTATACTGGTTAAATATAGCTTGAAAGTTATGAAAACTAGGTTTATTTTTAATGATATTGGTGATCAAAGAACAGGTCTCTGTTAAACAGTCGAACAATCACACAGGAAACAAGCATAATATTGTGTGTTTGTACCTCAAGATCATTGAAGAACACCTCTGGTGGAGTGACACCATTTTTCTTTGCAATGTGACGGAATATTGCTTCAACCTCCTTTGTCCTTCCTTTCACTAGCAGCCAGTGTGGAGATTCAGGGACAAACCTTGAATTAAAAGATTTTCAATTTCAATAAAGAATACTAAAGCGTACCAATATCACAGAAAGGATTTGGACAATTAATACTAATGGTAAAATATTCCACAATGGTACATATTAATAGACCAGAAATAGTTTGCTCAAATCAAGGAATGGGCTTAGAAATGTGTAGGAGAGATAATATGGAATTTGGCAGGATGACAGAAATGCTTGGATTATGTGTGCCACAATGTCTTGTTGTGATAAGGAATATATTACAAGGACATCTAAAGAGAAAGAATTAAGTGGTATAGATTTTTGTTATTATACTTTATTGAGCATGACCTGGAATGGACAATCTAGGGCTTTAAATTACCACCATAAATTATGGAGGGAAAACTTAAAAATTACCAGTCATCTACGTGTAGACCCATTTAATGACTCCCGGCTTCAGCTCTTGCTCAAATTAGCTCTCTCTCTCTCAGACCACCCCCTTTTAGTAAAGGGGCAGATTACACTTTCTCCCTCACTGCATTCTTTCTTCACTCATCAATTCACAGATTTTATCACATGGCTTTGCTACTTTCAGCCTCCAGTTGCCACCTTTCTGTGACTCACTTTATGCATCAGAGATTCCAGTGAACTGACTACGTTTCTGCTTATAAGGGAACTAATTCAACCTGTCTGCCTGGATGAATGCCCTACAGCTGTCTGTAAACCAGGAACTTCTTCATCACCTATATACGGAAAGTAACTATAATTTACTGCTACAGTTAAGTACCAACAGCAAACTTGACTGGGTTTTAGAAAGTGAGCAACCCTTAAAACTTCCTCATTTATCAAACTCCTGATTGAGCACTCTGCCTTTCTGCACTCAGTCTCTGCTGTCATAAGACATAGACATAGGTGCAGAATTAGGCCATTTGGCCCACAAAGTCTGCTCTGCCATTCCATCATGGCTGATAAGTTTCTTAACCCAATTCTTCTGCTTTTTCCCTTAACCCTTGTTCCCCTTACCAATCAAGAACTTATCTATCTCCGTTTAAAATACATTTAAAGACTTGGCTTCTACAGCCCTCTGCAGCAATGAGTTCCACAGATTGGCCACCGTCTTGTTGAAGAAATTCATTCTTCTCCGTTCTGAAGGCTCGTCCCTTCACTCTGAGGCTGTGCCTTCTGATCCAAGTCTCTTTTACTAGTGAACATCTTCTCCATGTCCACTCTATCTAGGCCTCTCAGTATTCTGTAAGTTTCAATCAGATCACCTGCTTATCCTTCTAAATTCCATCAAGCACCAGCCCAGAGTCCTCAACTGCTTCTCATAACAAGCCCTTCATTCCCGGGATCATTCTTGTAAACCTCCTTTGGACCCCCTCTAAGGCCAGCATATCTTTTGTTAGATACAGGGCCCAAAACTGCTTGCAATCTTCCAAATACGGTAGGCAATCTTCCAAATATGGTAGGCAATCTTCCAAATATGGTAGGCCATCTTCATGTGATTCACTGAACTTCACAAACAGGGAAGTCTACAAAAATCTGAGAGGGAAAGCAGAAAGATTGAGGCAGTAAGTCTCTTTCGTTCACTAAGCATGATGCTGGTGGAAGCCCATGCTCAGTTTGAAGAATCCAAGTGTGTGAGGGTTTAAATGAAACTGGAAGGTTTGTCTAGATTTGATTATATGACGAGAGCTAAAAAGTAACTTTGAACTGGTTCCAAGAGAACAAACTGGTCACTTAAAGAGACAGAATAAGATATAACCATTGCACAGGACCAATTTAAATGTCTATTGGAGGATTTTTTCTGTCTTCTAAAGTATGAGTTACCAACTAAAATAGTGCTCAGTGAATGTTGCTTTTATTTTATTTTGTCTTAAAACTTGAAGTCTTGTTATCTGATCCTTTAAACCAAGTCACCAATAGTTCAAACAGTGGAGATCTGATAGCAACTGTCCACTATCTCTGACAGATCATTCATCGAATCATAAGATAGAATTCCAATAGATAGAAATTTTTAACAGTTCACCTGTGCTCAATGTCTTATGAAAGGGGAAGATACAGCAAAGTTCATAAATAGTCTGTATATAAGCTGCTAGAACTGGCTAAGACGTATATGTTATCACTACCTGATTGATGAAAAAAGGGTTAAGAGACACCAGAAGAACATAGCTAGAATCCTACATGCCGTATGTAGTGATGTCAATAAATTCCTAATGATGTATGGCTACAACTGGTCAGTACAATATATTCAAATAAACCCCAATTGGATTGGCCAGTGATTATGCAGTTAGTGGATGAACAGTGCATACAGGGTCTCAATTGGGCAGCTGCCAAAGCAGACCAGTTGGTCAAATGATAGATGTTAATGGTATATTTGTTTGTGGTTACAGGGGGGAAACACAGCGACTCAGTGGTTAGCTCTGTTGTCTCAGAGTGCTAGGGACCCGGGTTTGATTCCAGCCTCGGGGAACTGTTTGCATGTTCTCACTGTGTCTGCTTGGGTTTCCTCCCACAATCCAACAATGTACAGGTTAGGTGTATTGGCCATGCTAAATTGCCTGTAGTGTCCAGGGATGTGCAGGCTAGGTGGATTAGCCAGAGGAAGTCCAGGGTTACAGAGTTAAGTTGGGGGAACATGGGTCTGGATGGGATGATGTTCAGAGCGCTGGTGTGGATTTGATGGGCTGGATGGGCTGCTTTCTTATACTTTATGAAGTATAAAGCCTTTGTAAGTGTATCACAGAAATTAAGCCTCAGCTTGATTGCACATATGCTTGAATAGAACCAGTGAGCAAAGGAACTCGAATCTCACCTGTTCACTGTGGGTACAGGAAGGACGAAAACATTCCCACTTCACCTACATGATTGAAGGAGTTAAGATACAACTTGTTGAATTTCTGACTTATGTTCCTTTAATTCTTCTTGTTGCTGCGTTCTTCTCCAAGGTCTGTGCACTGCAGCAACTTTTGAGAACTGGTAGCCAATGCATCCTCTCACCAAGAAGTATATATGGCCATACAGCTTGGAGGGAACATTGGTCCTGAACTGTGACTATTAGAGCTAAGATTTGTTTGGCAGCTTACCTTCCACCTATCTTAGAAGCAGTCTCTGCCTGGACAGCAATCAATTAGAAGGGATTATCTGCCTATTTTATTATCCATTTAACTTTCAACCCTTTGATTTTGATCTGGCACAAAATATGTATGAGTATTTTAATGGGTTGGCAATTCTTTTTAGTGGTTATATTCTTGGTACTGAAAATGGAAGTTGTATTTATTTAATGTTCCATCACAATTAAGGAGACACAATAACATCTCTTTAATACATTATCAAACTTGATCCCCACTCACATGCATCTCACGTTCTTTTTATTAATTTAAATCACAGGCAGTAGTTAATAGCAACAAAATTTCTAATCTACTGGCATCATCACTTTAATTCCTACTTACCACCACATAGGAATGTATAGTAGGCCATAGAGAGACAGTGTGAAAAGCAATATTCTCCAATTTCGTATGAAGTATGCAACAAAAGGCAGAATCATGTAGCCAATTGAAAATGAAATGCAAACTCCTAGAATACCAAACATAGCCCAAATGGATTTTCCCAGAAGTTCTGTTCCTGTAAAAAGAAGAAATCTAGAATAATAGTAATTATAAGTTAGTTCCTACTTTTGCTTCACTGCCTGCAATTGCCACTCTGAAGAAAATTTTAATGTGTGTTTATTTAAAAAATGCTTTCAGTCATTCAGTTGAATGTAGACTAAGCATAATCTACAAATGAAGCTATATGAGAAAAGTCGAATGCTGATACGTCAGCTCAATCCATCACATGCACCTCCCAAATGCTTTGATCAAGCAGCATAAACAGAAATAAAAAAACAATGTCACCTGGCACAATTTAAGTAGAAGAAGAAAAGAAAAAGTGAAAATACTTGAAAAGCAACTTAAACAAAGCAAAGGGGAAAAAAATGGTAAGTGAAAATGACTTTTGTCTCTGGACACCATACCTTATATGGAGCATGGAACGTGGCTGTTGACGACTTGTTATAAACCTTTGGGAGTTGTTTAACAGTCAAACTCCATTGGTAGGGATAGAATAATGTGATTAGGGATTGGATGATTAATTGGTTGAGCGCCAGAGTAGTTTCTGGAAAGAACAGTGTATACTTTTAAAACATAGAACATGGAACAGTACAGCACAGTACAGGCCCTTTGGCCCACGATGATGTGCTGACCTATTATCCTACTAAGATCAATCTACCTGCATACCTTACATTTTACTATCCTTCATGTGCCTATCCAAGAGTCGCTTAAAAGTCCCTAAAGCATCTGACTTTTGTGATAAAATGAGCAGAACAAAGGATCCTCAGAAGAAACCTTCAAGACCAACACTTGAGAAGAATGTGCCCTGAAACGGTCTTCAGAGAAGATAAAGAACCATGAGGCAAGATCTACACTGAAAGCAAAGTTGGCCACTTCATTTGAATCAGGGTAGTATTTGTTTCAAGCCAAACTTGTAGAGTTAAAGTTAGAGTTTGGGTTAAATGTGAATTCAGTTCAAGCTAAGGAAAAGTGAAGTTAACTGAAGCGAGTTAAAGTTGAAGTAAAGTTAAATGAAGTAAGAAGTAAATGTCGCAATGAATGCATGGTTTATATTGAGTATTGGCACTTAAAGGGCTAAATAAAGAAGGGTTTATTTAGTTAATTTCTGAATTGGTTCCCTGCCATTTGTCTATCACACAAGGGAAGAATACCTGGGTAAATGGCTGAAATCCTCTTTTTCAGGCCACAGTAGCTTGGTTCCTAAACAGTAATGCATCGACAGTGTGAACTTTTATGTGCAATGAAGTTTCAGCCATGCTCCTACATACGCTAAGAAGCATTTCCTTTTGTTCCTCTCCTGCATCTGCATGGGTGAAGGGCATCTCGAAATTAGCAATGCATCGCATGGTGCACGGCTGAGCTTTCATGGTGGTGCTGGTACTGGGGATCCCAGAAGGTCACAACAATGAGGAGCACTTCTAACTTTGGTGGGAGGGAAGAAAAAACAAACAACGGTCCAAAATGTTGCTGTGTATAGATAAAAACTCGAGTTTTGGAAAACAGTGTGAAGAATCTCACAAGGGCTCACAGAGAAAAAACCTTCTATGAAACTCACCAAAATGGACATTTATCTGATTTCTGGTAAAACATAGGCCCATTTTTGAGAGAACACTATGGAACTAATCATTTATAAGATTGTATAGATAAAGCATTATCTATTGAGGTAGGGTTCATTAAAAATCTCATTTTAAAGGATCCTTTGGACAGCTTGTTCAGAATATGATGGAATTTTACATTATGTTTGAGAGTAATATACTATTATGAAGATTCTTTTCATTTAACACGCTTAGCGGACTTACGTTTTGAAGAACTGGGGTAAGTGGACTTATTTCAAGTGGAATTTGTGGCAAAGTACGTTGATTTCTTTACATGAGTCATTGGAAGATCACTGCAGACATTGGAGTTTTGATTTTAACAAGATTTCCTGTAAGCGCTATGACTGGTGATAACTGTATACTTTGTTGTAGGACCCTTGTCTGGGCTGTATTGAACAGGGACTGGAGTCGAGTGGTCCTTGTTTTATTTCATTCAGTAGGAGAGAAGTCTGCCAAGAACAAACCGAATTGGAGAAAAGAACAAGCTGTCCAGCTGATTTAATGTTTGTGAAAAGGAAACTCTCTTTATCCAATCAGAGTGAAACTTATTTGTTCTTTTGAAAGAATGGTTGATGAAACACCTCAAAATTGTATTTCCTGAACATGTTGTCTGCAGGACTTCAAAGAATACAGTGTCATCAATGATTACACCAGCAAGAATATCAGAATAACAGATTCTGGAACATTTATACTTTTGCCTTCAAGAATAATCCATTGATAAAAGTGTTCTTTTTTAGGAAAGACAATCACTATAAAGAAATCTGTATGTTTTTCCTCTTCAGTCAATAAATGTGGGGCTGGAAAAGCACAGCAAGTCATACAGTATCCAAGGAGCAGGAAAGTCAATGTTTCGAGCTGAAACCCTTCATCAGGATTCTGGGTCCAAATTGTGATGGATCGAATGTTATTTGGAGTCCATGGGGGATAAGCCGGCTGTGTAGACAGGCAGTGAGGAAGGAGACATGGCTGTAGTTGCAGGATTGCTTCAGAATGTGGTTGCTTCAGGGCTGAGGAGATAACCAGGGGGTTGCAATGGGAGAGAGACTCACTGAGCGCCCTTAAGAGGGAGGAGGAAAACTTCTTCAAGGTGGGCATCCTTAGAATAGACTTCGCAGGATGGTTTTTAGTGACTTGGAGACAGTAAGGACTGAATATGCTGGAAGTTAGAGTCAATAAATGTGGAGCTGGAAAAGCACAGTTGGTCAGACAGCATCTGAGGAGCTGAAAAGTCAATGTTTTGGTCTGAACCCCTTCATCAGGTCCCTTTTCCTGAAGAGTTTATACGTGTGTGTTTGTGCATATGTTTTGGGGATATTTGGATGGATAGACATTCATATTAATATATTATTGACTGTGTATGTTAACCAAATATTGTGTGCATGAATATATTAAATACATTTATTTTGATAATAAAATATAATCATGTTTATTAAGAAATCCAGTTGATCTCGGTTGTTCAAAGTGTGATAAAAGTACAATAGTTTATTGTCCATCTTGGTAACTGGAAAAGTTTTAGCTTGTGAGGTGATTCTTGAAAGACATGGACGAGAGCAATGATGCTCTCTTCCAGCCTTGGTCATACCAATATGTCCATCCCAAACAAAAAAGCTTTGGATTTGAATAAATCTTATTACATAAGGTATGCGGGGTGAGTTGGCTAGGTTTGAGAAATAGTTTAAAAAGTGTGGCGATTTTTAACAGCGGGGAACATTGAGAAAATAATTAAAACTTCTAAATGACAATGCGCAGCAGTATAAAACAAAACTTCCGCAGGAAAGTTGCTCGTAAAGAAACAAAGGATTACATAAAATAAGAAGCTTATACAGCTGCAACGAA
Source organism: Rhincodon typus (assembly GCF_021869965.1). Taxonomy (NCBI): domain Eukaryota; kingdom Metazoa; phylum Chordata; class Chondrichthyes; order Orectolobiformes; family Rhincodontidae; genus Rhincodon; species Rhincodon typus. Next base: position 48,388,278 of record NC_063343.1, on the reverse strand, counting down.
TAGTGGTATGTCTGAGGACTGAGAGCGGGTTTGTAACCAGCAAAGGACAACCGAAACATTAATATGGAATATAAGACTCACCAGCAATACAAAAACATATTGTAAAAGTATTTCTAAACATGTAAAAAGCAAGTTGACAGCATAAGGAAACATTTGTCTGTTGCAGGCTCAAATGTGCTGAAAGGAAAATTAGGAACTAACAGACATTAAAGGATCTTTCTTATTTATTTTCAAGATAGAAGACAAAAAGGCAGGCCAATAATACATAGAAAGGGCTAGTGGGCATAATAATCTTCAATTAAGTATTACTTGTACTGAAAAAAAAAGACAAATCTCCTGAATCCAGTAGTTGATATCCTTTAAAAGAGGTATCTGCAGAGTTAGTGGATGCACCAGGTGTGACAAACAATGGGTCATTTCAAACACACAAATCAAGACGGTTATTCAGACCTTATCCACTCTTCAAGAATGTTTGCATCTACTCCACCAATTTGTGACTCCACATAGCAGGCTAATTCCTTTGCAGCAATTAGAGTGAGAGTGTGGTTTATCTCAACACTGAGTTCAAATGGGCCCATTGAGTTTGGTTACCCATCTATAAGAATCATGCCCCAGACCCCTTTCCCCTGCCGGCTGAAATCGGATTTGTCAGAAACGGGGGAAAGTATTCCACAACCAACTGCCGTCCACTATCATTAAAGGTCTGCAGCATCTCCAGGACGCCACAAAATGAAGCAGAGCAAGATAGCGAACAAAAACACATCTCTCCCTGATGTACTCAATGCTTTCTATGTTCACTTCGAGCAGAATGCTAGCGGTGCTGTGTCACCTGCCCCGACAGTCCCGGATGCACCTGTTCCTCTGTCCCTGCTGCAGACGTCAGATCGATCCTCCTGGGAGTCAACCCGAGAAATGCAACAGGCCCAGATGGAGACCCCAGCCTTACCCTTAGATCCTGTGCGGACTAGCTGGTGGAGGTATTCACTGACATCTTTAACCTCTCCCTTCTACAAGCCGAAGACCCCACCTGCCTCAAGAAGACCACCATCATCCCAGTACCAAAGAAAACACATGCAATGTGCCTTGGTGACTACTGCCCAGTGGCTCTGACTTCTATAATCATGTCGTGCTTCAAGAGGCTGGTCATAGCCCACATCAACTCTAATCTACCAACTTGCCTTGATCCCCTGCAATTTGCCTACCAATGAAACAGGTCCACAGTGGATGCCAGTTCCCTAGCCCTACACTCATCCCTGGAACATCTGGATAACATGGACGCCTATGTCAGACTCCTACTCATAGACTGTAGCTTCAACACCATAATCCCCTCCAGACTTATCTCAAAACTCCAAGATCTAGGTCTCGGCTCCACCCTCTACAACTGGATCCTCAGCTTCCTGACCCACATACTGCAATCAGTGGTAGTCAACAGCACCTCCTCCATAATAACCCTCATCACTAGCACTCCGCCCTGTACTCTCAGCCCTGTACTGTCCTCCCTGTACACCCGCGACTATGTGGCCAAATTCCAAATGAGCGCCATCTACAAGTTTGCTGATGACACCACTGTGCTAGTAGGTTTATCAAACAATGATGAGTCAGAATACAGGAAGCAGATAGAGGGGTTGGTGTTGTTGTGCAATGGTAAAACCTCTCTCTCAATGTCAGCAAAACAAAAGAACTGATCATTGACTTCAGGAAGAAAGGAGGAGGTTACACCCTCATTTACATCAATGGGGCTGAGGTATAGAGGTCAAAAGCCTCAAGTTCCTAGGAGTGATGATAACTGACAACCTGTCCTGGACCTCCCACGTAGATACGATGGTCAAGAAGGCACAACAATGCCTCTTCTTCCTCAGGCGGCTCAGAAAATTTGGCACGTCCATAAGGATCCTGACCAACTTTTCCAGATGCATTACAGAAACCATTCTATCCAGGTGCATAACGGCCTGGTACAGCAGCTGCTCTGCCCAGAACTGTAAGAAACTACAAAAAGTTGTGTGCACAGCCCAGACCATCACAGAAGCCAACCTCATTTATACTCACTACCATGGAAAGGCTGCCAACATCGTCAAAGACCCCTCCCATCCCAGTTATGCTCAATTCCAACCTCTTCTGTCAGGCAGAAGATACAGAAGCTTGAACACATGCATCAACAGGTTCAACAACAGCACCTTCCCTGCTGTTATTAAACTGCAGAATGGACTCTATAACTTCAAATAATGTTGATCTTGCTTTGCGTACCTCCTCCAGTTGTAACCTGTATGCTCGCTCTGTCTCAGCACCCTATAATCTGTATATCCTTGTTTGCTATGATCTGCCGCAAAACAAAGCTCTTCACTCTACTTAGGTACATGTTATTACAATAAATCAAATCAAATCAAATCAAATCAAATCAAATTCTGGCACTTTAACTCTGAGATGCTCCCAAATGAGTGTGACAGATACTATAGAAAAATAATCAGCTATGAAAATTGTCAGTGAACCAGTTGAAACAAATTAAAAGTTACAGCCTTGGCAAGCAATTTACAGGATCTTGCAAGATCAAGCATGAAGGGTTTGCTTGTCAGTGAGTGGATTTCAATCGATTCAAGTCATCCTGTCCTCCTAGGCAGCCTTTCATCGAATATCAAAGGTGAACCATCAGGGACTGGAAATGGAGAGCTGAAGTACCAGGGCAGCATTGTCGCATCAGGAAAACAAGTGTTGAAGGTATCAAGAAAATTGTGACATTAAATTGATTGACTGTGATAAATACAGCAAGTGTGTGGTGAGAGTGTGTTGCTGAATAACAACAGCGTTGGTTCAATCAACCCACCAATGAGAGTGATCGGTGGCCTAAATAAAGCCCTGGAAAAAAAATTGATTTCTGAGCTTATGGATAGCAGAAAAAATGATTTTGGTGTCATAACGTTCGAAGGTGAAATAATGAAATGAGTAAGACATCCAGAAATTGAAAATGAACACAAAACTTCCTCCAGGCATTCATAGCACATGAACAAAATGCTTAGATATTCCAGTTCTGCGACAGGATCCATTATAACCATGAGGTGAATTTTACTTTTTTCTGGCTAAGTCTAAATTGCATCAAGTTGTTGGGATGGTTCTCACCCTATCTAACCAAACCTGCTTCATTTGTGTCATCTCTCATGCCCGATTTCTGTCCCATCTGAATATGAACCTTTTCCCCTTGTTACTAACCGGATATCTGCCAAAACACCAGATTCACTTATGCCCGCACCATCTTTAAAAACCCTTTGTGCACCTGGATGAACACTGGCATTCTGAAGCCACCCTGCTCATTGATGGACAGAATCCAACAATGTTGAATATGAAGGAAGATGGCACTGCATTTCTCCGACAGAGACCTGGAGATCCTATTTGATGTTATGGTGCAACAAAGAGGTGTCCTTTTCCCAGAGGACTGCCAAGGTGGTAACACCACCAGACACTGCCAGCCTGGTCTGAGGTTGCCATTCAGGTCAGTGCCATTTCCAGGGTGTGGAGGAATGGCTAGCAGTGTAGAAAGTCAATGACCTTCTCTGCTCTGCCAGTGTAAGTGCCACACTCTTCTCTCTGCCACCTCATAGGACTATCTCTGCCACTGCACACACCTTTCACCAAGCCTCATGCCCCAACACTCTCTCTGCTTCCTGAAAGATCCTCCTTGATTCGGTCTGCCCCACTGCATTGTCTGTGTTCAGTTGGAACAATGCATACACGTGGCATTGTCTCTTGGGGACACAGTTGTCCTTCCTCACTTAACATCCTGAATGTTTGGCTCCCTCTGTGCACACAGGCATAGCTGTCAAAGAGTTGCCTCGCAGTGGGTTGTGCCAGGGAGCTGCAACATACAGTGAAGGCTAATGCTGTAGGAGGCAAGGGAACAGGCAGCCTGCTCTACATTTCATTGGCCTGTGAACAATATTGTTCCTCTTTACAAGCCCTTTGAATGGTGCTGCCAGTTGCAAAGCAAAGTCATGGCCCCTACCCATTCCAAGTGCGCTTATAGCCATTTTCTTCCCATTGCACACCTTTGCTTTTCAGCCTGAACAAGGTGACAGTGAGTGCTTCTCTCCCAGCCTCAGTCTGACTGTGTTAGTGAGCCCTAAATATCAACAGTCAGTAGCCCATCCAACTAACCTCACAAGCTTCAAACTCCCAAGTCCCCAAAAAACTGGGGGTATATGCACTTACATCTGTCTCTCCTTCCACTCAGACCTTCGCATGTGAGGTGACAGTGTGTGTGTCATTATACACTGCACTTTCCTTGAAGCCAGGGGCAATCTGATTATGGACAACCTTTCTCACATTACCTTCCCAGCCATGCTTTATAGAATCTCCCTCTTGCAATTCCTTCTGCTCCTCTTCACTATTGTACTGCACCATTACGCGAAAGCCTGCAGCTCCTAGTCCTGACAACTGAAATGCTGAGTTTCAAGGCCAGAGCTGTGGCATCATATCCTACACCCCTTCACCACATCATCCACCCCCTTCAGTTTTTGCAGACACCCAACAGACTGACTGTGGACCACTCCCTTGACCAACATGACCAGAAAAGATGCGGCACGACCCTAACTAGGGCCGATAAATCTCCCTGGCTGCATAAGCCAAACCCCTAGACGTGGTGCTGCACAACCAACAAACTGACCATGCCCCAATCTCTGGACTGCAGAGGCGTGGGCATCCTGATCAAAACCCCCAACCAGGCACATGACTATGACCAATGCCCATGATCGATATAGAAGGCTGCCCATGACTTACGGTGCCAGGTTGCTCGGACTTGAGGATGGTTATGATAGGTGGGCTGGTTTTGGATGACAAGGTCCATGAAGGTGGAATATAGTCAGCTGGTGCCCATGGATTCAGGCCGGAGATGTTGTTGCCCAATGTCCAACATGGAGGTAACTCAGAGCATACGGCTACATGCTCTGGTTTACTTGTTGAATTTTCCTGATATCTACTTTGCTTGGCAAGTTTGCTACGATGCGAGTCAGAATATTAATAATGCAAGTTGTGGCATTTAACACTCAATGAAGATCATCATTGAGTAATGAGAATCTCACGATGCTCCTTGTAAGAAACATAAAAGGTGGAGCAAGCTGAATTTGATATTGAGATGCGCCTCAACTATATTGTTGCCCAATTCTGTCGCACATCTCACCATAACTCACATTGTTTAGATACCTATAAATTTCCACTTTAATTTGCTAACTGATTTATTACTTTCTACTGTAGTGTAGCATGTGCAGAAGAACCAAGGATTTTCAGGTGTCAAATTAGTAATAGTTAGAATACTCCTTTGTTTGTTCATATGAAATTTTGTGAATCACAATGCACATTTATTTTCTTATCTCCAATTCAACAATCTTATTAACATTCTCAGCAGCATCATTCTTGCTGCCTGTCATCTTTCAGAATTCTATGGAAAAATTGCCAAAAGCAAGGAATTGGGAGAAAATGCAGTCTTTCAGTTCCACGGTAGTTCTACCTATCTTCTAGGCTAAACCCAATTTAGTCTCCTACTGAGGGTGATAGAATTTTTTTCTTATTCATCCATGGGGTGCAGACATTGCTGGTGAGACTAGCATCTGTTCCCCATTCCTAATTCTTCCCAAAAGCAGTTCAGATGAAATAGATTACTTTGAGGCTAGAAGCCAGGTAAGGATTACGAAGGTTCCTAATGGATATTCGTAAATCAAATAGGGTTTTGTGGCACTCAGTGATAGTTTAACTGTCACTGTTGTTGACGTTAGCTTTCACTGTCAAAGTTTTTTTTTAAAGGAATTTAACATTAATTTCATTTAGGTTCTAGCTGCTGCTATTGAGCATCAGCCTGGATTACCAGTCCAGTGACATTGCCACTACACCACAATCTCTTCCAGCTCATCAAAAATGTTTAGAAAAGATCTAATACAAGAACTGATACTTACCAAGAACAAAAGCAGCCACATAGTTTGAAATCTGCCCAAAACCCACAAAGAAATTGAGAAGGCAGAATAATTCCCAGTTTGGAGAAAAGACTTGGAGCATGCTGAATACAGTCTGGACAGCCATAGTTCCAAACAGAATTATCTTCCTGCCAAACCTGTGAAGAATAAGCAAAACAAGTTTAAAGTACATTTCAGCAGACATGCTAATGTCGTAATGACTCATGACTGTAATTATACACTTGCTAAATCATCACAGATTTGCACACATATCTGTGGGTGTCAGTTTAACTCAGTTGGCTGGATAACTGGTTTGTGATATAGAATTACGCCAAAGGCATGCATTCAACTCCTACACCAGCCAGGGTTACCATTGAAGAAGAGACAGTAGGAACTGCAGATGCTGGAGAATCTGAGATAACAAGGTGTAGAGCTGGATGAACACAGCAGGCCAAGCAGCATCAGAGGAGCAGGAAGGCTGACGTTTCGGGCCTAGACCCTTCTTCAGAAATTCTTC
>NC_063343.1:48341169-48381431 GCF_021869965.1 Rhincodon typus | reverse complement strand
CATTGTTATCTCTTTACCATTGAAGAACTCTCTTTCCCAACTTCTCTCCTGACCTGAGGTGTGGTGACCCTCAAGCTAAACCATCACCAGTCATCTTTTTGTCTCAAAAGAGCCTCCCTAGAGTCTGATAAGACTATGGTGACATTTTCTTTACACGTGCATATAAATATCATATCTATATACCCTCAGGTTACATAGCAGTTATACATATATTTCAAATTTAACACCTTACAAATTAGATTTGCATAAAGTCACGTTGGGATTCAAACTCTATGATTCTGTTTGGTTGAAAAGCTGCAGGCTATTGAAAGTTGAAAAAGTGTAAGCACTGAATTTTGTGAATATTCGTTTAAGACAGCTTCACTGTTCAGTAAAGACCAGCGAGATATCAGTTTAGTGGAACTTAAACACTTGATATAGAGGGGTAATTTCTCCAGTTTTGAGTGTCTGTAATTATAGTGTCAGAAAAAGATGTAAGTAAGATTTTTTTCATTGTATTCTTTATCTAGATAGCTTGTCATCTTTTGTCTTCTGTTTAAGAAACACATCGTCTCATATGACCATGTTTCAGTAAATGATCATATACACACTATACATCAGCCTATATTTCTTTCTGCGATTTGACTGGTCCATGCATACCATCAGCTCGGATCATAACATTTGTATTATTGCACTATATATGATCACTTTCTCCAATGTGTATAGTTGCAATTTAGGATTTACTTTAGCAACTCAATAAAGTTATTTTGACAGCACCACACACCCCTCCAACCTCTTCTAATGAAGGAAATCAAAAGTAATAATGTTGTGAAAACACCAAAGTTCTCCTCTAAACAAGCTGACTGATTTAGATACAGACACACATATATTCATTTTCACGCTGGCTAACATCCTGAAATATTTACTTAACAGAACTGTTGGAATATGATCACAAAGACAACATTAATTCAATAAGAATTTACAAAACTATCTTCTCAAGATATTAAAGGTGATCAGATATTAGTTCATGCCTCCCAAGAATTGCTTTTGTTAGTTAAAAGCAACTATCATGTAATTGCATGAACATAAATAGGCACATAAATAAACATGTAGTTTATTCCACCTCTGCAATCATTAAAAGGTTATAGGAAAAGGATGCTAAACGGCCACACATACTGTTGGGAGACTTTGCCTTGGATCTGTCTCCCAGAAGATTCTACTTTAGTCTGCTATGAAGTTCTCAGTACATCATCACTTTGTTAGTGCTTAGTGCACTCAATCAAGTGAAGCAAAAAGATGGATTGGTTGATATGTAATGGTCTCTTCTGTCAACAGTCCATCCTTAACCACTGAACTTTTGAATTTCACAACAGGCTGTGATTGTCCATATTTTAACTCTATATTTGCTGGAGTTCCAGATCTCTCTGGAGCTGAAATTGTCAAAGTCACATATATCTCAGCCAGCCATCTTGAAAGTTTTTGTGTCCATTTTGAAAATACAATAACATTTGTAATTGTTTTCTGTCTGTTCTAGGCATGACGTGTCTGTATTTTTTCCTCAACTATGGACGTTCATACTTAAAAGCACATAGATTTCCATACTCATTCATACCTAGAAAGCCTTAGCATCAGAGAGACAATTAAATTATTTTGTGAATATTCATCATCCTTTTAATCTTATTCACAAATTCTTTCGTAAATGACTACAAATAACTCACATGCCTCCTGAAAATGAGGAATTAAGATGGCGGTCATTTAGCTCGGAGAAGTAAATGCACACCTCCTATTCTATTAAATTACTCTTTTTCACATGGGAGAGGCCAGGGGTTAAAATTGGACGAATGATTTTTTCTGATAAATTTGAATAATGAAAATGACTCACCTGTCCGATAACTGGCCAGAAAATGAAGGAACCAATCAGCACTCCAGTGTAGAAAACTGACATGGAAAAAGGCCCTTTCCATTCATTGTTGCACACCAAGTTACACTGTAATACAAATAGATGACAGCTTTCATATAGTTTAGGGGATAAAATGCAGATATGTCATGCCTAGAACAGACAGAAAATTCTTACAATTTTACTGTATTTTTAAAATTGACACAGCATATGTGACTTTGGCAATTTCAGAGAGTTCCACAGATTCACTAACTTCTGGCTCCAGAAGGTCCTCCTCACTCAGTTCTAATAGGTCATCCCTTTACTTTGAGGCTGTGTCCTTGGGTCCTAGCCTCTCCTATTCGTGGAAACACTTTCTCCACACCCACTCTATCCTGGTCTCTCAGCATTCTGTGGGCTTCAATAAGATCCTCCCTCATCCTTCGAAACTCCACTGAGTACGGACTCCAAGTTCCCAACTGCTCCTCATATTGGCAAGTCCTTCATATCTGGGATCATTCAAACCTCTCTGGACACCCTCTAATGTTAGCACAACTTTCCTTAGAATTGGGGCAGAAAACTCCTCACAATATTTCAAATGCAGTCTGACCAGAGACTCATACTGTCTCGGCAGTACACCTCTGCTCTTGGATTTTTGTCCTTTTGAAATAAATGCTAACATTGCATTTGCCTTCCTACCTGCCCAACAAAACTGCATGTTAACCTTAAAAGAATCCTGAAATTGGACTCGCAAGTCCCTTTGTGCTTCAGATTTCCAAAGCCTTTCCCCATTTAGAAAACAGTCTATACTTCTATTCTTCCTACAAAGTGCATAACCTCACACTTTCCCACATTGTATTCCAATCTCCACTGTTGCCTTTCTCTTACCTTTTATATATTAAAAAAAAACTCTTGCAATTTTCTTTTATATAACTAGCTAGCTTACCCTCATATTTCATCTTCTCCCTACATATTGCTTTTTAGTTGTTCTCTGTTGGTTTTTAAAAACTTCTCAATCCTCCGGCTTCTGACTAATCGGTACCACTTACCATCAGCATTAGACAGCGTATTACATGGCAGAGTTAATATCAGAGTTTGGCCAAATATAACACATGATTTGAGTGAACAGTTCATGACGTGTGGAATTGCTTCTAAATTGGATACTTGGTCAACAACTGAACCAGTAAATATATGTTTATGCATAATTGGAACTAAAGAAATTAATGTTAATGCTCACAAAGAAGCAACAGGTACATTCAAAGAAGTAACAAAAGACTTTGACAATTATTTTACAACGGAACATATATCATTTTTGAAAGAGCAAGTTTTAACAGAAATATACGGCATCGGGAGAATCCATAAGTGACTCCATTAATGATCTATGCAGTCCAATGGACAGATATGACTATGATGATTTAAAGTCAGAATTCCTGAACAACAAAGTTGTTGTAGGCATTATTGACGAGCTTTTATCAAATTAATTACAGTTCAAAGAAAACCTAATACCAGAGAAAACCGTTTAGATGGAGAGTGGAACAGAGGTGTGGAAGAAACACTGATCAACCTTAAGGGGAGAAGATCAAACTTGGCAGAGGAGATCTTTGAATGCATTTATTTCTTAAGATATTGTATCATAAAAGGGACAGGTGATAACCCAGTGTTATGGGTGGAACCAACACCAGACACTTAAAGTCCTTCCCTAGTTATGAAGCAAAGAAAACTCATTGCTAGGAACAATGTCTAGTTATTAAAACTGAATGCTTTTATTGTAAAGCAATATTTGACTTCCAGAGAATATCCCAAAGCGGGATACAGCCAAAAGACCAAAGAACAGCTGTACATATGGGTAAATGAGTTAGAGTACAATATAAAGACAAGTTTTCCAAGGGGAAATCAGTGATCCCAACCAAACATTTTGGCAACTGACATTGATATCACTTCACAAATTTAAGCTAGACACAAGGGCAAATGGGACCATTATTATCAGATAGCAACCACACAGTATGGAGTTCCTCTGACTCCAGCATCTGCAGTTCCTGCTATCCCTTACCAGATAGCAAGCCTTGACTGAAGAAATATTGCTTACGGTTCAACTATGTGGCCCAGGGATAACACACTTAAAATTAAAGATACGCTTCAAGAAACTGTCCAACATAGGGATACCAAACTCTCGAAATCTTGCATGAATAATTTTGCAATCAGAAAGGTCTTGAGTGGAAAGAAGTGCACTGACCTCAATCTCTTTCAACCACCAACGAGGTTAAACAATAAGAGATCAAGGAGTACTTGGTTAAGGCATAGCTGGTCAAGGACAGCAGGTAGATGATGTTAAAAAACTCGGTAAGCTCATAATGGATCCGAATACAGAATCTCCCAAGGTTTACTACGTTGGAATCAGATTTTGCTTCGTACTGTCAAATGAAATGGAAAAGCTGTGACTGTGCTGGTGTAGTAGAAATGTTTTCCACTGCTATCAAAACTGAAGAAAGTTTAGATTCCAAATGCCAAATTTGAAAGAAAGGGCAGAAGACCCAAGTCACACATCCAATTCGGAGATAACCAAGAACAGATTATTTCAAGTGGAATATCTGACCTCCATTCATTTCACCAAAGAATTCTCAACAACTATAATGAAAATCACAACAAGCAAGAGGGAATTTTCAAGTAAATCTACAATTAAGAAATTGCATTTATTGATTTTGCCAATACAGTAATTCAATTGCTAAAGGGTAAGAAGCAGATATGAACAAGTCAACAGTTGAAATAAAAAATCGACCTACTTCAGCCCAGGCGTACTAACAAATTGCAAACAAATATCCATTGTCACAAATTGAAGATTTTGTGGAGAGAACTCTGTGGTAGGCACCATTAAGAAGAGAAAACAATGTCTAAAAATTCAAAGACATTGCAAAGAGAAAAGTGTCGGTCATAGCAAGGACAATAAGCTCTGCAAAAGAAATACAAGAGATTAAAGGTCGTCCAGATCAGAACAAAGCCTCTGACTTCAGATTGTCAGGATGACAGGCCAGACAACCATATTCTAACCATCAAACTACCAGGTGTAGATGGCGAAAGAGAACACATTCAGGGAGAATAGTGAAACCCCTGGTTTGCGTGCATTAGTACAGTGAAAGACTTGAGGGTGATTAAGTAGTCAATGTGATTGTATAAACAAATGTATGAGAGTAATTATTTTAAAAAAGCACGAGAGGCAATATTGTAAATGGGTCTGAAAAGCTTTATACTGGTTTGAATGAAATAAGCTCCATCTACTATGAAGGTATCATGAGGGAGAGTAAAGTCTGAATTTAGAGTCATAGAGCATAAAAGCAGAACCTTCAGTCCAACTTGTTCAGTGGGTCTAATTAACAGTTGTTATCTATTTCTAAAAAAGTTATTTTGTGAGACATGGGTGGCAAAGATTAGTACCAGCATTTATTGCCCATCCTGAATTGTCCAGAGGGGAAGTCATCCACATTGCTGTGAGTTCATGACATATGTAGCATGATTGCAAGTAGGCCACCTTTCTTTTTAAATTCCAGATATTATACAATTCAGATTTCATAATCTGCCATAGTGGAATTTAAACCCATGACTTTAAAGCATACTGCCTGGATTACTAATACCCAGCATATAACCATCACACCACAGGCTCCCTATGCAGCACCTACTATAACCTGCAAATAGTTACAGAAGTGGAATAGACAACAACTTCTTCACTCTATCAGATTATGTTCAACCAGGAGGGGGCTCCTCTGCACACAGCCGACTGCATCGTTCTCAAAAGAATTCGCAACTAAAACATAAGGACGGCAGTGCGCACAACAGCCTGGAAGCGCATCTAAAATTCAAATATGACACCAAGGTTGCAGTTTGGTTAGTCTCAAGCTGTTGCTAGAGAGAAGGAAGAAGCTGGTAGCCAGTGTATGGCGCTTGTGGCAGAGAAAGAAGGATGTTAATTCCAATATTTAATTACAGAAATGTCTTCTCCTCCAGTACATTATGTCAAAGAATCAACCTGACAACATTGACAATATGCAAACCCCAGAGATAATGATGCAGCAACACAAGTGGAGGCAATTTCAGGTGATTTGCTGACAGGATTAGAGAGATAGGAATGTAACTTGCTGACTGCAGTCCTGTCATCTGAACAATGAAAGAAAGTTATTGGATGAGAATTTGTTGTGGTGAACAGAGTCAAAGGGTGTGACAGATCAAGACGGATGGGGGAGGATAGTTTACCTTTGTCAAATTCAGCTGGTTATCATTTGTTCAGAGCTGTTTGGTGCTGTTAAATGGTGAGGAAACTGATTAGAGTATTCAAATATAGAATTCCAAGAAACAGATGCAGAGATCTGGGAAGTGACAACATGTTCAAGGACATTGTGAAACAAAGGGGGATTGGAAAGTAGGCAGTACTTTGCAAGGATGGAGGAATCAAGGCCTGTGTGTCTGAGGAGTAACCATGCCAAATTTGGAGAATAGAACAATACTTAAAGAAAGAGAACAAAAAACAATCAGTTAAAACAAAAAAAAATTGTGAGGTCAGCAGTTGACTAGGAATAGGAACAAGGAAGTAGGAGGGAGTCTGTTGGACAAATGGCTTTAGATTGAGTGTTAGTGAAGAATGTAAAGAAACTAAAGAAAGGCTCATGGAGACCTTCAAAACACAATACAGCTCCACTTTCTAACTGGTGGTTTTCTGAAACGTTCAGAAATGCAAAGCTGCAGTTGCATTCTGACAGGTCCCTCCTGTTGTTAGATCAGTCAGGGGAAGGTAAAATACACCCCATTCTTCACCACAGTCAATTGTTATGTTCTGTCATTTAAAGGACTATCATCATAGACAGTTACTTTGACAGCTGCTGTCAAAAGAGTAGGTACATAAGTTGTATCAGAGATAGCAGGAACTGCAGATGCTGGAGAATCCGAGACAACAAGGTGCAGAGGTGGATGAACACAGCAGGCCAAGCAGCATCATAGGAGCATAAAGGCTGATGTTTCGGGCCTAGACCCTTCATCAGAAATGGGGGAGGGGAAGGGGGTTCTGAAATAAATCGGGAGAGAGGGGGAGGCGGATAGAAGATGGACAGAGGAGAAGATAGGTGGAGAGGAGACAGACAGGTCAAAGAGGCAGGGATGGAGCCAGTAAAGGTGAGTGTAGGTGGGGAGTTAGGGAGGGGATAGGTCAGTCAAGGCAGATCGGACAGGTCAAGGGGGTGGGATGAGGTTAGTAGGTAGGAGATGGGGGTGGGCCTTGAGGTGGGAGGAGGGGATAGGTGGGAGGAAGAACAGGTTAGGGAGGCGGGGATGAGCTGGGCTGGTTTTGGGATGCGGTAGGGGGAGGGGAGATTTTGAAGCTTGTGAAATCCACATTGATACCATTGGGCTGCAGGGTTCCCAAGCGGAATATGAGTTGCTGTTCCTGCAACCATTGGGTGGCATCGTTGTGGCACTGCAGGAGGCCCAGGATGGACATGTCGTCTGAGGAATGGGAGGGGGAGTTGAAATGGTTCGCGACTGGGAGGTGCAGTTGTTTATTGCGAACCGAGCGTAGGTGAGCTTCAAAATCTCCCCTCCCCCTACCGCATCCCAAAACCAGCCCAGCTCGTCCCTGCCTCCCTAACCTGTTCTTCCTCTCACCTATCCCCTCCTCCCACCTCAAGCCGCACCCCCCTCTCCTACCTACTAACCTCATCCCGCCCCCTTGACCTGTCCGTCCTCCCTGGACTGACCTATCTCCTCCCTAACTCCCCACCTAGACTCACCTTTACTGGCTCCATCCCCGCCTCTTCGACCTGTCTGTTTCCTCTCCACCTATCTTCTCCTCTATCCATCTTCTATCCGCCTCCCCCTCTCTCCCTATTTATTTCAGAACTCCCTTCCCCTCCCCCATTTCTGATGAAGGGTCTAGGTCCGAAACGTCGGCCTTCCTGCTCCTATGATGCTGCTTGGCCTGCTGTGTTCATCCAGCTCTGCACCTTGTTGTCTCGGTACATAAGTTGTGTAAGGTCCAGGTGTCTGGAGGATTGATAAGCAGGTAACTCTGGGGTAATGTATCAGGTAAGCAGGGTACTTAGAGGGTAGCGTGCCAGGTGTGGAGGGTGCCAGGTAATGTGAGTCTTAGAGTGTAAGTGACATGGGTCCAAATAGGTAATGGAATGTTTAAGGTAAGTCAGGGTGGGCGGGAGATACCAGGGCCAATTGGGGCATGTTGGGGCGGTGTTGGGTCATGGGAGGGTTGCCAGATTGCATGGGAGGTGGATGTTCTGCTTAGTTGGGGCAAGATGGTCAAAGGTTCCAAAAAGGGTTGGCAAATAGTGGCACCAGGGCCAATGGGACACAGAGTTAAGGGATGGTGTTGGTTCATGGAGGTTGCCCGGTTTGGGGGTAGCCCCCAACCCCCATCCCCACCCCCACCTGTTGCTCTTACCACTCAACACTAACTCTTGTCTTAACTCCCTGCAGCGCTACTACAGAGTTGGCACCATCCTACCACCACCGACCCTCTTTGGAAACTTTGACCCCCATCATACCCTACCTCCAAACAGAATATCTACTGCAACACCCCCCCACCCCTGGAGGGGTAGGGGAGTTTAAGTGGCTGGCACGGTAAGGAATATGGGTCCAGTGCCGAGGGTGTGCGGAGGTGGCATGGGGTGTAGACAAGGTATGAGGTGTGCGTGTGAGTGAGCGGGTGCTGGGTTCGCACCATCATTCCCTTTGACACTGCACTGTTTCGCGCACGTACACACACACACGGCCGCTGTGATGTTCCGCGCATGCCGATCGCAGTATCGATCTCCAGTTACACAGGTCGCCGCCTCGGAGGGTCTCAGCACGGGATAGGCGGGGAAGGCCCGGAGGGGGCAGCGGAGGCTAGGTTTTCAGGTTCCAGCCTGTCGGGGTAATGTCAGTCCCAGAGCAGCAGCATTCGGCTGTGTTTTGGGTTTGGAGCAGGAGAAAGAGGAGGCGTTGGGTCTGTAGCAAACTGGTGAGTCAGGTCTGGGGTAGGGTGGCATATGTTGGTTTTGAGGATTGTAAGGGGTCAGGTGGATGTGCTATCGGGAGTATGTGAGGGAAGTTGCGGCTTCAATTCCATCGTTACTTAGGAATTACATTTGGCATTTAATTGCCTAACTTTTCCTGAATAACTTCACTGCAGCTGAAAGCGCTGAATTCTCCAATTTAAATGGATACTTTCGCAAGGTTCCAAGCATAGACGAATTGTCTAATGGAATCTTCAAGTCTCTGGGCAATTCCTTCGCAATCTGCTTTGAGGGGATTTCACAGGCTCCTGACACTTCAGAATCGATTATTTGGACATCCCAAAATCTGGGCCATTGAGGAATCACTTCTGCTAACTGGAATATAGCATGTGTATACTGCGGTGAATCCTTAGTTCGGCATGTGTTTTAGTATATATTTTTAATTTCAGAAATTAACTGAAGAATATGCCATTAATTAACTGAAGTATATGGAAGACTGTTGCCCTCAAACAAAAACTAGGGTCAAAAACAAAGTTGCTGGAAAAGCTCAACAGGTCTGGCAGTATCTGGAGGAGAAAACAGTTCTGAGGAAGGGTCACCGGACCCGAAACGTTAACTCTGTTTTCTCCTCCACAGATGCTGCCAGACCTGCTGAGCTTTTCCAGCAACTTTGTTTTTGTTCCTGATTTACAGCATCCGCAGTTCTTTTGGTTTTTAAAAACTAGGGTCATGTGGTTTAAGAAAGTAACAGCTGGAAAGGTAGTTCCAGAAACAGCATTGGGTTCTGAACTGCAGACATGGTATGAGAATACATTGAACAAAGTGCATGACATCACTTATGTGTCACAACTGTTCATAGAATCCCCCACAGTGTGGAAGCAGGCCATTTGGCCCACTGAGTCCACACCAACATGCTAGTAAGCATACCAACACCCGATAACCCTGCATTTCCTATAGCCAATCCACCTAGCCTCACATCTGTGGACACTGTGGGCAATTTACAATGTCCAATCCACCTAAACTGCATGTCTTTGGACTGTGGGAGGAGACCAGAGCATCCAGACTAAACCTCTGCAGATATGGGGAGAATGTGCAAACTCTACATAGAGTCACCCAAGGCTGGGATCAATCTCCCACCCCAGGTACTGTAAGGCAGCAGTGCAAACCACTGAGCCATCATGCCACTTTGTCAGACATTGATAGCAAATATTCTATTGGAGAACAAGAAGCACTAGCCTGGTTTTTCAAACCCCTGGAATCTTGCAACTTTATCCTATTACAGGCAGTAGGGATTTCAGATTCCCAAATTTCACCCATTTTAACAGAAAAGTTACTACTCCTTTTACAGATTATAACCAAATTTAGGGGATCTCATTTGTATCATAACAACAAAATAAGGCTTGCTAGAGAATATCATTGCAGACCACACGCTGCAGTTTGCTTCCAGTCAGCTCACAAAGTTCATTACCAGCTGACCATTGCAATGCAATGTGTAATTGAATAGATGCATGCATCTATCAATGAGGATTAGGTTGAAAGGTAAACATTTGAATAAATCATTCGTATCCTGCTTTGTGCATATTCATCTGCTCCACCCTCTGGCTGAAATAAAACATTTGAACTTAACTTCTGCATGCCACTGGCCATTCTTAGACTGTTTCCAATATCCAAGGAGAATGCCAGAGAGAAAGCAGAAAAAATAACACTGCAAGAATATAAAGCAAAAGTAAATGTCGTTAAGCCAACAGGCACAAGGAAATCTTGACTTCAAGTTGAAGATTGGGTTCATATCAAACAACAAAATACAAGCTTGTATCATCTCTGTTGGAGCCAAATCAAATCAAGTGATTACTTAGCATCAACAAGTTGATCATAACACATCAAAGAGCATGAGACACATAGTAGAAATTTGATGGAGATAGAAGTTTAACCATAATTGTATTAAAGCACAATGCAGTTTTGAGTGGCGAAGGCTCCACTTGTGGTCTTTTTGCTTATGTTTATTCGCAATAATGTGTGATTTGTAGAATCTGTACCATAAACCAATAAGATTAGGAAGAGCAGGTAGGAAAGTTTGGTGGGGTAAATTGTTGGTACTGGATGGAATAATTTGGACAACAAGAAGCGATCTTGGTTCAGAAGATGCAGAATCCATAAGGGCAAAGGTAAGAAATAAAAGGGAAAGAAGACACTGGTAGCAGCAGTCTGTAGGCCCCCTGACAGTAGCTATGTGGTGGGACAGAGAATAACTCAGGGGGCAATGAGGGCATGTGACAAAGACAGTGCACCAATCATGAGTGACCTTAACTGACATGTAGAGTGGGATAATCAGACTGGCAAAGGAAGCCATAAGGAAGATTTCAGAGAGTGGATTCAGAAGAGTTTCCTAGAACAATATGTGGTGACTCCAAACTGGGATCAAGCTATTTTGGACCTCCTAATGTGAAATGAGGCAAGTTTAATAAATGATGTCAGAGTAAAAGATCCCCAATGAAACAGTGACCATAACATGGTAGAATTTAGCATTCAGTTTCAGAAGGAGGAAACTGAATAAGAAGCAACTGTGCTAAGCTTTTTAAAGGTAATTTGAAATGATTGGGCGCTGAGCTGTCTGGAGTGGACTGGGAAAGGGGTTTAGCAGCAAAGGCAGTTGAGAAACAATGGCAGACTTTTTTTTTTAAAAAGTATCATTCATGGGTCACAGCAAAGACATATCCCATTGAAAAAGAAGATTTCTAGAAAGCGGATAAACCAATTGTGGTTAACCAGGAAAGTTAAGGGTACCAAGGCAGAAAACGTTGGAGGAATCAGTAGATCTGACAGCGCCTGTGGATAGAGAAATAGAGTTAATATTTCAAATCCAGTATGACTCATCGTCAGAGTCTTTAGTGCCATGTGAAGGCCAAGTGGTGAGATGACACAAAGCGTCTGCATGGGGATATAGAAAGGTTCAGTGAGTGGGCAAAAACTTGGCAGATGGAATATAAGATAACAAGGTGTAGAGCTGGATGAACACAGCAGGCCAAGCAGCATCAGAGGAGCAGAAAGGCTGATGTTTCGGGCCTAGACCCTTCTTCAGAAGTGGGGGAGGGGAAGGAGGTTCTCAAATAAATAGGGAGGGAGGGGGAGGTGGAGAGGAGACAGACAGGTCAAAGGGGCGGGGATGGAGCCTGTAAAGGTGAGTGTAGGTGGGGAGGTAGGGAGGAGATAGGTCAGTCCAGGGAGGACGGACAGATCAAGGGGGCGGGATGAAGTTAGTAGGTAGGAGATGGGGGTGGGGCTTGAGGTGGGAGGAAGGACAGGTTAGGGAGGCAGGGATGAGCTGGGCTGGTTTTGGGATGCGGTAGGGGGAGGGGAGATGGAATATAATGTGGGGAAATATATGGTTACGCAGTTTGGCAGCAAGAAAGTGGAGCTGAATATTACTTGAATCGAGAAAGACTGAAGGAAGCTACAGAACTGACAGATTTGGGAATCTATATTAATAGTCACAAAAAGCTAGTATCCAAGTTCAGCAGTAATAGGAAACCAAATAGAATGTTGGCCTTCATCTCAGAACAAATTGAGTGTAGAAGTAGAGAAGTTTTGCTGAAACTATTCAGGGCACTATTCAGATTGCAGCTGGAGTACTGTAAACATCTTTGGTCCACTTATCTAAGGAAACATGCACTGACATTGATGGCAGTCCACAAAAGGTTGAAACCAGGTATGGAGAGACTGCTTTATAAGCAGAGATTGAGTAGACTGGGCCTTTACTCTCTGGAATACAGAATAACGAGAGGCGAACCTTCGGAAACAAATTAGATTCTTAGGGGACTTGAAAGGTAGATAGAAAAATAGTTTCCCCTTATGGGAGAGTATAGGAACAGAGCACATAATCTTGATAGAAGGGGTTGCATATTTAAGACAGAGATGGTGAGGATTTTTTCATTTCTGAGAGGGCAATGAATATGTGAAATTCTTTACCAGGGTAGGCGATGGAGGCTGAGTCACTAAGTGTATTCAAGGCTGAGACAGACAGATTTTTACACAGTTAGGGAATCAAGGGTTATGGGGATAAGGCAGAAAAGTGAAGGTGAAGATCATTAGATCAGCCATGATCTCATAAAATGAAGAGCAGACCCGATGGGCTGAATGGGCTACTTCTGTTCCCACATTTTATGGTGTAATGGTTAGGGTCAGCAAACCTACATTGAGGTCAATGAATTAAGCCTTCAACAAACTTAGCCAGGAGGTCATATTTCAAATGGTTAGAAATCCAAAAACAAACTTAAACATTCAAATCTCTGTGGCCCAAGACCATGGGTGTCAAAGAATTGGAGATTCTGCTCATCTTTCAATTCAAAACCATGTGCTCCTTTCACTTCAAAAGCATCCAAATATATCACATTCATCTTCACAAACTATCCCCTGACTAACTGTTTCAGAAATAGTAGGAAGTGCAGATGCTGGAGAATCTGAGATAACAAGGTGTAGAGCTGGATGAACACAGCAGGCCAAGCAGCATCAGAGGAGCAGGAAGGCTGACGTTTTGGGCCTAGGGACTACACCTTGTTATCCGTGACTAACTGTGCTCGCTGTGAGCACTGAGTCCTTCAGTCGCTTACCTCGCTGACGATGGTGGAGATGTACTGATCCTTACTGTACACCCATCCATCCAAACAGGGCTCCTGTTCCACCTCAGAAATATTGACGGAATCTGGGTCAGGAAATATCTCCGAAAGATTCCTGATCACATCCAACCGGTACCGTCTACATTTGCTGTACTGGAGTTTCCCCTTGGCTTGTTCCAGAGGGATAGTCCGTTTCATCCACGCTTCACTGAGGTTGAGATTCCCGGGAATGAAACAGCGATGTTCAGGAATATCCCCGACAAAAATTATGGACATTCCGCAGAAACCATTGGGAAAGATGCTGAGGCTCAAGAGGAAGAAGATAATTTTCTGGAAGGGTCCCCATTGTCCGAGAAAAGCGGTGATTTCATCGTAATCCCGCATGTTAGTGACAGCGGGAGAACTGGCAGCGATTCTCTTCCGTAAAACTGCAGCAATTTGGCTGTTGGAGGGTGGGCCGGATGTATAGCTTTGAGTAGTTTCAAACCGGTTCAGTCCTAAGGCATTCCACTCCCGTAGATCTCAGTTGTCCTCGTTTTTCAAGGACCGTAACTTCCCCTCCTCGGTGGTCGAGAACGCCCTCAACCGTGTCTCCCACATCTCCCGCACCTCATCCCTCACACCCCGTCCACGCAATAAAAACCAAAAAAGAATCCCCCTCATCCTCACGTACCACCCCACCAACCTCCGGATCCAACGCATCATCCTCCGACACTTCCGCCATCTGCAATCCGACCCCACCACCAAAGACATCTTTCCCTCCCCACCTTTATCTGCTTTCCGGAGGGACAACTCTCTCCGTGACTCCCTTGTCCGCTCCACACTCCCCTCCAGCTCCACCACACCCGGCACTTTTCCCTGCAACCGCAGGAAGTGCTACACCTGCCCCCATACCTCCTCCCTCACCCCCATCCCAGGCCCCAAGAAGACTTTCCACATCAAGCAGATGTTCACCTGCACATCTGCCAATGTGGTATACTGCATCCGCTGTACCCGGTGTGGCTTCCTCTACATCGGGGAAACCAAGCGGAGACTCGGGGACCGCTTTGCAGAACACTTACGCTCGGTTCGCAACAAACAACTGCACCTCCCAGTCGCGAACCATTTCAACTCCCCCTCCCATTCCTCAGACGACATGTCCATCCTGGGCCTCCTGCAGTGCCACAACGATGCCACCCGAAGGTTGCAGGAACAGCAACTCATATTCCGCTTGGGAACCCTGCAGCCCAATGGTATCAATGTGGATTTCACAAGTTTCAAAATCTCCCCTCCCCCTACCGCATCCCAAAACCAGTCCAGCTCGTCCCTGCCTCCCTAACCTGTTCTTCCTCCCACCTATCCCCTCCTCCCACCTCAAGCCGCACCTCCATCTCCTACCGACCAACCTCATCCCGCCCCCTTGACCTGTCCGTCCTCCCTGGACTGACCTATCCCCTTCCTAACTCCCTACCTACACTCACCTTTCCTGGCCCCATCCCCGCCTCTTCGACCTGTTTGTTTCCTCTCCACCTATCCTCTCCTCTATCCCTCTTCTATCCGCCTCCCACTCTCTCCCTATTTATTTCAAAACCCCCTTCCCCTCCCCCTTTTCTGATGAAGGGTCTAGGCCCGAAACGTCAGCTTCTCTGCTCCTATGATGCTGCTTGGCCTGCTGTGTTCATCCAGCCCTGCACCTTGTTGTCTCCAGTCCTAATAGTTATCGCCTTTCAAAAAAAACTCGATCTTCATTTGCACTGACAACTCCTCCCAATCCCACTCTACACTTAAAAGGATAGTTCCCAACAAGTTTACTAGCTCTGAAATAGCAAGAACTGCAGATGCTCTGAACTTGTTCTTATACTTTTGGCAGGAGAAAGGGCGTTGTTTTTCATTGAATTACAAAACAGATCCCATACCTCAAAGAGTATAATTTCTGTATGTATGCAGAGTGTTAACAATAAGAGTGTTACATTAGTATTTACCAATCCACTGGAACCTTTCTTGTGTCCCGGGAATTTTGGAATATTGCATCAGTGGATCCACAATTTTTGCTGCCTCTTCCTGAAGACAGTAGGATGTAGGACAACATGACCTGGGCACTTGCCTGCCTTCAATCCCAACAGTTTGCTCAATCCTTTTTTTCCTAGTGATGATAATTGTTCTACAATTGTCCCTTTCTATAACCTTTACCTTACTCGTTACAGTTGGGATGGCATTAATATCCTCCATTATAAAAGCTGAGGCAAAATATTGATTTAGTGTCTCCACCATTTCTGTGTTCCCCAAAATTAACTCCCCAATCTCCTCCAATGGACTAACATTTACTTTAGCTATTCTCTTCTCTTTTATATACTTAACAGAAATTTTTGTTAATCATTTTTTATATTTTCACTAGTTTTCATTCACACTTTAACTTTGCTCTTTTTATATACTTTCTCATAACCCTTTGTTGATATTTTGTAGTTTCTCAGTCAGTGTGCCACTGGTCTTCGCAATATGGTGTGCCTTAGTTTTTGCCTTTGGCATTTTTAACTTCCTTGCTTAGCCATGGATGCTTGCTCTGCCTCTTACAATCTCTCTTCTTTGGAATAAATTTTTGTTTGGGAGAATGAAATATCACCTTAAACATCTGCCATGGCTCAGGGCCAAATCTGTCCTCGTGCTTATGTAGTTAATTACTTTATGTTGCCAAGATATATCTGGGAAATTTCCAGATTGATGGATTGGTGCCAATGGAGTAGTTGTGTTGGAAAAGCAAATTGTGTGGTGTCTTCTCTGAAGGTGCAATCCTGCTTCACCTATGCTGCACTCCCTTCAAGGCCAGTATGTACTTTCTGCAGTGTAGAGCAGAATGGCTCACCATTCACCAGATGTATTCTAACTGGGGCTTTCCTTGAAGGGTTGAGGCACGATTTCTACTTCATTGTATTCCTAATACCTAGGTCAAAAAGCAAGCATTTCAGTTATTTTCTGAAGTGTTCAAGACATTGTTATTACCTGTGTGGCAGTTTCTCCAATGTTTCTAAATTTCAACTGTTTACAAAGTGCACAGTCTTTCTTTTTAGATCCAAAGCAGAAGACCTCATGTTTGTTTACATTAAAACCTACCTGCCACAATTTTCCTTTTCACTTAATCAATTAACTTCTCCTTGTAAATTAACACTTCCATCTATTGTCATCAATCTGATTGTCTTTGACAGATTTGGACATGCGGCTCTTAGATATTTTCTGATAAACCTGTTGACAGATGATATTACACACCTTTGGAGCAGGTAGGACTTGAACCTGGAGTTCCTGGCTCAAAGGTAGGGTCACCACAAGAGATTTTTATGTAGCTTTCTTTTTTTTTATTTAACCATTTTTTTTCTAATCACTCTGTTCAGAGATGTTATTACACACCACTGGAGCAGGTGGGACTTGAACCCACTTGGAGTGGCACAGTGGCTCACTGGTTAGCACAGCTGCTTCACAGCGTCAGATACCTGGATTTGATTCCAGCCTCGGGCAACTGTCAATGCAGAGGCTACACATCCTCCCCGTGTCTGCGTGGGTTTCCTCCGGGTGCTCCAGTTTCCTCCCACAGTCCAAAGAAGTGCAGGCTAGGTGGATTGGCCATGCTAATGTTGCCCACAGTGTCTGGGAATGTGCAGGTTAAGGTAGGCTATCCATGTGAAATGCAAGGTTACATGGATAGGGTAGGGGGATGGATCTGTGTGAGATCCTGTTCAGAGTGTCAGTATGGACCTGATGGTCTAAATGATCTGTGTCCACTCTGTAGGGATTCTATGATTCAATGAACCCAGGCCTCCCAGTCCAGGGGTAGGGATGCTACCACTGTGCCACAAAACGGCCCGTCCTTTGTAGTTTTCTATGCTACTGTCTAAATTTATAACAGATGTGAGATGGTTGATGTTCAAACACTAGTTCTTGCAGAACACAAATAGCTAAATCCTTCCAATTTGAGTTCATGCCCATTATCCCTACCGTCAGTCCTGCTACTCAACCAATTTCCTAATCAGACCAGTAATTATTCTTCAATTTTATAAGCTTCAATTTTAGTTAATAGTATTTTACTAGGAATTATCAAATGTTTTTTGGAAGCGCTTCTAAATGACATCCATAGACTTTACCCCATCACACTACTTAGCCACATCTTCAAACAAATCAAGTTTCTCAGGCGTGAATGACCTTTCACACGTGGATCTCTCTCATCAACTAAAATTTTTCAAGGTTATCAGTCACCAATCGTCAGTAATAGGCACAGTACTTTCCCAAAAACAGACATTCGACTAACTAATTTAAAATTCCTTGCTTCTCCACTTCCATCTTTCCTAATGTTGCCCTTCTCTGAGAGACACCACCTAATACATAGAAGATACAACGGAGACACGTAGAGCTCTATAAAACCATAATTCATTTATTAAATACTTAAACAAATAACACACTTTCAACTATTAGAGATATCTCAATCAGTGTCTTTCACTATCCTGATTTCTGTGACTAAACCTAAATGTTATTACACAGGAGAGTTTGCAGCTGGCCAGGCTGAAACTTCTCAACATCTTCTTAAATTGTGAGTCTTTGAAGTGTTGTTGAACGAGGGGATTTCTTCAGGCTTTTTATGCACAAGCCTCTGCGCCAAGTATGTTACTTACTTGGAATTATGCGTGCACATGACCATTCCTGAATGTTTTTTCCAAATGTATACCTTATCTGATAGAGCCAGCAGTTCCTGGTTTCCGAGACAACAAGGTGCAGAGCTGGATGAACACAGCAGGCGAAGCAGCATCATAGGAGCAGAAAGGCTGATGTTTTGGGCCTAGACCCTTCTTCAGAAATGGGGGAGGGGGAGGGGGAGGGGGAGGGGAAGGGGGTTCTGAAATAAATAGGGAGAGAGGGGGAGGCGGATAGAAGATGGATAGGTTTGTCCGGAGGGAGGAGGGTAACTTCTTCAGGCCTGCAGTTTTAACTCTTAGAAGATCTGACTGACACAGTGTATTTTCATTCACAAAGCAGCCCATTGTTATGCCTCTTATCAGTTCCTGTCACTTACTGTTATCCTCAGCCTTATCTAACACTAAATTGTAGTGTGACAGGCATACTTCTCCAATCTAGGTGAACAGTTCTTGAATCAAAATAACATTGAAAGTTTATATTTGGCACATCTGCGGCATTGTCACCCACATCCTTTCAAACAGGGAAGATGATGGCATGGTGGTATTATCACTGGACCATTAATCCAGAGACCCACCTAATGTTCTGGGGACCCCAGTTCAAATCCCATCACAGCAGATGGTGGAATTTGAATTTAATAAAAATCTGGAATTATCAATCTAATGAGGATTACAAATCATTTGTGAGGAAAACCCCATCTACTTCACTAATGTCCTTTAGGGAAGGAAACTTCCATCCTTACCTGGTCTGATTTACATGTGACTCCAGACCAACAACAATGTGGTTGCCTCTCAACTGTCTTCTAGGCAATGAGAGATGGTCAAAAAATGCTGGCCTAGCCAATGATGCCTTCATCTCATGAATGATTGAATTAAAAAAAAAAAGCCCTGGCTGGAATCTATCAAATCCTGAGGCTTTGTCATTCATTAGTACCATTAGTTTCCTCATTAATGTTATTTTGTTTATTTTGATGAGTTCCTGTCTGTGATTCTGTGCTAGTTTCCTTGAGAATGTGGCATGCTGATCTCTTCCTCTCCTATCAATATTGAGGCTGAGTACTTACGTAGCAAGTCCACCATGTCCTTATTTTCATTGACATTATCACCATTATCAGTTGTCAAATTGCGTTGATCTTCCTTTTCTTAATAAAAACGTAATCAGAATATCTTTGTGTTATATTTAATATAACTTGCAAATTTCTTGTCAGATACAACAATTGGGGATGGACAAAAACAGTTAATCTAATAAATATACAATAACAAAAAAACTACAATTGGGTGTCTGACACCATAAAGCCTCAAAAACTGTCACCTTTGCTGAACTGTTCAAAGAAGCATTATGTTCCTAATACAATTAACAAAATATGCAATTTCTCATATAGAAGTAATTACTGCTATACTTAAAGTTATCCAATCATGCCGCAAGAGAAACATCCATCTGTCCTAATGAGGCCTTGGAATTCTTTACCTAAGAATGGATGAGGAATGAAAGATAGCAGCCCAAGATATGGTTGACTCAAACCTTGAACGAAGATTATAAAATAGTACTTGGCTAATGTTTGGCAAACTAAATAACATCCTGAAGGTTAGTCAACCCCTTTTGCCCTAAAATGTTGGAGATAAGGGATCGGTTGATTCTTCTTCCTTTGTCTAGAAGATATTCAAAGGCTTTTAGTCAATTGACCTTTAAGGGAGCCCCAAAAATCTCCTGTGTCAAGATCATGTGACCATGTTCAATACCCACCCTCAAAAGTGGCATGAAAGAGAGATCTGTGGCAGAATTAATTTGTAGAATCACAAGGATAGAAGTAAAAAGTGAGCCTGGAAAGGGACAAGGCAGGAGTGGCCACCCAAGAAAATGATCCAGGCTTTGAACAGACAAACTCACAAGTAGGCAAACAAAGGCTACAAAATAGAAGATATTTTTAGAAATTTGTGAAAGTTTAATAAAACCATAAGACCATAAAATGCAGGAACAAAAGTACCTGGCCAATCAAGTCTGCTGAGACATGCAATGAGATCATGGCTGACTTAATAAACTTCAACTCTGCTTCTTACCTATTTCCCAGATAACTCTCAATTCCCTTACTGATTAAAAATCTATCTCAGCTTTAAATACACTTAATGTCCTGGCCTCGCTATTCTCTGTGGTAAAGAATTTCACAGATTGACTACCCTTTGTGATTTAAAAAAAAATCCTCCTCATTCCTGTCTTAAATGGTCAGCCCCGTACTCTGAGATTAAACTTTCTGATCTTACACTCTCCACAATGGGCATAACCTCTCCTCAACTAGCCTGCGAAGACCCTGAAGAATCTTATATGTTTCATAAAGGTCTCCTTTCATTCTTTTAAACATGAATGAGTGCACACACAACTTACTCAACTTCACCTTTTAAGACAATCCTTCCGTACCCAGACTTGAATCTTCTCTGAATTGTCTCAAATGCCAGTGTATGTCAGCTTCAGTGTGTTTACATTTACATAGAATCAGCTTAAAATAGATATAGGAATAGGTTAGTGCTGTAAATTTTGTTTGACTGCAAACTGCTTAAGGTTTAAGTTATACAGAAGTAATACTAGTGAGATAATTAGGTAATGATGGCCAACCTAAAAAGGGCCCATTGTCAGACTAAGCTGATTGCAGCTGTAGAAGAAAAATTGCTAGATATTTTAAACAACAAGCTGTATATTACCTGTATTTTTCAACCATTTTTAAGATGCTTGCTGAAGAACGTGCGTGAATGTAGAACAGAATTTATTTCAGTGAAGAACGTCAGTGATGGGGAATAAGAACAGCTAAAGTGAATGGCCATAATGAACAGTTTATTCACAGCCTTAAAGTCAAAGAACTAATCCTGGAATGTATACAAATCCTTGCAATGAAATATTTCAGAGTTAGCTTGATGTCGGAGGTGGAATGTTATTGGTGAGGTCAAAACTGATCAGGGAGAAGAGTTTCAAATGTGATTTGGAAAAGTAATTGAAAGAGTGATTGATCAAAGTCAGAAGGTTTGTGCAATGGATTAATAAACTATGGAAAATGGATAGAATTAGAGATGAGATTTTAACCTAAGGTTTAGATGAGAAACTTGTAGTTTAATAAGATATTGCCAAATAAATTAAATCATTGTAGGATCATAAGGCCTCTTTAAAACTCTATCCAAGAATCTGCCCCTGACATAGTATACAGAAGATTTCAGGAGAACACACTGCACCACTTGTCCACCTACCAGTGACCGTTCCCTCTGGAACACCCTGGTCCACTTTTCCTTCACTCCCAGCAGTGCCCCCCGCCCCGCCAAAGCCCCACAGCACCTTCCCCTATAACTGCTGTAGGTAAAACACCTGCCCATTTACTTCCTCCCTCCTCAGTATTGAAGGGCTGAAACATACCTTCCAGCTGAAGCAGCATTTCATCTGCACTTCACACAATCTAATTTACTGCATTTGCTGCTCACAATGTGGTCTTCTCTGCGTGGGCGAAATGAAGCATAGACTGGATGGCTGCTTTACAGAACATCTACGTTCTGTTCACAAAAATGACCTTAAGCTTCCCATTGCCTGCCACTTTAACGCACCACCCTGAACCCTGGCCTTCGTCTCTGTCTCAGGCCTGCTGTAGTGCTCCAGCGAATCTCAGCGCATGCTGGAAGAACAATACCTCTGGACTCAATATTGAGTTTAATGATTTTAGGGCCTGAACTCTCCCATGTCCTAGTTCCCTCCCCCACACACCAGGCCTTGTTATCACATAGCTCGCCATTACACACTAGCTATTGTTAGCCATTAACAGTCTCCATTAACCCTCCTATTCACCTTCCTAGCCAGATTGATATCAACTCCTTTGTCTACCCAACTTCTGTTCTCTCTCCTGGGCTCTATCCCCACCTATCGTTTCCTCATTAACCCCTCCTCCCACCCTACCTTCTGCATATAAACCGACATTTTCCTAGCTGCCATCCATTCTAAGGAAGGGTCACTGAACCTGAAACGTTATCTCTGATTTCTCTTCACAGACGTTGCCAGACCTGCTAAGCTTTTCCAGCAACTTCTGTTTTTTTTGTTGTTGTTGACACTGAACCACTTCATTCCTCCATGTACCTGACTCAAACCCTCGGTCCTCTCTTGGATCAGTTTTGTCCTCTTCCATGCATCTAAATCCTAATGTTTCTACTCCCAGATCACTCCTGACTCCTGACTTGCACTTTCTGGTTCTGAGCCTCAATTGCAAGCTGCCAGTCTCCTGCTGCTCTTCCTTGGTTTATGAATTTCAACTAGGAAAACTGTTGACCTCAGAAGCAATGAAACAAAGTCAGTTGATGAACACCATTTTCAAATGACCATGAACAAGGTTCTGTGAGATTTTCAACTCTGTTGATTTATCTTATAGGTAAGACATAATTTTTTTAAAAAAATACATTGAAAACCAAATGTATTACAAATGCAATCCCATCACAGGAAGGCACACAGGAAACACAACTGTCCTAACCTCTGGAGCTCAATCCACCATTGAAATTCCACAACCCTTCTAATTTAGTTATTCCACATGCCATATTTCCTGCTGTTGCAAATCCTAAACTTCCCATCACAGTCTCACCTCAACTTTCCCTAAAAAAAGTGTACAATATATGTTTTGGGAAATGAAATTGGAACTACAAAGAGCTGTTTTCTTCATATGGTATTATTTCTTTATGGACTTTGTAAGTGAACTAACTTGAAAATAATCGAGAAAAGCAATCTTGTTTTTTTTTGTGAAAGGAAATGTTTGGATATGCCTAACTTGTACACTATGGTTTGCCAGCGATCCTAGATATTATGACAGACATGTAAAGATTTCTAGGTGTTTGCTATTTTGCACATCAAATGGAACAAAGTTTGTGTTAGTTTCAATCTCTCATCTCACCCTGAACAATACTACTTCATTGCTTTAGATCCAATGGTTACTACAATATTTTGGTGAATTCAGTATGATTAATTTTACCTACTTCTTCAAAAGTGAAAAAAAACCTTGTTATGAGAATCATTGACTGCACAATTGACTTCACTTCCACACCCAGAAATCATCCAAAGATTTACAACTAGTTAATTTTTAGTTAAAGTTCCCAGTCTACATTGTTGGACATGACTGTACTAGTTTTCTTTAAAAAGACAGTTGGTGTCTGCTTTTGGGAATGTTCCATCCATGGCGCTGTGATTTTCATATTTTCCATGATCTTAAGGCACAAGCTAATTCAAACAGTCCTGAACTAATAAATTGGGTATTAATTATTATCCCTTATGGATTGACAGAATTTAAAGATATTCTCCAATAGATTCATTGCTTGGCAGCCCAGATCTTTCACTATCTAAACAGTTGTAAACTGAATGTACTACCAAGGTGTGACAATACAGTAGCCTTAAGAGGTGTATTTTGTCCTTTTTTTGAAGAGAGGTGTTAAGACAGAGGTACCATGTTGTCTATTCGAATCCAATTAGGTAAACAGCTTACAAGGCCTTGGAGCTTTTTTTAAAGTTAGAGCAATAGAAGCAGCCGGAATAGGTGGGGTCAAGCTCCTACAGAACCAGGATTTTCAGTTGTGCCTTTTCAGTAGCAGTTGCTGGGGTCTTGAAGCTGAGATTGGAATCAGTACATTTCTCCCTGCTACTCTGTATCGGAGATTTCTCATGATATTTTTCCTCCTGGACTGGAAAATTGCCTGTGAGACAATCTATTTTACTGAATTTGCCTTTGCCAAGGGTGTGTTTATGAGATGTTACAATATTGAAACTGTTACCGTTTAGCAGTCAAATAATCTGTTAAGTTTTCCAATAGAGTTAAGTTATTCAAAATTCTCCTTTCTTTTGTTGTATTTTAACTACAGTGTATGATGTAAAGTGTGTTTTCCTTAATGTTAAGTAGTTGACCAATCAAATTGTACCTGGAACGCAATACTTTACACTTACCTTTAGTCTAAGAAAACATTAGGGTCCAGACTGTCTTCCGCATATATTTTGAGAGGGTTTGGTCTGGTCCATAACCAAGTGGGGGCTCTTGCCAGGATCAAAGTCTCTAATTCCAGATTGGGTTTAGGATTATTGACTCAAAGGCGGTGAGTGATGTGTGTTGGTACTTTTTATTTCGGATGTTGCATTCAGTTGGTTTGAATAGGGTGTACGCTGTGTAGTTGCTCTTTCAGCCACTGAGTTTCCCTGGGGGTAGAAGAAATCTTTTTGTGGGAGTTTTGTAGAAAGTGAGGAAGGCAAACCTTGCAGAATTGGCAAACAAGCTGGCGTTGGAGATGCACCATTGACAATTGCCAGGAATGCCATCTGAATCTTGGGAAATGGCTAAAATTCAACTGCATTTGAAGCAACTTTAGTTAGAGGCAAAAGAAAAACACAAGAGAAAAGGAAATAAAACAGTTTGAATTATGATTGAAAGCAGAAGAAAAGCAGAAAAAGAGAATAGCTCTAGCTGAGGAAAAGAAGGAAAGGAAAGGATGTCCCCTGGCAGAAGAAAGAGAGAAAGAGAAAATTTTTGAACTTCGGAGGGTAGAATTGAAAACTCAAAGTCAACTTAAAATGGCAGATATAGAGATGAAAAGTAGGAGTAATTACGATGATAGAGATGGAGAGCAATCCCAATGTAGCCAGAGGCCCGGTGGGAATCTATTGAAATATGTCCAAGCATTGCCTAAGTTTGACAAGAAGGATGGCAAGGTCTTTTTCATTTCATTTGAGAAATTGGCTAAACAAATGAAATGTGGGTATTGTTGATCCAAACAAAGTTGGTAGATAGAGCTAGTGAGGTGTCAGAGGAGCTATCTGGCGAGTGTATTAGGTGAAAAATGCCATCTTTAAGTGCATTTGAGCTGGTACCAAAAGACTGCAGACAACGTTTTCAGAGGCAACCTGGTCAAACGTACATTGAGTTTGAAAGGATCAAACAAAGTAATTGTGACACGTGGATAAAGGCGTTGAAAGTTGATCAAACATATGACACTCTTAGAGAGACGGTTATTTTGGAGGATTTAAAAATTCACTTCCTAAAGTGCTGAGAACCCATGTGAAAGAGCAGAGAGTTAAGCCTGCAAGATTAGCAGCGGAAACAGCAGATAATTATAAGCTCATTCATAAATCTGTGAGGGATAGAAATTTGAGGAAAAGAGAAATCCTCAGGTGGTAAAGGAAGGGGAAATCTTATTGAAGATAGTAAAGATAGTTTACCACAGGGTAAAAAGGAAACCCTTGAGGGGGATAGAAAAATTAAAAACTCAGGTGTTTACACTGTAACAAAGTAGGCCACATGAAGTCACAGTGTGGTGGTATAGAAAAAACGCTGGGAAGACACATGTGGAAAACATGATAAGCCAGTGAGTTTTGTTGAAGTGGTAAGGGAAAGCACAGCGTAAGCTAAGAGCTGCAGAAGAATGTACAACCTGCACAGGGGTTGGTCACGAATAAAGATCTCTTTAAAGAATTTATTTGCAGGGGTAAGGATTACTCATGTATGCCAGGTGGAGCAGGTTAAAAAAACATTAGATTTTCAGAGATGAGGAACAAGTCAATCTTTGGTGAGAGATGAGGAGATATGTAATTCACAAGTATTGTCAGAACAGGTGGTAGTATGTGGGATTCATTGTGAGAAGAGCAGTATTCTGTTATATAAAGTGAGGTTAGAGAATCTAGTGAAATGTGTTGAAGTGGTGGTAGGAGTAATAGAGACATACAATAAATGTTCCAGACATACAGTTTATCCTTGGTAATGATATAGCTGGATCACAGGTAGGAGTGATGCCTACTATTGTTGAAAAGCCAGTGGAAAATCAGACAACTGAGGTGTTACAGGAACTATATCCTGGGATTTTTCCTGACTGGTGTTGTACAAAGGCAAGAAAGCCACAGTTGGAAACAGGAGACATCAAAGAGTAAAAAGATAAGGAAGTTGAAGTTCAAAATTCAGATACTATGTTTGATCAAATGGTTGAGAGAAAGCAAGAACAGGTGGAGGACAAAGTGGATATTTTTAGTTCAGAAAAGTTAACTGAATTATAACAGAAAGATGAAAAAATAAAGCAGTTTTATCAAAAATCATACACAGAAGAAGAATCTTGAGTGTATCCCAGAATGTTGCTATCTTAAAAATGACACCTTAATGAGCAAATGGAGACCATCACATATTTCGGCAGATGAGAAATGGGCAGAAGTTCATCAAGTTGTATTACTGGTGGTTTATGGACAGGAGGTGTTGCAAGTAACACATGAATTGCCAGTAGTTCATTTGGGAGTAAGGAAAGCTCAAGCCAAAATACAAAAGCATTTTTGTTGACCTTGACTACATCAGGATGTGGTTGAATTTTGCCAGATATGTCATACCTGGGAAAGCCTCAGGCAGAGATAAAACCAGCACCCGTAATACCCATTCCTGCATTTGAGGAATGTTTTACAAGAGTCTTAATTGATTGTTTAGGACCCTTCCCTAAAGCAAAAAGTGGGAATCAGTATTTGTTGACCATAATGGACTTGCCTACTAGATTTCCAGAGGCCATTCCATTATGCATTATCACAGCTAAAAGGATTGTAGAAGAGTTACTCAAATGTTTTATAGATACAGACTACCCACGGAGATACAGTAGGATCAGGGGTCAAATTTTACATCAAAAATATTCAAGGAAGTTATGGATAACTTAGGAATAAAACAATTCAGATTCACTGCGTACCAGCCAAATTGCAGGGAGCATTAGAACAGTGGCATCACACTTTAAAGACAATGTTGTGGGCTTATAGTCAAGACTATTCAGAGGATTGGAATAACGGAATTCCATTTGTACTTTTTGTAATGAGGGATGCACCTAATGCATCAGATAAACTCAGTGCATTTGAACTTTTTGTGCATGAGTTGAGAAGTTTGCTGAAGTTAATTAAGGAGAAATCGCTGTGTCAGAGTTCAGAGACCACATATTTGAACTCTGTCAAATTTTATGGAAAGATTAAATGGAGCGGCTGAGTTGACTAGACAGCATTTAAAAGTAGCACAGTATGTAATGAAACAAGAAGCAATGAGACGAGATCAAAAATTCATAATGTTGCTTGTGGAAATAAAGTGTAAGTGGTACTTCCAGTGGTAGGTGAAACGTTAAAGCCAAGGTTTAGTGGGCCTTAGCAAATCAAAAGGAAATTGGCGGGGGGGTGAATTATTTGATAAGAACATCAGATAGAAAGAAATCTCAGAGTATGTCATGTGAATATGCTTAATAGGTATTTTGACAGGGAAGGAAAGCAAAACAAGAATGTGTTACTGGTTACAACACAGTGAAGAACCAAGTTCAGATGATTCTGAATTGGATATTCCTCAAATTAATTTGGACAATGAGAAAATTCTCAAATTGTGATAAATTATTAAGTTACCTTCCAGATCAAAATCCAAATGACCTGAAAGAGTTATTACAACCACACGGGGAGATACTTAGGAATAAACTGGGAATTACTACGCTGATTGTGCAATGATGTATAGATAGAAGATGCTGCTCCAATTAATTAAGCAACAGTCTTATAGACTTAACCCTCTAAAGTTGGCACAGGTTTGAAAAGAGATTGAATGCATGCTCAAAGATGATATACTGGAAGTGAGTTGCAGTGAATGGAGCTCACCCATAATAATGGTAACCAAACCAGTTGGTTCCTAACAATTATATGTGGAGTATCGCAAAGTCAATGCAGTTACAAAATCTGATTCACATCCTATTCTTTTTGAAAAATTCTATTGAGAAGACGAGACAAGCAACTTCTATTTCTAAGTTGGACTCACTCAGAGGATGCTGGCACGTACCTTTATCCGAAAGGACAAAGGAAATTTCTGTACCAGTTTAAAGTCATGCCATTTTGTATGAAAAATGTGCCAGGCACATTTCACAGACTAACCAATAAAGTCATTTCGGGCTTGTATGGTATACATCGATACCTGGTGATTTTTAGTCACACATGGAAGGACCATTTGGCGCATAGGTCAGAATTATTTGGTCGATTTCTGGAGGTGGGCTTCATGCTAAATCTGGTAAGAGTGAGTTCACAAAAGCCCAAGTCATGTCCATCTCCAATGACATAGCCCAGGACAGATGGCCCCATGAGATGTGAAAACAAGGTTATTGGGGAGTTTCCCATACCAATGATGAAAAGGGAAGTACGATGATTCTTATGCTTGAGTGGCTTTTACCTGATGTTTGTATGGAACTTTAGAAGACTGATTGCTCCACTGACTGACTTCTTGAAGAAGGGCAGAAAATTTCAGTGGACAGAGGAATGTCAGAAGGCGTATGATAGCCTGAAAACTGTGGCAACTACTGCCCCAGTGTTAGCCACACCTAGTTACACAAAGTCATTCAAGGTGGCCATCGATGCGAGTGATGTGGATCTCGATCCTGTACTCTATTAAGAAGATGCTGAAAAGGTTCAAAAATATGGGTATTTTTCCAGAAAATTGAATAATAATCAACAGAAATATTCCACAAATGAAAAGGAGACCCTGAGCTTGGTATTGGCGTTATGACATTTCAACATTTATATTGCCAGTAATGTTTCTGAGACAATCATATATACTAATCATAACCCCTTAAAGCTGTTGGAAAATGTAAGGATAACAGTTCCAGATTGTTTAGATGGAGCTTTATTATTAAAGCCATTCAGTTTGAAAATTATACACATAGCAAGATGAGTGAACATAATTGCCGACACATTATGGTGACTTTGATGAAGGAAGATGGAGGAGTTCAGTGGTGGAAATAAACGGATTGAAGTGGACTGTAGTAGAGAATGTTTGTGTGCTTAAGAGTCAATGTAATGTAATGTATATGTATATGTATTGTAGTATACTAATAGAGTAAGATTAAAGGTTTTCTTAAAAATTAAGCCATTTTTAACGTACTGATGTTTCACTACTTTTTAAGGAGTAATGACGATACTGTGACTTTAAGAGGTACAATCTGTCCATTTTCTTTTGAGGAGAGCTTTTAAGACATGGGGTACCAAGCTGTCTATTTGAATCTAGTAAAATAGACAGCTTGGGAGGTCTTGGCTGTTTTTTTTCAGTTGGAACAATAGAAGCAGCCTGAATGGGTGGGGCCAAGCTCCCACAGAACTAATATTTTTTCGTTATAGCTTTTCAGCAGCAGTTGCTGGGCTCTTGAAGCTGGGTTGGAAGCTGCAGTACATCTCTCCCTGCTACTCTCTCTCTCTGAGTTTTCTCTTGATATTTTTCCTCCTGGACTGGAAAATTACCTGTGAGACAATCTATTTTACTGAATTTACATTTGTTAGGGGTGTGTTTATGGGATGTTACTTATATTGGAACAGTTACTGTTTCGTAGTTAAATGATCTATCATTCTGTTAAGTATTCCAATAGAGTTAAGTTATTCTTTCTTTTGTTGTGTTTTAGCTGTAGTGCGTGAATGACGTGTATTTTGGCTAATGTGGATTAGTTTAACTAATCGAATTGCATCTGGAATGCAACACCTTACTCTTGCCTTTAAAATAAGAAAAGATTAGAGTCTAGACTACTGAATATATTTTTAAGGGGGTTTAGTCTGGTCCATAACAAGTGGATACCTTTTGGGACCCAACAAATGCCCTGATTCACTAACTCTGTGGGAATTGCGTGGAAAGTTTGAACTTCCATTCGACAATTCCTAAGCTCTCTGGGACTCTATGAAAAATGTCTTTGACCCTGAGCTAGAAAGACCTTGCTTACTCACATGGATAGTCATGCAGGAAATAATAGATTAAAACCATGTCCAAATCCTGAGTAACTGTACAACTCACAGTGCCCCCCTCCCCCGACTCTCTGACTCTCCTCCCTAATGCTTCAAGCAGCTGAAACCCTCAAATCCTCTCTCATCCAAACTTATCACTGTCTGATGCTGTCACCCTATCCACCCTGCTCCGAAGTGGTATTTGCTGACACTAACCATCCGATGCTAAATGTCAACTGCACATGCTCATCTACAATTTTTAAATGCGCATATGCACATGCAATATAAAGAGCATTTCTGAAAACAGAAAACAAATTCTACTTTTCCAGCATTTTTTCTCCTCACCTATATATGTTATCTTTTCTCCGTTCTGTTTTTGTTCAGGGTTTATCTTTCTTTATTTCAATTTATTTCAGAGATGTTGATGCTACAATGCATTCTCCTGGGTGTCAGCAAATGCAGCCATTATCCTTCCACCTACAGCCCTGCCACCATTGATGGTGTCACCCTTTTTATGCTGTCAGGTTATCACTCTCAGGGCCTGATTAACCTGCAACCTACCCGCTCTACCACCCTGCCTCCCTTTATTACCCTGCCATTCAACCCAGCCTGTAATCCTAACCAGCTTGCACCCTACCCACATTGCTGCCCTACTATCTGATCCACCCTGCTATCCTAACCACTTCTCTCACTCGTACTCTTTCATTGATTCACTGAAAAGATGTTTAAAGTCCCAAAACTTACCAATGGATTATTGAAGGAAGCTGGATGCTGAGCAGTACAGCAAGAATGTCAGTAACCTGCACTCTGCAAGAGGAAACGCCATGATCTTCTCCCTGTTACCTGACACTTACAGGGTCACCCTGTCACTCTAACTCCGCACACACCTCTCACCAAGACTCATGACCTGCAACTCTCAATACTGCATCTGTCATGTCCACTCAATGGATCTCACCACCTTCATCCTCTCAAATTGTTAACCCGTCTTGCCTTCTTTGCCTCTTATTCATCCAGTGGAAACATCACCACTTCTTATGCACATGCAACACCACCAACTCCTCTTCCAACTATTTCTATCATACTCCCTCCCTCCATCACTTTGAAGGGAAAAAAATCTGTTCACCCTCTAGAATAATATCTCCGCAGAAACCATACAAATTTACCAGTAGTCCACTTGACCTGCAGGACTGACCCTGGTTCAATCCCAGGACTGCAAGAAAAAAGATCCTTAGACTTTGGTCAGACTAAACTCCTGGCTGATCTTAGCCAACCACCTTGACAGACTATGGTGAAAGCTCTGCAGTACTTAAGGGTCGGTACAAATTATTGCTACTGAAACATTCTGGTTATACAACAACAACCAGTACTGAATACCAATGACTGGCTAGCTCCTCTCAAGGACAGTTCTTTGCATCCCGTTGGACATATCCCATCATCCCACTAAGGACTATGTGCCTTTGATTTACACAAATGACTATCTGCTTAATCATTTACAATATAAATGATTATATGACACATACTGCAGGTGTGAAGTTGACGTGGTGTAGTGCTGTATAATGTCATACTTATCCACTTGACTGTTCAGTGCTCTCCACTGCAACATACTGCCTACCTCTCCAGCTGCACTAAAAAGTAATGCAAGCCCAGAGGCCGAAAGTCTGCAATTGAGAAATAAAAGTCCAATGTGAGCTATCTTGTCTTATTTGAACAAAATCCTTGATTCAAATATTGAAACCACAACTATATGGCAATGGAGAGAACAAATCAAATCAAAGGCATATTGAGAGCTATCTTCGAATTCAGTGATCAATACTACACAGAACAAGTGTATATTATCAGAAATTATCACCTTTCACTTCTGGGGCAAACGTATGCTTTACTGCTTAAATTTTACAATACATTAAAGTATTGCAATCAGCTCGCATGCTGTAAACCAGTGATCAACATGACTCTCACGAAGAATCATCCAGACTTGAAACATTAGCTTGCTTTGTCTCCATGGATGCTGCATGACCCACTGTGATCTCCAGCATTTTTGTTTTCATTAACATGACTATTCAACAAGAAAATTACTTTGCAAGTCTCAGACAAATGTTCCCGGAACCTAAGAAAAAATATGCACCACTGGCACTTAATTATATTGGTCTGCAACACCTTGGGAAATCTAAGATCCACCAAGATTCCAGTGTCGCAATTAACCACACTTAAAAGTTTCATTGTAACGGGCAGATTTTTAGCTAAAATGAGTCATCAGCCATTTATAAAGTCAGAGACTTCAGTAGAGTATTGGGGTAGTGGTAAGCATACTTGAATATTTGAAACATTTGTATAAAGAATTTAATAACCAGAAAATAGCTTGGTGGGGAAAATTTTGTGTAGGACAGTGAGCAGTTGAAAGTGTTAACCCACATGTGTCCGACGGGATGTAAAGAACTGTCCTTGACAGGAGCCAGTCAGTCTTCAGTATTCAGTACTGGTTGTTGTTGTATGACCAAAATGCTTCAGTAACAATTATTTGTACGTACCCTTAAGTAGTGGATGAGCTCCCATCAGAGACACTCATGTATTGCAGATATAATGTAATTAACTAACTATTAAAGAATATGTAATAAACATATTCTCTTCAATGAAGACCAAACCTATTTTCTGTCTAAGGTGTCATTCCCTTGCAGATATCAATAACACAGAGAAATAAGAACAATTGGGAGCAAACAATCCATGACATCCTAAATTGTTTCCGATGAAACCAACATTCACAATAGAAGGCATTGATACATTGGAAGAATATGAATGAATTGTGCATATTTCAAAAGGCCAAACTTGTGAAAACCTAGGATTACTATCTGTATTTTATCTGATCTTCGGCTGTCCCAGAAGGGGAAACAACCTTTACACATCTACCCTATCAAACCTGCTAAGAATTTTACATGTTTTAACAGGGTGTTTCCAATGGGGACAATGCCAATTATTTAACCTCATTCACCATTGTTCTTATACTTGGTTCTTTAAGGGAACACACTGAAACATTGGGAATTCTGCATGAGGATACAGTCAAAGGACAATGAAATCTAAGAATTTGCACGTACTTCAACTTTTGGCACAGACAGAAAGATGTGCAAGAGCTGTGGATGAACACATGAGTTCACTGACAGAATGATCCTTTGCACAGTCCTTTTGTGCAGCTTCAAATATTTTGTTTTGGTCA
The DNA here is from genome assembly GCF_021869965.1 of Rhincodon typus. Taxonomy (NCBI): domain Eukaryota; kingdom Metazoa; phylum Chordata; class Chondrichthyes; order Orectolobiformes; family Rhincodontidae; genus Rhincodon; species Rhincodon typus. Next base: position 48,348,392 of record NC_063343.1, on the reverse strand, counting down.
TCCTTAATTATTTTTTGTATCTCATCCAGTGACCAGGACCTGTGCAGGTTTTTGCAACTTCTTTGTTTTTGCTTGTTAGTCCTGACATCTTTTGCTATCGACACGGTGGCACAGTGGTTAGCACTGCTGCCTCACAGCACCAAGGACCTGGGTTCAATTGCAGCCTCGGGCGACTGTCTGTGTGGAGTTTGCGCATTCTCCCCATGTCTGCGTGGGTTTCCTCCAGGTGCTCTGGTTTCCTCCCACAGTCCAAAGATGTGCAGGTTAGGTAGATTGGCCATGCTAAATTGCCCGTAGTGTTCAGGGAGGTAGGGGGTGTATATTAGGTGGGTCATGGGGGATGGATCTGGGTGGGATGCTCTGAGGTTCGGTGTGGACTTGTTGGGCCGAAGGGCCTGTTCCCACACTGTAGGGATTCTAATTCTAATTCTAATCAGTGCTATGTTTTTTCTTTAGAGATATTATCTGTTCAGTTTCCTTGTTTTTTACCAGAACGTAATATCTCGTTTTATCTGTAACATAAAGTGCAATATAATACAGGACATGTCTCGACAACAACAGATTACAATTACATTACACATTTGCATTTCATATCAATCCTCCTTTGATATAAACAAACCAAGGAGTTTTACATCAGTTCCAGTCAGATAGAATGATACAGAGAGAGGGCCATAGACAGTATTCTTTTACCACTGAGCCATTGTAGTGGCTATCCCAAGATTTTCAGTATCCCTTGGCATGCAAGCTTGAACTTTGAAACATGTTGTTCAACAAAGGGGAGGTATTGGCCTCATGGTAGTATCACTAGACTTTTAATCCAGAGACCCAGATAACATTCTGGGAACCCGGGTTTGAATCCTGCCACAACAGGTAGAGGAATTTGAATTCAATAAATATCTGAAATTAAGAATCTAATGATGACTGTGAATCCATTGTCGAAAAACCCATCTGGTTCACCAGTATCCTTCAGGATAGGAAACTGCTATCCTTACCTGGTCTGGCCTACATGTGTCTCTGGACCCACAGCAATGTGGTTGACTCTAAACTGCATTCTGGGCAATTGGGGATGGGCAAGAAATGGTGCCTAGCCAGTGACGCCCTCATCCTGTGAATGAATAAAGTAATATTTGATGTGATACAATTCTTTGCATTTGAATATCGACATACCAGTCTTGGGTAGGTGAAAGAATCTCATTCATTGAATTGGTAATTGCCCAACTGTACTTGATGCTTATCAAGGTGTGCGTTCCAACACAGAGCTCCATGTTACATCATTGCTCAAGATGGTAAATATCATTGTTACTCTTTCCAAGTCATCTTTGCAAAGGCACATTGTAGTAAAGGTTCGTCAATGGTTTCTTCCCTGCCTCAGCTAGTACGGGCCAGCATGTGGTAGAGTACAACTTTCAGGCATTTCAGGGAGTCATCTAACAGGAATGTAACAGCTGGGTGAAGAGGGTTGGAATAGCTCCTCTGTCCTCCCAGTCTCTGTTTGACTGGAACAGGTTCCTTTAAAGGATATATTTGTCAATTTCAGTGGTACATAACTGCTTACGCACAGTAATTATAAAAGGCTCATTCAGATGGGTTTTCTTGAATATCAACAGAGAGGATAGTTTTTATTGTTTAAAGTTTCGGCAAAGATCTGTAGCTCGCGTTGTGGGTGAGGTTGTTGACTTGCTGGCTGAGCTGGCTTGTTCATGTTCAGATGTTTTGTCACCATGCCAGGTGATATCATCAGTGGAGCCTCCGATGAAGCAATGTTATTCTACTTCACTTGGAATTTATACTGTCTGGTCCGTCATGGTGAATAGTGTCATTTCTGGTTTTGATCTGTATGGGTTTGTATATGGGGTCCAATTCTATGTGTTTGTTGATTGTATTACGGGTGGAAAACCATGCCCCTAGGAATTCCCATGCATATCTATGTTTGGCTTGGGCTGCTATGGTTATGTTGTCCCAGTTAAACTGATGGACTTCATTGTCTGAGTGTACTGATATTAAGGAGAGTTCGTCATGCTGTTTTCCTGCTATCTGGTGTTCATGTATTCTGATGGCTAGTTTTTTTCCCGTCTGTCCAATGTAATGTTTGTGACAGTTGTTGCATAGTATTCTGTAAACTACGTTTGTTCTGCATGTTGTGGGAATGGGGTCTTTCATCCTTGTGAGTGTTTGCTGTAGCGTGGCTGTGGTCTTGTGGGCCACTGTGATTCCTGGTGGTCTCAGGTGTCTTGTCTGTTCCGATATGTTCTCGATGTAGGGCAGTGTGGCCAGTGTGTTAGGGCGTACTGTGTCCTCCTGTTATTGTCTGTTTAGTAGGCATCTGCGGATGAAGTTGCAGGGATATCCGTTCATAGCGAGGATTTTGTAGAGGTACTCTTCCTCTTTCTTGCATAGTTCTGGGGTGTTGCAGCGTGTCCTGGCCCATTTAAATAGTGTCCTAATGCAGCTTTGTTTGTGGACGTTGGGGTGGTTGCTATGGAAGTTGAGGATTTGATCAGTGTGTGTTGTTTTTCTGTATACAGAGGTTTGGAACTCCCCATTGGTCATACGCTCAACTTTAACATCCAGAAATGGAAGTTGATTGTTGTTTTCTTCTTTGTTTGTGAATTCCGTAGCCTGCATGTCCTTGCACACTATGGGCAATTTTGCATGGCCAATCCAGCTTACCTGCACATAGTCATAGAGTCATAGAGTCACACAGCACGGAAACAGGCCCTCCAGTCCATGCCAAACATAATCCCAAACTAAACCAGTCCCACCTGCCTGCTTCTGGTCCAGATCCCTCAAAACCTTTCCTATTCGTGTACTTACCCAAATGCCTTTTAAACATTGTAATTGTACCCACATCCACCACTCCCTCAGGAAGTTCATTCCACATGCGAACCACCCTCTGTGTAAAACATTTGCCCCTCATGTCTTTTTTAAATTTCTCTCCTCTGATGTTAAAATTATGCCCCCTTCTGTTGAAATCCCCCATCCTAGGGATAAGACAACTACCATTAACTCTATCTATACCCCTCATTATTTTATAAACTTCTATATGGTTGCCTCTCAACCTCCTACACTCCAATGAAAAAGGTCCCAGCCTATCTAGCCTTTTGTTATCACTCAAACCTTCCATACCTGGCAACATCCTGGTAAATCTCTTCTGAATCCTCTCTCTACCTTAATAATATCCTTCCTATAACTGGGCAACCAGAACTGGACACAATACTCCGGAAGAGGCCTCATCACCTTCGGACTGTGGGAGGAAACCAGAGCATCCCAAGGAAATCCACACAGACCTGGGGAGAATGTGCACACTCTACACAGAACATCACCCAAGGCTGGAATCAAACCCGCTGTGAGGCAGGATGACACAAAAAGTCCACAGGGAGATATAGACAGGTTACGAGAGTGGACAAAACAATTGGCAGATGGAATATAACATGTGACATTGGGTACCAAGTCCAAGGAGAACATGCACAGGAGTCTTTGAGAAATCTACACTCAGGACATTGCAGAGGCAGCTGCAACCCCCACCCTTGCTGCCTCCTCTGATCCTTGGAAATCCAAGCTAAGGAGGTTCCACTTGCCTCTGGCAAGACAACCCTTAACACATCTGGCTCATGCAGACACAAGTGCCCCTGGTTTACATGACCAAACTTCCAAGGTCAACAGGCTCCACTGCCAAACAGCCTTCCTCCACCCCAGCTGTGAAACCAGCAATTACACTAAGACATAGTGGGAGGGAGATGAAGAAGAAAGCTTATTGGGGGTACTTTAGTGGCACAGCTGATAATGGACTGGACATTATTTTGTACAATTCTATAAATTGCACCGTTTTGATCTTACATCTGGTTTTTTGTTTCCTTTGTCGCCCAAATGCAACTTTCACACAAGACGTACCGTGGATCAATGTCTGTGTTGAGATGCTTCTGCAGTGTCTGGAAGCAAGAGAAACCAGGTCTAAACAGTGCATTGGATCCTGCTGATGCCATAGCACCTTGTCCTACAACATCCCTATTTGAACCCTGCCCTCTCTATTCAAAAGTTTTAGTGTAAATGAATTGTCAGCAATTTCTGGGGCAGGAAGGTGTATACAGGCAATGTATTAGGGGAGTTAGTGATTAGGGACCCCACAGACCTGCATCCTATAAAGTACATGGATCTATGAGCAATGTTGTTTCCCGTCAAAGGTCCTCACATCAGTGGGTCCTACAGCCCCTTCCCTCATGAATCAAGTTACTTATCCCACCCACTCAGAGTGTGCTGGCTGCTATTTTCTTCCCCACTGCATACTTTTGATTTGCAGCATGATGGAAGATGACAGTGAGCATTCCTCAGCCAGTGGCTTGCAGCTTCCACCTCTACATATTGGCAGGATCCTAAACACCCAGATCCCTTTCCTGGTAGCCTTTCCTATGAACCCCTTTTGCTTCCCACCTCCCCAGGTCCTCACCCAAACCATCTGCATGACCCTGCACCCAACTCACATTCAGCGCCAGCTCCCCCTCAGCCCCTGGCATATGAGGTGATTGCCAGGTGTGGTCACACAATATTCCCTCTGCCTTGAAGCCAAGGTGCTTTGAACTACCCATGAAGCCCCTCCCTTCCCATCCATGCTTTACCATTTGCCCTTCCCCCTTGCTAATACTGTTACCCCTTCACAACTGTCATGTGTGTTCCTTACTGGTTTAATGATCACGCAGCCCTGGGGAGGTTCTGCACATGCCAATTTGTATGATGATTGATTGGCTTCCTTTTCCTGAAGCCACTACTGTGCACAGACCTTGGAGATCCACACAGCAGTAAACATAATTAGAGAGGACATTGATTGTCATCCGTCACCCCGCAACATCAAATCCACGTGAAACCAGCAATTACACTAAGACATAGTGGGAGGGAGATGAAGAAGAATTCACATGCTGAAACCAAACGAGCTCCATTGTACCCCTCCACAGCCCTTAGTATCTGTGGATGAAGCTGATTTGAAAGACCATAGTTCACCCCCTTGACTGAACTAACCAGACAGCCGCGGGCAAGAACAAAGAACAAAGAACAATGCGGGACAGGAACAGGCCCTTTGGCCTGCACTGACACATTTTGCCTTTCCATATTAATCTGGCTTCACTTAAAGGATCTGTCTTCCTCTATTCCCTTCCTATTCATATATTCGTCCAGGTGCTTCTTGAATGCTTCTTGAACGCACTTCTCTTTTAAACTTCACCCCTCACACCTTGAACCTGTGTCTCCTCATAATTGACCCCTCCACCCTGGGAAAAAGCCTCATACTTTCCACTCTATCCATGCCATTCATAATCTTATAAAGTTCCATCAGGTCGCCCTCTCAACCCCCTGTGTTCTAGTGAAAACAAATCCAATCTAACCAATCCTTCTTCATAGCTAAAATTCCCCCAACCCAGGCAACATCCTGGTAAACCTTTTCTGTACCCTTTCCAGAGCATGCACATCCTTCTGGTAGTGTGTTGACCAGAACTGTGTGCATTATTCCAAGTGTGGCCTAATTAAAGTTCTATAAAGCTGTAACATAACTTATCTATCCATATACTGAATGCCCCTTCTAATGAAGGCAAGCATGCCATAGGCCATTTTTACTACCTTATCTACCTCTGCTGCTACCTTCAGTGATCTGTGGACCTGCACACCCAGATCCTTTTGCATAACAATACTGCTAAGGGTTCTGCCATTCACTGTATCATGTCCACTTGTAGTTGACCTTCCAAAATGCATCACCTCACATTTGCCCAGATTAAAGTCCTTCTGCCATTTTTCTGCCCATGCCTCCAACTGATCTATATCATGCTGTATCCTCTGACAATCCTCCTCACTATCCGCAACTCCACCAATCTTTGTATTGTCTGCAAACTTACTAATTAGACCAGCTACATTTTCCTCCAGAGACAGTAGGAACTGCAGATGCTGGAGAATTTGAGATAACAAGGTGTAGAGCTGGATGAAGAAGGGTCTAGGCCCGAAACATCAGCCTTCCTGCTCCTCTGATGCTGCTTGGCCTGCTGTGTTCATCCAGCTCTACATTTTCCTCCAAATCATTTATCTAGATCATGAACAGCAGAGGTCCCAGCACTGATCCCGGTGGACCACCACTAGTCACAGCCCTCCATTCCAAAAAGCATCCTTCCACCAGTACCTTCTGTCTCCTATGACTTAGCAAGTTCTGTATCCATCTTGCCAACTCACCCATGATGCCATGTGACTCCATCTTTTGCACCAGTCTGCCATGAGGGACCTTGTCAAAGGAGTCTGCTATGAAGTGCCCAGACCGCTGACTGATCTCTGTACATCTCCATAGCTGCGTTCGCTTCAGATGCTGAGGAACCACAGGACCAACCGTGATCCATTCCCTGGGCTGCAGAGACATAAACCCCTTTACTGAGATCACCTTGACCAGATGCCTGACAGTGGCCAATGTCCTGGACTGGTATCAGTGGCTGCCCTTCAGTTGCTGTGCCAGACTGACAGGTACCTATTTGGACTTTGATGAGGACACTCCCCTAGGACTTTGAGACTTGACTGTCTTCTTGCTACAAATTCAGCGTGCTTTTCCCTTAATCTATTGGCACATAGAGCAGTTTGTGAGATTGACGTAGCTCACTGTCTTACAGCAAGATGTCCATCTCCTTGACTGAGGGCAACTGACTAGCAAGATAAGCTGCTTGTGTGACTGTATAATTACAGCAGCTTGGCTAACCAAGACTCATCAGGGTGTATGTGAGCATGCGGGTAAATGCTAAGAAAGCTCTGAGACAGTCTGATTTAATCTGTGAGCTGTGTGCCTGTCTCTGTGTGCGAAGTGCATTTCCGCAGCTTTCCACCACTTGGTGTCGGTGTGCCCTGCAGTGCTCGTCTGTGCTTCCTGAACAGCCTGCGAGTGGATCGGAGAGTCATCGTGCGATGGTTGTAACTGCTTGGCAAATGCAGAATTCCAATATCTGTGGATCCGGGATACGTGTAGCTGGTACCTGTACTTGTGCCCTGAGATGCTGCATGATCCAAAGGAAATGGAAGTCCTTCAATGCAAGTGGTGAGCTGATTTCCATGTCAATTTTTCTCAATACTTAGCTCGTTCGTTTGGTAAGATAGGAAGTCGAATATTTATGAGGTGAGTTGGATAAGTAATAAGGAGTATAACAAGCAATAAACCCTTCCATCGGGAACTCACCACTGCCTAATTAGAAATTTGCCTCTCCACACAGCAG
>NC_063343.1:48340405-48341159 GCF_021869965.1 Rhincodon typus | reverse complement strand
TAAAGTTCTGCCCATTACCTCACCTTTAGTAACATTCTCTCAGCTTTAGTTTAGTTTAGCTTTCAATAGTTGCTGAGATTTTGAAGCTGGTTATTGAAGCTGCCACATATTTTGCTGTAATAGCTAAGAGCTTGTGTTCTCTTTCTGCTGCCAGAATTGTATGTGAAACAATATTTACTGAATTTGCCTTTGCGAAAGGTGTGTTTATGGGATGTTACTATACTGAACAGTTGCTGTTTAGTAGTTAAGTAATCTAATATTCTGTTAAATTTTCCAATAGAGTTAAAATTATATCAATTATTCTTTCCTTTGTTTGTATTTTAACAGTAGAGTGAGAAAAAAGCGTGTTTTGCTTGAAGCCAAGAAGTGTAATCAATCTAATTACCACATCACCTTACACTTGCCTTTGCATAAGAAAAATTTGGAGTCTAGGCTATCTCCTTGATATATTTGAAGAGGGCAGGTTATTATGACTCATAGCAACCGGTCCTCAGTTTCTTGTGAAACAAGTGGCTGGCAAACATTCACAGCAGTTGTGCCCGTGATGGCCGTTGGAATGAAATTGCCACCTTGTGAGTGTATATCCTGCTGCAGCAGATGGCGCAGGTTAGAGATGATGGCCCGGAGTATCTTTATCAGCACCTGCAGTGACTTTCAAACCATCAATTAAAATGACAGAGATAGTAAGAACTGCTGATGCTGGAGTCAGAGATAACACAGTGTGGAGCTGGAGGAACACAGCAGGCCAGGCAGC
>NC_063343.1:48301918-48335405 GCF_021869965.1 Rhincodon typus | reverse complement strand
TGTTCACCTGCACATCTGCCAATGTGGTATACTGCATCCGCTGTACCTGTTGTGGCCCCCTCTACATCAGGGAAACCAAGCGGAGGCTCGGGGACCGCTTTGCAGAACACCTACGCTCGGTTCGCAATAAACAACTGCACCTCCCAGTCGCGAACCATTTCAACTCCCCCTCCCATTCCTCAGACGACATGTCCATCCTGGGCCTCCTGCAGTGCCACAACGATGCCACCCGAAGGTTGCAGGAACAGCAACTCATATTCCGCTTGGGAACCCTGCAGCCCAATGGTATCAATGTGGATTTCACAAGCTTCAAAATCTCCCCTCCCCCACCGCATCCCAAAACCAGCCCAGATCGTCCCTGCCTCCCTAACCTGTTCTTCCTCCCACCTATCCCTTCCTCCCACCTCAAGCCACACCCCCATCTCCTACCTACTAACCTCATCCCGCCCCCTTGACCTGTCCGTCCTCCCTGGACTGACCTATCCCCTCCCTAACTCCCCACGTATACTCACCTTTGCTGGCTCCATTCCCGCCTCTTCGACCTGTTTGTTTCCTCTCCACCTATCCTCTCCTCTATCCATCTTCTATCCGCCTCCCACTCTCTCCCCATTTTTTTCAGAACCCCCTTCCCCTCCCCCATTTCTGATGAAGGGTCTAGGCCCGAAACGTCAGCCTTTCTGCTCCTATGATGCTGCTTGGCCTGCTGTGTTCATCCAGCTCTGCACCTTGTTGTCTCGGATTCTCCAGCATCTGCAGTTCCTACTATCTCCTCTTCTCCCATACTCTTTGAGATATACATTCATCTCTCATATCTCAGTTACTCTATCCCATTTTGCTTGTGGGTCAGGTAATAAGCCAGTGATTTTAATCTTTGAATACTGCTTCTTAATTTGGCATCTAGCTTCTGACAGTGACTATGTAGAAGTTCTTTCTTTGTCCTGCCAATGTTGTTGGTACCTACATGAACCATGAAGACTAGATTCTCTCCCTCCCACTGCAAATTCCTTTCCAGCCCTGAGCAGATTATCTGAACCATGCAACCCAAAAGTCAACACATCCATCTGAGATAACAAGGTGTAGAGCTGGATGAACACAGCAGGCCAAGCAGCATCAGAGGAGCAGGAAGGCTGACGTTTCGGGCCTGGACCCGTCTTCAGAAATGCTATCTGGGCGCATGCTCTTTTCTGCACAGAACAGTACCAATCTCCTACACTATAATGTCCTCTACTGCCACTACATTCCACTTGCTGCTACACTTGCATCGCTTCCTGTGCCATGGTACCATTGTTAGTTAGCTCATCAAACCAAACAGCCCTCACTTTCATCCAGACAAACTGAAGGAACCTCAAATGTTTTGGACAATTGCAAAGGTTGAGACTCCAGCGCTCCTGCCCTCTGGGTCTTCTTACCTGCCTCAGTTGCAGTCACACTTTCTTATCCATGAACACTGACCAAATCAGCTGACCTGGTTTTAAGAATTGCAAGTGCCTTGTGGTACCTATTTCCCATCCATCATGCATCACAGTGCCTGTAGTTCAGCTTCTTTCTCATTAACTCTCAGATGAACCTCTCCCATTTTAACTACCATTGGCTGCTGTGTCAGCCCTGAACCACACTGGCATCCAAGATCTCCCACATGCCATATTTGTGACACATCACCTGCCAACCTTAACATGGAGTCGTAGAGGCATACAGCACAGAAACAGATCCTTCAGTCCAACCAGTAAATGCTGAACATAATACCAAACTAAGCTAGTCCCATCTGCCTGTTCCTGGCCCGTATCCCTCTAGACCTTTCCTATTAATGTACCTATCCAAATGTCTTTTAAATGTTGTAATTGTACCCACATTCACCACTTCCTCAGGAAGTTTATTCCACATGTGAACCACTTCTGTGTAAAAAATCTGCCCCTCACGTCTTTTTTAAATCTCTCTCCTCTCACCTTAAAATGTGCCCCCAGTCTTGAAATCCCCCATCTTAGGGAAAAGACAACTACCATTAACTCTGTTCATACCCCTCATTATGTTGTAAACTGCTATAAGGTCGTCTCTCAACCTCCGACACTCTAGTGAAAAAAGTCCCAGACTATCCACTCTTTCTTTATAACGCAAATCTTCAATACCTGGCAACATCCTGGTATATCTCTTCTGAGCCCTCTCCAGCTTAATAATATCCTTCCTATAACTGGGCGACCAGAGCTGGACACAGTATTCCAGAAGAGGTCTCACCAATGTCCTGTACAACCTCAACGTGACTTCCCAACTCCTGTACTTAAAGGACAGAACAATGAAGGCAAGATGCCAAATGCCTTTTTAACCACCCTGCCTATATGAGACACAAACTTCAAAGAATTATGTAGCTGAAACCCTAGATCCCTCTGTCCTACGACACTACCCAAGGCCCTACCATTAATTGTATAAGTCCTACCCCTGTTTGTTGTACCAAAATACAATACTTTGCATTTATCTAGATTGAACTCCATCTGCCATTTTTCAGCCCATTGACCCATTTGATCAAGATTCCTGTGTAATCTTAGAACACCTTTTTCACTGTCTGCTACACCACTAATTTTGGTGTTGTCCGCCAGCTTAATAACAATCCCTTCTATATTCTCATCCAAATCATTTATAGAAATGACAAACAAAAGAGGCCCCAGAACCTATCCCTGCGGAACCCTGCAAGGGTCTCACAATTATCTCCCTTACATCCCACATTGTTTTGGGATACATTAGATCAGGTCCAGAAGATTTATCCACCTTTATATTCTATAAGACCTCCAGAACTTCATTTTCTGTAAAATGAACTGCTTTTAAACATTAAAATTTATTTCCATGGGTTCTCTCGCCTCCATTTCTTTCTCCACAGTGGAAACTGATGTGAAACATTCATTTAGTATATCTCCCGTCTCCTGGTGTTCAACACAAAGACAACAACCTTGATCTTTAATGGGCCCTACTCTTTCTCTAGTTACCTGCTTGCTCTTAATGTATTTGTAGAATCTCTTTGGATTATCCTTAACCTTATCTGCCAATGCTATCTCTTTCCCCCTCTTTGCCTTCCTGATTTCCTTCTTAAGAATGTCCCTACACTCTTTATATTGATCAAGAGGTTCAATGGAACCAAGTTGTCTGTATCTAAAGTAAGATTCTATTTTGTTCTTGACTAGAACCTCAATATCTTTATTCATCCATTGTTCCTTAATCTTACCAGCCTTACCCTTCACTCTGACAGGATCATAATGTCTCTGAACTCTCATCATCACACTCTTGAAAGCCGCTCACTTGTCACTCGTCCTTTTACCTGTGAATATTCTACTCCAATCAACTTTTGAGAGTTCTTGTCTCATTCCATTAAAATTTGCCTTACTCCAATTAAAAGCTTTAACTTTTATGGAAGGCTTATCCTTTTCCGTGACCATTTTGAAACTAATAGAATTATGATCATTAGACCTAAATTGTTCCCCCACTTTTACTTCAGTCACTTGCCCTGCCTTATTGTCCAAAAGAAGGTCTAGTTTTACTCCTTTTCTAGTAGGAGCATCGACATGTTAATAAAATAAAATTCTTGACCACAGTTGACAAATTCTTCGCCATCCAAACCTTTAACACCATGGTAGCCCCATTCAATGTTTGGAAAATTAAAATCCCCCATTATTACAACCTTTTAATGCTTACATATCTGAGATCTCCCTATGTATATGTTTCTCAATTTCCTTCTGACTATTGCGGGGGTGCTTGTAATACAGTCCCATTTAGGTGATCTTTTTTATTTCGAATTTCTACCCGTATATGTTCACTGAACGATCTTTCATAGTTACTGCATTAATATATTCTTAAATCAAATACTAGTGATGTGATACCTGCCTCTGTGGAATTATTTCATCATAATCTTATTTGGTTATTTAGTTATTTGACATAACAAGCTTGTAGCAATCTCAATTATCCAAAAGTAAATAGTTACGTACTCTCCAGCAGGATTCACTGCATATCAATTAAAACAAGATTATTGACTTTTTTTGTTTCCCTAGATTCTTAGAACATAAGAAACAAGAGCAGGAATGGACCAAATGTTTCTCTGTTTTTGTTTACCTTCATTATTTTGCATGCTTCAACAAGGTGACCTCTCATTCTTCTAATTTATCTTTGTGGAGGTGGTGGTGGAGTATTATTACCAGTTGGCCAACTATGCTGAAACCCAAGCTAACGGTCTGGGGATACAGCCTCAAATCACACCATGGAATTGGGTTACATTCTATTGTACAATAGATCATTTATTACAAAATTGCTAATTAATCCTCCCTGGTTACACAATTCTAGATCTAAACTGGCCTTTTCCTTCATTGGTTCCCCAGTGTATTGCCTCAGGAAATTCTCACAGCAGCATTCTACAAACCCATCCTCCATACAACCTTTGCCAATTTCATTGATATTCTATTTCTAATTTATGAAATGAAAATGTACCCCTTCAAAATCCCTCAAGCACACACACACAATCAATCATGGTTCAGACAAACAAAAGACAAATGGATTAATACATATACTATGGGTAAATAAAGAATATGGATGTGGTAAACCAAAATTTGAAGGACCAGAAGTCTAAGCCACAGATGGAAAGTTACTTTCTCACAGTGCCTTTAATTTTTGAATTGATGACACACTGTTCCCCATAAGACGACAGTCACTTTTTGATTTGATTGTTTAGCAGATGGACTTGTGCCTTTTCTTATGTTAATCATTTTAAGCTTTCTTGATTTTTCTGTCTTTTCCTGTCAGAGGGGGAAAGGGAAAGATGGCTGTTTCTGTATGCAGGACATGGATGTTTCTTCTCCTTGGCTGCCCTCAGCACTTACAGCTTTTTAATTCTCTGTGGTTCAACCAATCAGAGAGCTGTTGTCAGGCGAAATTTCTTTAGCTAAAAAGGTTCTTCTATTGCTCAGTCTCGAATTATCCCTGTTACTGCTTCAGAAAGAATTATTGTATCACCTAATTCAAGGATATGCAAAGCCATATTTTCAAGTTGTAAAAATCTCCTGGTTTTTCAAATATAGTCAGCTAACTCCCAGTTCAGTTTACAGTACCAAGTATGTGGTCTCTTGCATACCTGCACATTAAAAAAAATTTTTTTTTGAATATGTTTCATTAACAAAGAAAAGATAACACATATAAAACACAACTCAAAAAGTTACATTTATTCACCCTCATACATTCCTTCTTAAAGATTTACACAATTTCTTGTCATTTACTTCCCAAATTCTTAAACTATTTCAGCACAATCACATTCTTGACATTGTATCTAATATTGCATTATCTTTTCCAGCTTTGGGAACCATTTTCATATTGAATGGTCAAATCAATAGGCTTGCATTTTGCATGTTAAGTTTCTCCACAACAGCTGGTGGACGATGGTCAGTATAGATTAATGTTTCTTCACATTCAGGACAGACACAGATTCAAAACATTGAACAGCCGATAATAATCTAGTGTCGAGTAGTTCTAATTTTGATTTAATTGTTTAGGAAAGTATTCCACTGGCCTCTTTATTCTGAATTTATCCCCTCATGACAATACTTCACCTATCTCCAAGTTATTAGGATCAATTAACCTTTTAAAAAGTTTTATAAAATTAGGGGCGGCCATTTCTCATTCATTTATTAGGATTGTCTTCACCTTCTGAAAGGCTGCTTGGCACTTGGCTGACCATATCACCTTTGCCTGTTTTCATAACAAATCTATTAAAGGTAAAGCAGTCGTGTGGAAGTTAAGCACAATCTTCTGGAAAAAACTACACATTCTCAAAAATCTCATGATTTCCAATTTAAAACTCCCCATTCCTGAAAGTATGAGAACATTCACTTTCCTTGTCCCAGGCAACTCTTATCTTTGCCTGCAATATATTGGAGGTAACTTACCCTCACTATTGCAAACTCACTCTAGGCAAGACTTATTATAAAGCCAGCTAACTGTAATTGCATTTAAAGGTCTTCTATTTACTTTGCATGTTCCTCCTAGATGTTACTGTATATTACAAAATTACCCAAATAAATTACTGGTTAAACCCTTTAGATATGACTTGATTAATACGATTTTGGGATGTAACTGGGGCATTTTTAAACCCAAAGGGCATCTCTTGACATTGATGTTACCCATTTGGTGTAACAAAGGCTGGCATCTTTTGATAACTTTTGATGTTGACGGCATTTGCCAGAACCCCTTCAATAGATTAGTCTTACAAATACATGATACTCTGTCAACATTATCACTAGACCTTTTTAAACAAAGAATTGGTTAGTAATGTGTTTTCATTATCGTATGTACTTTTCTGTAATCTATACAGTTTCAAGTCAACTTATCCAGTTTAGAAACTAACATCATTCATACACTTAACTGCTTTGCCTTGATTCAGTCGAGCAATTTTGCAACATTCCTTGGATCTTGTCTGGCCAGCATAGTATATCCAGTTGTATCCCTGCAGATGTCCTTGAATTTCTCAAATATTCTTAAAGACATCCTGTTGTGTTTCACCCAGTTACAAACATATACCATATAAACATACTACTAGTTAAATATTGGCTAATCAAATTTAGAATGTTCACTTTCCTCTACCACATTTTTACCAACCCTGTGATCCTCCACTACTCTAATCACCTGACACACGCGCTCTTTCTTATCTTTCTCCTTCCAATGATACCATTTTAATGTGCTGATTTGATTTGTTATTGTCACATATACCTAGGTATAGTTAAAAGCTTTGTTTTAGCTGCAGCACAGGCAGATCATACCATACAAAGTACATGAGGGTAATAGAACAGAGCGAAGAAAACAATGTTATGGCTGCAGAGAGAAGTTGCACAGAGAAAGAGATGAACCTTAAATTTCAATTTGCGTGCTTGTTTGCCATAACCATTTTCTACCTTACAATTAAGCATATCTATCAGATGAGTAATTTTACTAATCTTCTTAAACATTGTGTATTCACCACTGAATCTTGTCTTCATAGGTTCACACTGTAAAGGTCACAACGCTGACATTTTGTCTTCTGTTTGAAACATTCTAGCTGGAGCATGTTTATCTGCATATTCTTTTACCTTTGCCTGCAAAGTTTTTTAAATGCTCCTGTGCTGTAAACTTCTGAGAGTCTCCGAAGAAACATGGACACGTAATACAAAATTGAGGACTCATCTTTTAAAGTTAAAAAGGCCTGCTTAATCAAATTTGATGGACTTATTACTTCATGACCATAGATCAATTTGAACAGACTAAATCTAATAGATTCATTTGGTAAATCTCTGTGAGAAATAGTAAGAAATCTAATCCATTATCCCAATCCTGTAGGCTTTAATCATTGTTCTGAGAGTCTGATAATAACCCTCGGAAGCTCCCTGTGTTAGCAGATGATCGTTATACTGAAACAGCTTATATTAAAGTTTTGGCAAAGATCTGTAGCTCGGGTTGCGGCTGAGATTGTTGACTTGTTCGCTGAGCTGGCTTGTTCTCGTTCAGACATTTCGTCACCCTGCTGATGTCACCTAGCGTGGTGAACAAACGTCTGAACGAGAACAAGCCAGCTCGCCAAACAAGTCAACAATATCACAGTTTATATTGGCGTGTATTCACTTGCTTAATTCTGGATCTGCTTTTTGAGCTGCAACTATTGCAGGCATGTTAATCGCTTATTTTGAATCATCTGCATCTTTAAGGAAAGCTTCAGCAAGCTTTACCCTCTACCTGCGGTATTACTTTGACCTCTGGTGATGGAGTGTGTTTGGTCATTTCTCTGGTCACCAAACATGAGGGAAAAATACCTGTAACTGTACTCCTGTAACTATTCTGTCCCTTTAACCTTATTCAGGCTTTCTGTGATTATAAGCAAAGCTATAACCTTTGCTCTAGTCAAACCACTACTACGGCATATTTCTTAATGGTCAATTTCTTAATAACTCCTACCTCCACTGTCCCAAACACCAATCACATTCCAATTGTATCTAGTACAATGGACCAGGATATACTTTCCACAAATACCATTCATTTGACTTTCATTGCACTCTCTGAAGCGAAAAACAATGTCCTTATCCAGTAAAAGAATTTGGTAGTTCCTGTGTCCCTTAGCATAGTTATCGGTTTACCTGTGTCATTTATAGAAATGCTATATTATCTTTTGATAAAAACCTTTTCTATTGTTCAACTACATTATTCACCTTCTTTAACTCACACCCAGTTTCTTGATTAAAGTTAAAGTTACACTTAGATCCTGATATTTTCTTTTGAGTTCCCTTTTCATTCTCACTCCTATAAACTCCGACAAATCCCGGGGGCTTTGCATAGTATTCGAAATGATGGTGTTCTACATTAACACAATGCAAACACTGAAGTCATCAACTTTCACCTTCATCTTCAACACCTTCCTTTCTGATCAGAAGAGGGCATCTTGGGGAAATCTCTGCTGTCTTTTATTCACCTTGTTTACCGGCCTTGCTATCACTCTCCCATCCACTGCTCTCTTGAGTTTATGGGGTGACATAAAAAAGATCATTTAGTTTTATGGATCATCACATAATCATCAGCCATTACTGCTGCCTGTGCATCAGTTGGAAACACTCCAGTTTTCACATAGGCTCCAAATACAAAATGTAGTGTTATTTTCATTCTTTTCCAAGCGAAAGATTTCTTTAATGGTTTCATATGAGATATTTACTCCTAATGTCCACATCCATCTGTCAAACTTACTTTGCTTTACTGTTTCAAATTCAATGTAGGGTTGGCCAGGTTGAGTCCTCAAATTTTCAAAGTTTTGCCTGTATGTTTCAGGAACTAATTTACATGCACCCAAAGTAATCTTATGGTGACATAATCCTTCAAAACCTCCTCTGACTGTGATGCATAACATTTCATTTGCTCTATTTGTCAGCTTACTTTGCATGGGATATATTCAGTTGCCCTAAGGCCACTTCACTTGTTTTGCTGGGCTGAACCGTATTATATTTTGGATAAGTGTTAATTTTGTCAAGTTTCACAAAGATTCCTGTGAAGCCAAGTGAGATTTCTCACCATATCATACCAAGCTTGTCTCATTAAGTACAGAGATAGTAAGAACTGCCGATGCTGGAGAATCTCAGATAACAAGGTGTAGAGCTGGTTGAACACAGCAGGCCAAGCAGCATCAGAGGAGCAGGAAAGCTGATGTTTCAGGTCTGGACCCTTTTTCAGAAATGGGGGAGGGGAAGGGGATTCTGAAATAAATAGAGAGAGGTGGAGGCGGATGGAAGATGGATAAAGGAGCAGTTAGGTGGAGAGGAGATGGTTTCCAGGTGGTTGCCAGAGATGGAAACAGAGGTCCAGGAAGGAGAGAGAGGTCCTGGACCTCTCTGTTTCTATCTCTGGCAACCACCTGGAAACCGATATCCATTTCAAGCCT
Organism: Rhincodon typus; assembly: GCF_021869965.1. Classification (NCBI taxonomy): domain Eukaryota; kingdom Metazoa; phylum Chordata; class Chondrichthyes; order Orectolobiformes; family Rhincodontidae; genus Rhincodon; species Rhincodon typus. Next base: position 48,325,993 of record NC_063343.1, on the reverse strand, counting down.
ACCGACTCCCACAGCTACCCAGAAGACACCTCCTCTCATCCACCTTACTGCAAAAATGCCATCCCCTATTTCCAATTCCTTCTCCTCCGCCATATCTGCACCCAAGATGAGGCATTCCACTCCCGGACATCCCAGTTGTCCTCGTTTTTCAAGGACTGCAACTTCCCCTCCACAGTGGTCGAAAATGCCCTCGACCGCATCTCTCGAGTTTCCCGCAACTCATCCCTCATACCCCCTCCTCGCAATAACAACCAAAACAGAATCCCCCTCATCCTCATGTACCACCCCACCAACCTCCGGATCCAACACATCATCCTCCGGTATTTCCGCCATCTGCAATCTGACCCCACCACCAAAGATATTTTTCCCTCCCCACCCTTATCCACCTTCTGGAGGGACCACTCTCTCCATGACTCCCTTATCCGCTCCACACTCACCACCAGTCCCACCACACCCGGCACTTTCCCCTGCCACCGCAGGATGTGCTACACCTACCCCTACACCTACCCCCTCACCCCCATCCCAGGCCCCAAGAAAACCTTCCACATCAAGTAGATGTTCACCTACACATCTGCTAATGTGGTATACTGTATCCGCTGTTCCCGATGTGGCCTGCTGTATATCGGGGAAACCAAGCGGAGGCTTGGAGACCGCTTTGTGGAACACCTACGCTTGGTTCACGACAAATGACTGCACCTCCCAGTCGCGAACCACTTCAACTCCCCCTCCCACTCCTTGGACGACATGTCCATCCTGGGCCTCCTGCAGTGCCACAACGATGCCACCCGAAGGTTGCAGGAACAGCATCTTATATTTTGCTTGGGAACCCTGCAGCCCAATGGTATCAATGTGGACTTCACAAGCTTCAACATCTCCCCACCCCAGACTGCATCCCAAAACCAGCCCAGCTCATCCTCACCTCCCTAACCTGTCCTTCCTCCCACCTATCCACTCTCCCACCTCAATCCCCACCCCACCTCCTTGACCTGTCCGTATTCCCTGGACTAACCAACCCCCGCCCTAACTCCCCACGTATACTCACCTTTACTGGCTCCATCCCCGCCTGTTTGACCTGTCTGTCTCCTCTCCACCTATCTGCTCCTTTATCCATCTTCCATCCGCCTCCCCCTCTCTCTCTATTTATTTCAGAATCCCCTTCCCCTCCCCCCATTTCTGAAGAAGGGTCCAGACCCGAAACATCAGCTTTCCTGCTCCTCTGATGCTGCTTGGCCTGCTGTGTTCATCCAGCTCTACATCTTGTTATCTCATTAAGTACAGACCTGCCCTTAAGGCACTGCTCTTAACTGATGCTAGTCCAATTCTACCACTCACTGCCTACAAAATCTCACCACTCGCTAGTGAGTTATATTTTATCACAGTATTGCACACATGATCTGACTAGTACCTTGTGAAGTATTAGCAAGACTTTCTTACTTTTATACTCTTATCACCTTTGAAATGACATCTGCCTTCCCTATTACCCTCCAGGTTATTGCTGCTCTCATTATCTCCTGATTTCTTCTCTTCCCTACCATATGATTACTGCTGGGGGATGGGGTATTGATTCCTCCTACCAGTGTCCACTTCTATTTATTTCTTACCTCCACCCGTTTTGTATATTCCGATCCAGTATCACTTCTTGCTATGGTATTTATGCCATCCTCTTCTAACAAAGCTACTCCATCATGCTATCCATCCCTCCTATTTTCTTGAACATTTACATACTTCTGAACATTTGGTTCCCAAATAGATCAGCCGACCACCTTCTCAGATGAGGGAGAAGGGGTACATTGACCAGAATGTTGAGAGAGTCAACACTGATGATGATGATGCTGAGGAAGCCAGGGCAGCAGTGTGAGACAGGCCTGAGAGAACCTGATTGAGATTATGTTTATCGGAGAATGCCTTTGGATTAACATATTTCAGAACTATTGGCACAATTGTGGCATTCCTGTCCTCAACCGAATGTTTAGTTTATTTGTGCGATTATGTTATTTACTTCTGCAACTATATGTGAATTAAATGCCTCCGAATATGCATAATATGATTCATAGCCACAGAATATAAGCAATAGTTTGCTATTTTCCCAAACAGTAGAGAGAAGCTAGATGGTAACAATTCTTGACATGAAAGCCTGAATGGATACCTCCAGCTCTCTGCTTGCTTCCCCAGGCCTCTGGCTTGGCCAATAATCCCTGACATCTCATGGTATGGTTCATGAACTGTGACTGCCTGCATCCTTTCTCCAAAAGAGGTTATGTTGGACCAAAACCAGTCTAACCACATAGTCATGGCACATCTTCGACTCACTTAGAACACAGTTATCCACTTCAATTCTGCACTTTGGTGCTCACCTTTCAATGTAATACTGCAGCCAGGCCAGATTACAGACAGGGGCTGGTATCCACCTCATGAATCAGACCAGATACATCTCAGGGCTCTTAGCTTGCTCTCTTAGTGCTCACTTACTTTGCACCCACTTGGATGCCCACAGGATCTCTCCCCTGCCTTGCCTTGCCTTGCCTCTTGGCACAACAGATAGCCAGGCAGCTTGTTACATTTGGCAACAATGAAGGTAGACCACGTTCAGATAGTAGGGTGGGTGTTCATCAGAAAGGAAAGGTTGTAAAGTGTTGTGACTGAGTAAATAAGAAGCAGAGAAGTTAGGAAAGGTTGTTTGGGATAGAAGGGGAGGGAAAGATATTGAGAGAAAATGCTGCACACAATATTGAGAGTGCAGACTATGTAACTTGGAAGAAAGTGGATGCAATAACGGAATTAGAGTGAGAGTGAGATATTGAAGAGAAAATAATGGTGCCTACCCTTGCATAAGTCACTCGTGTATTTGTCGAATAATTGTATATTTCTCCAGCCCATGGATACTGCAGTGACCCAGGTGATTACTTTGGATCAGGCTGGTAGATTTAGACATAATGTGCTGCTGGTGTTTAAATATGGTGGTGCAATAGCAGGGCCGTAGAAGCATGTGCATATTTAATGAGGTGAGATAAATTGCTAGATCTCACAGAGAAAAACTGTCCACGAAACTCCTTGAAATTGACACTTCAAATAATTCACCTGAGGGATGTAATTTAGTGATTTTCTCTGGAGGCATGTCTGGAGATAGGGTGGTGTCTGGGAGGGTGTTGATCAAATGCACTGAAAGTTTAACCTTTTATTCAGGACTGACCAAGGACCACATGCGAGAGATGAACAAAATGCATTGATCAAATTTATCAAGCAAGTTGATCAAGACCAAAGATGTGTTCATTCACAAGGTGGCAGTTACTTGGACATTGGTTCTTGCTTTCTGATTGACTGCAGCATTTCTTTTCATGGTGTAATGCTGACTGTGGATCTTGATGATCAGGTATGTTTCCTTGTCTTCTTCCAAAAATGTGTGCTAAATATTCTTCTGTGTCCTGATTTAAGTCTCTGCTTTTACTTTGTCATATTCCTTTTAAAACTGAATTGATTATTGCCTATGATTGGTACCTTGCCACTTGGATTGTTGTCCTATTAGGTACAATGCGTGTCAAAGGAACATACTTGGGTTAAATCTATTCCATTCGTTAACACTCAGCCAGCTTCCAGTTCCTTCATTAGTATTTCTGGTACAGCTGCCCCAGACCTACATATGCAAATGTAAATGAACATCTGATAGTGACGTCTCAATACATAGTATAAATTTTAGTTAAGTATAACTAAAACTTTTATGTAAAATTAGATACAACTAAACTTAGTTGAACATGTTTTGTGATTACATTCTATATTTTAACACCAGTCTTAGCTTAAAACCTCTCAAAGTGGGAGAATGCACTGGAGACTTTGTCACCTTTGTGTCTCAACTCAGAATGAAGAGCAGCTTTCCCATCCGAATGCCAATTGTTGCTGTTAATTAGTCATTTAAAGGTCTCCTCTTTTGAATGCTATACTCAAGCAATAGTAGCAGTGGTCTTGCCATAGATGGTTGTTGCTTAACAAATCATACTAGGTTTGTCTGAAGCCTCATGGCAGGGGTCCCTTATTCACAATCAGTCTCTTGATTGGGCGACTTGACATCAGTAAGTGGCAAGTGTTCTACTAAGTCAGACCTTGCATTTGCTTCTCACCCCCTCCAACCATCTAGCTGGCATCTCTGTGCCCATAACTCTAAACCTGTCTGCACACTACTGCTCTTCAGTGATTGATCATTGATTTCTGGGGAAGGTCCCTCTACAAAAAACAGAGAATGCTGGAGAAACTCAGCAAATCTGGCAGGATCTGTGCAGAGGGAAACTGAGTTAATATTTTGCTGATGTTTTAGCTCTTACTTACAGCAACTGGTGTACAGGGACACTCAAATCTTATTGCAATTCCCCCGTTCCCAATCCATCACTATTCAGGTACTAATCGGCCTTCTTTTTTCACTACCAAAGTGGATGACCTCACATGTATCCACATTACATTTCATCTGCCATGCATTTGGCCACTCACAAATTTTCCAAATCACACTGAAACATCGCTGCATCTTCCTCACAGTTCATTCTCCTACCTAGCTTTGTGATGCCTACAAACTTACATTTAGTGCCCTCATCTAAATCATTAATATATATTATGAATAACTGAGGTGCAACCACTGATCTATATGTTACCCCAATAGTCACTCCTTGCTACTTGGTAAAGTGACACATTCACTCCCATTCTTTGTTTCCTATCTGCCAACCAGTTCTCAATCAATGTCAGTACACTACCTCCAATCTCATGTGCTTTAATTTTGCATGGAAATCTCTTATGTCGAAAGCTTTCTGAAAGTCCAATTAAACCACATATACTGACTCCCTCTTATCAACTCCACTAGCGAAATCCTCAGAAATTCCAGTACAGTTTTTAGTAAATCCTTGCTGACTGTCCAAACATGTCACTGTTTTCCAAGTGCTTGACTATTGTCTTTTAAAATTAACTCTAGTATTTTCTGTAACATCAATGTCAGGCTAACCAATCTACCCTCTTTTCTTTATACCTCCTTTTTTTGAATGAAAAGGGGGATTACATTAGCTACTTTCCAATTCATAGGAACTGTTCCAGGGTCTATAGCATCTTGAAAAATGACCATCATTACATCACCATTTTTAGGGAATGAGATGATCTCAATGTTGAGATGGGCATCAGTGCCTTATCTTGACATAACCCATGTTGTTCAAATGCCAATAAGATATCCCCCAGTATGATTCCTATATTTATGGAAACAGGAGTTTTTAAAAAATGTCCTTTGGTCACTGTATTAAAATCATACCATTGTACTCTTCAGTAATTCTGCATCTAGGAGAAGATATTTTTTAAAAATTGCTTGGCAATTTAAAGAAATGTAAATTGCATCCATAAGACTTTTTGAACAGGAAAGAAGAGTTTATCCTCCTCAAAATACATAGAATGTTAAGTTCTAACCATCACCATCCACATAGAGTCATAGAGATATACAGGATGGAAACAGACCCTTTGATCCAACTCGCCTATGCCGACCAGATATCCTAAATAAATCTAGTCCCATTTGCCAGCATTTGGTCCCTATCCCTCTAAAACGTTCCGATTCATATACCCATCTAGGTGCCTTCAATTGGCCATTTAATCAGGATGCTAAAATTGACTATTTGGGGATTCCAAGCATAAATAAAAAAGAGCTGTTGTTGTAAGAGGTCAATCATCTCAGTCCCAGAATATTATAAGAGATTGTTTTAACATTGTTTACGGGAAGTGGGTGACATTGACTAAGCCAACATTTATTGTCCACCCTTAATTGCCCTGGAAAACAAACTGCCTTCTTGAACTGCTGCAATCCTTGGGATAAAGGAACACCTACAATGCTGTTAAGAAGGGAGTTCCAGGGTTTTAGCCCAGTGGCAGTGAAATTACCACAGTGTAGTTCTAAGTTAGGACGGTGAGTGGCTTGGAGGGGAACTGACAGGTGTGGAGTTGCTATGCATCTGCTTCCCTTGTTGTTCATAGCAGTTGTCATAGGTTTGAAAAATGTTGTTGAGGAGTCTTGGTGAGTAACTGCACAGCATCTTTTGGATGGTACACACTGCTGTCATCATGCTTCAGTGTGGACGGAAAATCAGAAATGAACGAGGATCCCGACCTGAAACGTCAATTTTCCTGCTCCTCTGATGCTGCCTGGCCTGCTGTGCTCCTCCAGCTCCACACTGAGTTATCTCTGACTCCAGCATCAGCAGTTCTTATTATCTTTGTGTACTTACTGGACTTGTTTTTATGTCTGCAAAACATAAAGCCTTTGGGATAAGTCATGATTATGAAACCATGCTATGTGTATTGCTTAGAGTAAAAAGAAATGCATTTTGCAGCTAATCCGTAGGAAATGGTCTCTGTTGAATGATATCAAGCTTCAGTTAAAGATTAAACATTGTTATTAAAGTACATCTTTAGTAAGCCCATCAGGAGTCATTATGTTTGTACATTGCTATCTCATGATTATGGGATGCAAGCAGATGAAATGTGATTATCTGTAGGCATATCAATGAGCGAGCATTTTGGAGATAGTGACTATAACTCAGCTAGATTTAGTATAATTATGGAAAAGGGTAATGATAAGCCAGTCATAAAAGTTCTAACCTGAGGAAGGGCTAATTTTGTTATGGTAAGATACAATGTGGCCAAACAGACTGAGAACAGAAACTTGCAGATAAAACTGCATTAGAGTAGTAGGAGGGTTTCAAGCAGAAAATAGCAAGATTAAAGGGTTAAATGTGTCCCTGTAAAGACAAAGGGTGGGACCAAGACTGGAGAACCCTGGATACAATGGGGATAAAGGTTAAGATCGTTGTGATGCCACTTGGAAACTGGAGGAGCAGCACCTCATATTCCACCTTGGAAGCCTACAACCCAATGGTCTCAATGTGGACTTTACTAGTTTCAAAATCTCCCCACCCCCGGCCTCATCCTGTGACCAACCCTTCCTCTAATCTCCGCCTCCTTGACCTGATACAACCTGTCCATCTTCTCTCCCACCTATCTGCTCCTCCCACTTCACTGACCAATCCCCACCACTGCCTACCTACCTTCCCCAGCCCCACCCCTCCTCTCTCTATTTATTTCAGAGCTCCCTTGCCCCTCCCCCATTTCTGAAGATGGGTCCCGACCCAAAACGTCAGCTTTCCTGCTCCTCTGATGCTGCCTGGCCCGCTGTGCTTCTCCAGCTCCACACTGTGTTATCTCCACCACCACCCTCTGTCTTCTACATTCGAGCCAGTTCTGTATCCAAATGGCTAGTTATGCCTCTATTCGATGTGATCTAACCTTGCTAACCAGTCTACCATGAGGAACATTGTCAAATGTTTTATTAAAGTCCATATAGATCACGTTATCCACTCTTCTCTCATCAATTTTCTTTGTTACTACTTCAAAAAACTCAATCAAATTAGTGAGATATGAGACCTGCCAAAAGAAGCTGCATAAAATACCGCCTCTTTCAGATTGAACACAATTCAACAGGACGTTCAAGATTCCATGCCAATTTACCAATCTGTGAACTGTGAAATGCTGAACATTAACCAATGGCAGCAAGGGGAAAAGGACGTGCCTCAGGTTTGCTTGCAACCTGCTGGATATCACGAGGAACTGCAGTGCACAACACTTGGATACCAGAAGCTGACTGAAACCTGAAAAGCTGCGTAAATTCAGTACCATCTGACATTACTGAGTGAGGTGTCACTGACTGAGGCTTTCTCCTGAATAATGAAGATGATCTATAAAGTATTGACATTTGAAGGTTAGGTCAACTAAAGATACCACAAATACAATCACATTGATGAGAATGCATTCATTCAGCAACAGAAAGTTCAAATATACAGAAATAGCAAAGTTCTAGGTACTTTGGACTAGACTGTGGCTGTTTGCTGTGTAATAAACAAGAAGTTACACAATGGAAAGAAGTCCGCAGCCAGCTCATTCATCGGGAAGGTTTCAATTTGTTTCTATCTGGCTTCTTATGCTTGACAGTGCATAGATCTATCATGGTCTCTTAGAAATCCCTCCCAGTCGATGATCCTGATTCTCATCTTCAAAGGCTTGCTTTTGATCTCTATTTCCACTGCATACTGAATATTTCTCTTTTTCAATTTCAGTTATAAAGGGCACAGTGTGCCACAATGATGCAGCACAGATTTTCTGTGTTATATTGCAAGGCCTCACAAGAGTGGACCAAGCATCAAAACCTCACATCAAGGAACCCTATGGTCTGTTCTGTTCCAGCCCCAGTAAGACCATAGGCAATGTTGTATTTCGATTTTGTGTCAGTCTAAGAGTTTTGTAAAGGCATCATTAGCATGTTTGCAGGGTTTCCCTTGTTGCCCAGCAACTATCCCTGTATTACCCAAGAACCTCAGAAGGATGCAGGAACCTGAGAGGCCTCCAGTTTGTAGACAAAATGGCACCTCCCCATATATCTCGTCCATACCTTCAGAATCTTGAACCAATGGTCACAGAAAAACTGGATATTGATGAAGTGGAAGCCCTCTTGGTTGACGAACTCTGCAATTTGGTGACAGAATGTTCTAAAGCAATGCGGGTTCAGTCTATAGTGACCTGCACCTGGGGCAAGCCAGGAATGTTGGAGAATCCCACCACACAAGCTGCTTTTCTTGATTTATAAACTAGTATAATGTAGATGCATTTGTGACCCACAGATTGGGAGATGCTACACATGTTTCCAGGTGCTTCTTGGAAGTTACCGTTGGCATGAAAATTCGATGCAGATGCTACCTGGATGGTCACTGGGATGGGATGGGATGGACACCCATTCCTATTGAGCACAGGTCCTGCTCAAGTAAACAATACAGTTTAGTCATAATGGCCTGAAACATCCTTAGTCTTTGCCTGCATTGGATTATTGATGAATGTAGAAAATGACAGCAAGGCTGATAGATTCACAGTCTGGTCAATCTCCACTGCCTCCCTGGGGGGTCTTCATGTGCTGTTTCTCCCTCTGGTGTGTATGCAGCAGCCATTGGACTTACTGTTCTAGCTAGGCGTGCTGACAATGTTTAATTACTTTCTCACTTGATTTTGTCATCACGGTTTCCTCAAGGCCATAAGAAATCCTCCAACCTCAAGCTCCGTCTCCAGCGTGCGAGCACGAAGTCCACGGGGAATATTAGAAATAGAACAGCATACCAGTAAATGTACTCCTCAGCCCTCACATGGTGATGACACTCCTGAATGAGACAAGGTTTCAGGAGCACATGGACATGAAGACATAAAGAAGATAGATTAGTGTTTAACCTAGCATAGCAATAAGTCAGGGCCTGGTATGTCAACAATTACCATGTACAACAATATTTAGTATTGGCACATAAAAACTAGCATTACTTTGATGTCTAAATCCAAATGTTGTTCATGACATTGCCTTCTCCTGTCCAGTCTGTGAAGTACCCAAACTGGTAGGGCTGAATATTCTTTTTTTTTGGTTAAATGTCAATTACAGGGAGTGTAATAGAGGGCTTTCACCTCTGACCTCTATTAAATTCTCTCACTCAGTTCTCCACTGATGACCTTTATTACTATGCCCTCAGGCGCCAAGGCACACTTTTAGCACAGTTTTGTGGTTCAAAGAGGCAGAAGTGCTTGCTGGTTCCAGAAACTTCAAGCGGTTATTCACAATTGCAGTTGCATAACATTCCAATGGTACCAACCAGCCCACTTCTTTTCACAGTGTATTGTTCAACTATAAACTCAAACGAATCGGCAGGCCATTCTCTTTCCCAGAATTGACAAAGGAAACCCTGGCACCAGACGCTACCAACCTGGTCTGAAATAGAACCCTAGGTCAGCGTTGTGTCCATAAATGAAAGGAACATGTGGTAATGCATTGAAAAGATCAATGACCTTCTGTCATCTGCAATGGTAAGTGCCTCTGCCTCCTCTCACTCACTGTATTTGTGCCACTGCACACACCTCCCACCAAGGCTTAGGATCAACCGCGCTTAGTATTGCATGAAGCTTCTCCAGTCTCATCTCTCCCGTACCCTCAAAACTGCAAAGTCTCATTGCCCTTTGCATTTCCTACTCAGTCAGTTGGGACTTCTGCGATGCAGAATGAACAAATGAATCACAGGAGGTTAGTATGCAGGTCCAGCATGCCATCAGGAAAGCTAGTAGAGTGTTCTGTTATATTGTGATGGGAATTGAATGCAAGAGTAGGGAGGTTATGCCTCAGTTTATAGGACATTAGTGAAACTGCATCTGCACGTACTGTGCACATACTGCCTCTGAACATGCAAGAAGCCATTATGTGACATCAAACGACATGATGAAAAAGTCTTTGTTGTTGCTAAATTGTCGGATTGCTTGTTCGATAGTGGGTGGATAAGCAAAGATTAAATATCACATTTCACTGAGGGTTGCTTGTCTTTTGGTATTTTAAACAAATGGCTACTCTTGAGGTATCAGCTTAAACATTAAAGGGGTGTTATTCAGAAGAAAGTTTGTAAAATTTGGGTGTGCAATCAACTTACTTTGTGTCTCCACTTTTTATAACACCAATGGAAATTTCAAGTGGATACGTGCAGATAAAAATTAGGCACTTGGTCTAGACATTCCAGGATTGATATGGACCAGATCTTCAACAGGGAAGGGGAAGAAGAAGGAAATTAAAATTATAGTTTTAAAAAAAATCTTAAGATTATCTGTACCATTTTAAATTTAAAAATACTCCTGATCTTCCTTCAGCACCTAAACTCCACAAAGAGAGAGAGAGATTATTTCAGAAATGTAAACCTTTGCATCTGAACTTTGTTAAGGAACATTGGACCATAATAATTCTGACAACAACAAGGTCAACAATCCATCTCATTTGTCTTCTAGTCACCCGAGAGACAGATAACACAAGCTGTTGTCTAATCGAAGCAACAATTTTCTATCAAAACAATTGATATTAGATACGGTCATGACATGAGATATGATGTGTTAAGAATCTTAACTGAATGTTAATTGCAGAAATGAGAAATTATATAAATGAAACTTTTTGTGATCCAAATTCGTTCAAAACTTGTTGCTTTCAGGTTAATAAATGTATAAAATGACTGCGAAACAGTTAATCAGCAACAAATACATAAACTTATTAGGTGTGTAAGTAAAACAAAGTAATGTTCCAGAGAGCTTAGGTACAATTAAATAGAAGTTGAAATGTTTGGCAGATTCTCATCAGCAAGTTAATGAGTTACAACTACAGAACAGGGAAAAATGCTCATTGAACCAGGTTAAACAATCAAGGCCAAAGGTTGACGAGAGGAGCAATGCAAGAGTAACGTTATTTGCCTGACTGCAAAATAGAGCTGCATGGAGTGGAAATTAAATGTAGGCGAGATAGAATTATAACTACAAGAACGACTGTTTGATTTTCCTTTACTGCCCTCCCTCTTTCCAGTAATTTTCTTCACTCTTCACGTCATGATAGATTTCATGTGCAGGTTCAGTTCCATGGTGTACTTCCCCATGTAGCAATTTAATCATGAAAATGGGAGTCAGAAGCCTACTCAAAGTGTAAGTAGGGTGTGGGTATTTGCGAATAACTTCAAACTCATGCAACATCCAATCAGGACGTCTTAAAACACATAAAAGTGGATAAATCCCCGGGACCTGCTCAGGTGTACCCTAGAAATCAGGGAAGCTAGGGAAGTGATTGCTGGGCCCCTTGTTGAGATATTTGTATCATCGATAGCCACAGGTGAGGTGCCAGAAGACTGGAGGTTGGCTAACATGGTGCCACTATTTAAGAACGGTGGTAAGGAAAAGCCAGGGAACTATAGACCGGTGAGCCTGACATCAGTGGTGGCAAGTTTTTGGACAGAGTCCTGAGGAACAGCATTTACATGTATTTGGAAAGGCAAGAACTGATTAGGGATGGTCAACATGGCTTTGTGTGTGGGAAATTGTGTCTCACAACTTGATTGAGTTTTTTTGGGAAGTAGTAACACAGAGGATTGATGAGGGCAGAGTGGTGGACATGATCTATATGGACTTCAGTGAGGCATTCCCCAAGGTTCCTCATGGAAGAATGGTTAGCAAGGTTAGATCACATGGAATAGAAGGAGAACTACCTATTTGGATACAGAACTGATTTGAAGGTAGAAGATGGAGGGTGGTGGTGGAAGTTGCTTTTCAGACTGGAGGCCTGTGACCAGCGGTGTGCCACAAGGATAAGTGCTGGATCCACTGCTTTTGTCACTTGTATAAATGATTTGGATGTGAATATAGGAGGTGTGGTTAGTAAGTTTGCAGATGATGCCAAAATTAGAGGAGCAATGGACAGCAAAGAAGGTTACCTCAGAGTACAATGGGGCCTTGATCAGATGGGCCAATAGGCCGAGGATAGTAGATGGAGTTTAATTTAGATAAATGTGAAGTGCTGCATTTTGGAAAGGCAAATCAAAGCAGTACTTATACATTTAATAGTAAGGTCCTGGAGAGTGCTGATGCACAAAGACACCTTGGAGTGCACGTTCATAGTTCCTTGAAAGTGGACTCCCAGGTGGACAGGATAGTGAAGACAGCATTTGGTATGCTTGCCTTTATTGGTCAGTGCATTGAGTATAGGAGTTGGGAGGTCGTGTTGTGGTTGTACAGGATATTAGTTAGGCCACTATTGGAATGCTGCATGCAATTCTTGTCTCCCTGCTATAGGAAGGATGTTGTGTAACTTGTAAGGGTTCAGAAAAGATTTACAAGGATGTCGCCAGGGTTAGAGGGTTTAGGTTATAGGTAGAGACTGAATAGACTGGGGTTATTTGCCCTGGAGCATTGGAGGCCGAGGAGTGACCTTATAGAGATTTATAAAATCATGAGGGGCATGGATAGGGTAAATAGACAAGGTCTTTTTCCTAGGTTGGGGAAGTCCAACACTAGAGGGCAAAGGTTTAAAGTAGGAGAGTAAAGATTTAAGGGACAATTCTTTCACACAGAGTGTGGCGTGTGTATGGAATGAGTTGCCAGTTATAAAAAAGACATCTGGATGGGTATATGAATAGGAAGGGTTTAGAGGAATAAGGGCCAAATGCTGGCAAATGATACTGAATTAATTTAGGATATCTGTTCGGCATGGATGAGTTGGACCGAAGGCTCTGTTTCCATGCTGTATATCTCGATGACTCTGTGACTCTGAAAGTAGAAGCATCATATGAAGCTGCAAATAGCTGGAGGTAATAGGAGTCTTTGCTGGGGCTTCAACTTTTTATGATTTAGATTAGGGATTAGAATGAGGGAATTGAAGGCATAGTGACTAAATTTGTAGATGATACAGTCGGAAAGTATGCTGTGAAGGAGACATAACAAGACCGATATAGAAAGGTTAAATCAGTGTCCAAAAGCCTGGCAGATAGAATATAATGTGTGACAATGTAAGGTTGTTCACATTGGTGGGAAGAATAAAAGAATGGTGTATTATTTAAATAGAGAATGACTGCATAATTCCGAGGTGCTGAGCAATCAACTTGTTCTCATGCATATATATCGAAGTCAGTATGTGTGTCCAGCAAGAGATTAAGAAGGCTAATGGAATACTATCCTTTATTATGAGAGGAATTGTACATAAAATTAATGATGGTGGAGATAAATAGATTGTTGTTAAGCAAGGAAATCAAATGTCATCATGAGTAGATGGGAATATGAAATTTGGAACACAAATTAAGTAGCCATAATATTATCTTAAGCTGAATGGCCTACTTCTGCTCATAATTTGTATGTTGTTTGTATGTACATAACAAGGAAAGCAACATCTTGTACCCCTTTGCACTGAATTCCCACTTGGATCATATTCACGTCTGTCGCACCCTCTTAATATTACTCGCGGGAATACTATCACTCTGTTCTCTCTCCTCAGAATTTTCAATTGTTAAAATTTCTGTCCTGAGTATTCTGTTAATGGTGTGCTCAGTTCTGCTGTTACTCAGTCCTTTGCTTGGAATTTTATGAATCTCCCCAGAAATAAGCTGGCAGGTGGGGAGGAATAAAACTGACTGTGATCACAGGGGGCACCATGCCCATCACTATTTTATAGCAAGCCAAGGAATACCCTGCCTGACTCCTATCCATCTCCACTGGTATTTTACTAGCAGCAGGAGAGCTGTCAAATGACACACCTAGCCTTGAGCCAATTGTAGCCATTGGCCGATTATGGGTCTCTTGTCATTGATGCTGCTATTAGCTGTGTGCTCGGCTGTTCCCTCCTGTTTGTATATCTTGTGCCCAAAAGAGGCTTCTGCCCACTCACCCTCCAATGGTGTTCACCTTTCCTGTTTGTCTGGTGCTCTTCATCACAGTGTTGTATTCCCCTCACTAGGATCTGCTGACTAGTCCCAGTTAAAAACACACCATTCTTATCTGATGGTCTATTCTCTTGTGACAATCCTGTGAGTTCCAGCAGTGACCATCACACCTGAAGTTAGTGTTGATCCTGGAGATCTATTTGGTTGAGGGTGAGGGAATTTCAAATTGAACCCGTTAACAGCCTGGCGACTGTTCAGTCAGGCTTGGACTTTCTGGTTGGGGGACTGGGCCATCCTCCACTCAAAATTCCTGTCTCTGTTTTGGATCAGCATGATCAAGGGTAAAAACTGAATCCAACATTTACACAGAGCAAAGATTTCTACCCCGCTTAGAGCATTACGATCCATTTAGAAGTCACTTTCTATCTACAGTGTAGAAACAGACTTTGAATGCAACTAATCTATGCCAAACAGAGCCCTCCTGCTATATCTCTTCACCCAACCCTGTCAGCATGAGTACACTAGGTGTATATCAGCATAATTTCAATGATCAACAAAATAATGGCTGTCATTGGAAACAGTGAAATTAGGTGGAACTTACTTATGAATACCTTGATCAGCGATGCTCAGTTTGAGTTCTGCCGGTATTGCTTGACTTCAGACCTCATTACAGCCTGGGTTCAAACATATGCAAAAGAGCTGAAAACCAGTGGTGGGGAGAGAGTGACTGCCTTACACCAGGATGGTATTTGATCTAACTGACATTCATGTTCCAGCAATATCACAAAATCAAAATGGTACAGGTGGTTATAGCTTTTCATTCATCATGAATTCATGTTTAATAATAAAATGACTTCCACATTGCAATTGTGTATTAAAAATACGAAGGAGCCTTTATTTATTAATCAATACTAGGCTATTTTTCATCAATGCTGGAATCATAGACACTAATCATTGTATGTTAATCTGTAGTAGCAAATCAGAAGCTGTCAACAAAAATTGCAGAATATAACATATATTTTACACTTGGCTGTCACATGCAGAAACAGGATACATCCCACAACTCTACCAAGTATCAATCTAGCACTTGTACAGTCACAGAATATATGTTCAAAGACTTCAAATTTCCATTTCATACAAAAAGATGTTCTTTGTTTCTTATTTGTGCCTAGGTTTGGTGGACAAGTAGTTTTCAACCCAGCCATCGACAAGCTGAGATCACACTTTGCTGCAACATCGGAATTTACCTGTAACCACCAGCCAATCTCATGAATAACAATCAAACTCGAATTGTCTCTTTGTTTGTTACTGTATACATATGGACCCAACAAGAACCACAGCTTCCTTACCACCTGCAGGATCTTGAGGACCCTGTTCCCTGCTTCAGACATGGGCAGAGGGAAGAATCTCACATGGCCCCGCCGTTGCATAATGCCTTCCTGCATGCCCCCCTTTAGGCTTCTGATGTTTGCTGGAAAGCGAATGGCTCAACAGGAAACTAAACGGATGAAGGTGGAGGTATCAAAGGAGATCAGCAGCTTGGATAGAGTTCAGTGGCCTGGCTCGAATCACCAGAGGAGGTCAGCAGCCATCAGCTGTCTGGAAAAGCAGGATCCAATGCCATGTGCAGACTGATGATCTTTACCGCACTGACTAACTTAAATCTTCCTTAGGGTACGCACAAATGGTGCAGTGTGCATCCTGGGACATGCCAGCCTTCCAGAATAGCTGCATCTCTGCCCGGATGCACATATCTGGTACATTGAACAAGTGTCTATATGTTGCTGTTGGCAAGACAGCCCCTTGCACGATAGAAGTTGCAGCAGGAACTTTGTGCACATGAGTGTGTGTAGTCCATGTACTCAGGGCATTCAGATAGCTCCCATTTACCCCCACAGGAGAGGAGGCTCCAGAACACAAGTAAAAGGGCGAGGACAGATAGCATCATTCCCAACATTGCAATCTACTTATCCATGGAGATCAGTTTTGAAGGTGAAATGTTGGCATCATGCTTACAAATAAATTGCAGTAGCTGCAATGTCAGTGTCATCTCAGTCTCTGAGCTCTAACTGAATATATTCTACTCATTTGGCTTGCAGCAAATAGGTGTGCCATTGATTTATCAAGTCAAGTGAGATTCCTGTTTTAGAATTAAAGTCTTCTTAAAAAAGTGTGAAAAACAGACTAATAAATAGAAACTGGAAACTATCACTGAATGACTCCAAATCCACCTAAAGGCTTTCACAAGCTTATGACAATAACTTGTCAGTACATTTCTTTGATTTGATTTATAGACTCAGAGTCATAGAGATGTATGTTACAGATGCAGACCTTTCGGTCCAACTGATCTATGCTGACCAGATATCCTAAATTAAACTAGTCCCATTTGCTAGCATTTGGCCCATATCCCTCTAAATGCCTCATATTCATGTACCCATCCATTTGACTTTTAAATGTTGTAATTGTACAAGCCTCCACCATCTCCTCTGGCAGCTCATTCCATACATGCACAACCCTCTTTGATTTGATTTGATTAAGTAGGAAGTGCAGTTGTCATGATGTGCTGGGCTAGTGCTACTATTCCCAGAGTTGTAACAAATGTGAAGATTTAATGAAAGTAATGACATTCCAATTTCCCTCTGATAGATTGCTACCTAGGATAAAACCAAACCATATCATGTTCTTTCAATAACAATAAAACAAATAACTATTTATTGTAACATTCTTAATATTAGCAAGAACAAGGAAAGACAGGATTTCTAATTTATGTAATTTAAATTTTATCCGTGTTAAAATGTGCACACACAAAGAAAAAACACAAAAGTGAGAGAAGGTATAAACAGTCAGAGAAATACAGTTCTCTATCACCAGTCCAAAAATGCAAAACTAGCTGGGTTAATTTCACCATGCTCAATTCTTTGATGTTGCCTTAATGTTAATTGCACAGTGAAAATTAGTAGATACTTTACTTGTTGGTTGGACCCTTGGGTCTGTCTTGTTGCTTTTGAGCATTAGAATTACTCCTTTCAGTGTCTCTGAATGTAGTTTTTGTGCTCTTTCGACAGAAAATTGGAGATAGCAATTTTACGGAGAAAGGAGACAGCAAAAAGATTGTTGCAGCTAACATCAGGAAGTTTCCTTGCTTCTCTTGGTATGATTTACTTTCCTCCCATGTGTTAAGCTGCAAACTGACCAATCAGAGACTCGTTGCTACACTGAGCTGTCCTGAACCCATCACAAATGGTGCCACTTAGTCTGGACTTAATGTCACCAAAAAATAGTGTTTTTCATATGCGTCAATTAGCTCCACTTAACTCCACAAAGCTGTAAACAGCTTAAGGGATGGCACAGTGGTTCAGTAGTTATGCCTCATGGTGTCAGGGGCCTGGGTTTGATTCCACTCTCAGGTGACTGCCTGTGTGGAGTTTGCACGTCCTCCCTGTATCGGTGTGGGTTTCCTCCCACAGTCCAAAGATGTGCAGGTTATGTGGATTGGTCATGCTAAATTGCCCAACAATGCCCAGGGGTGTGCAGCCTAGGTGGATTAGCCATGGGAAATATAGGGATAAGGTAGTGGGGTGAGTCTGGGTGGGATGCTCTTCAGAGGGTTGGTATGGACTCAATGGGCCAAATGCTTCCACACTGTAGGGATTCTATGATTCTAAAACTCCTTGCACTCTCTCTCTCTCTTTCTCTCACCTCCCTCTCCCCTTTTCAAAAATGATGTTTATTTTACCCATTTTCAATCTATAGTCCAAAAAAATATAAAGACGCGGTCTCTTCCTTACCTCTACACATAAAAGAAATACCATTTTAATGCATTTCATTGCGATGTATAGGGCACATAGACAACAAAACATAAAACTTACATCTATTCATACTCAGTCCTAAGAACATACGACTGATCTTTCCCATCATTTTTGTTGAACTTCATAGAAAACATCTCCTCACAAGACCTAATGAGTTTTCATGCATGAGTATCCCAAATTCACCTCATTAACTATCTAATATGCCCCTCCCATGTGATGCTAGCCTGATTCTCCCACTCGCTGTAGCCAGAATTATTCATCACAGCCAGGATATCCAGGAATCCCTGATGGCAGTCATATATTGAAAAGGGCCATTGTGAACCGAGTTAAGAGCTGGCATTCTGGAGTTGCCCTGCACAGTTTGTGACATTTGCCCTGTACAAGGGGGAATTGGCTCACTGCTTTGTGGACAAGGGCCTGGAGGTGCAGAGGAGGGTTGTCCCCTTTCCCTAAGATGACCAAAAGAGGCCATAACACTAATCTTTGCCAGCCTGGTCTGAGGTTGCCACCTGGGCCAGTGTAGTGTCAACCATCAAGAGGGATGTGCAGCAATGTCCGCAGGAAGATCAAAGGCCATTCACTCCAGCAGGGTAGTTTCCCATTGAAACTTATAAAGTATTTAGAGGCCAGGATGGGGTGGATGTGGAGAAGATGTTTCTGCAAATAGGAGAGACTAGAACCCGAGGGCATAGCCTCAGAGTAAAGGGATGACCCTTTAGAACTGAGATGAGGTGGAATTTCTCCAACTGAGAGTGGTTAATCTGTGGAACTCATTGCTGCAGAAGCCAAGTCATTGAGAGTATTTAAGACAGAGATGGATAGGTTCTTGATTGGTAAGAGGATCAAGGCTTACAGGAAGAAGGCAGGAGAATGGGGTTGAGAAACATATTAGCCATGATCAAATGGCAGAGCAGACTTGATGGTTTCTTAGGGGGCTCAAGAAATTTGGCATGTCTATAAGGTCCCTCACCAACTTCTATAGGTGTGCTATTGAAAGCAAACTGTCCAGGTGCATAACGGCCTGGTATGGCAACTGCTCTGCCCAGGAACATAAGAAACTACAGAAGGTGGTATGCGCAGGCCAGACCATCACGGAAGCCAACCTTCCACGCATGGACTGTATTTACATGGCCTGCTGCGGAAAGACGGCCAACACCATCAAAGATCCATCACACCCCGGTAATGACCTCCCACAACCTCTTCTGTCAGGCAGAAGATACAGAAGCCTGAACACACGCACAAGCAGGTTCAGGAACATCTTCTTTCCGGCTGTTATCAGATTGTTGAATGGACTCTAGCCTCAAATAATGTAACCTGCAATATAACCTGTGTGCCTGTAAGTCTTTTTGATCTGTACATCCTTTGTTTGCTGTGATCTGCCTGCTCCGCTCATAAACAAAGATTTTCACTGTATTTCGGTACACGTGACAATAAATCAATCGATCAGATGGCCTAATGCTGCTCCTATATCTTATGGTCCTATAGCCACCATCTTCCCTCTGCAACCTCACACTCATTCTATCTCTACTACTGCACTCACCTTCCATCAAAGCTCATGGTCTACCACTCTCATTTTTGCCTACAACATCTTCCTGCAAACACTGTCACCCACCCCAACCCTCCCACATCATAAACCCTGCATGTCCTTCACCCCTCCTCCCCATTAACTCAGGACATCTGACCATCTTTACCATACCTGCACCAGCAACAGCAACTGAGCCATCCCCTTTCATCTCATTCACACCCTCCCTTCCTCTCATTACAGGAGAAACAGCCCACGAAAGGACAGAACAAGCCAAGACATGGTGTGTCTTTCATTCAACTCCTCAATCCTACAAGATGAAGATCCTGACTGACCACCCCAAACATGGAACAGACCATGTCCAAGCACCTGGACCGAGAGCAGAGGTTACACTTGACTACTACTGCCCCTGACTGAGAAGTTCTCCCTTAGACTTTGAGCTTGGGCTTGTAGGATATGCATATGTTTGCCCCTTATGTGGCTTGCACATGGTTTAGGTGTAAGATTGACATAATGCTGTTCCAAAAAGCAACATGTGCACCTCCTTGACTGATGATTGCTGACGACCATGACAAGTTGCCTGGCCTTTGGTAGCAGTACTCCGAGCCTTTAAAGTGCATCTGAGGGTGCAAAGCACTGAAATACAATGAAAGGCAAGGCAGAGATGCTTTGAGCATCCCAGTGGGTGCAATAGGTAAGGGAGGTAATAGCCTAGTGGTATCATCACTGGACTGTTAGTCCAGAGACCCAAGTAATGTTTTGGGGATCTGGTTTCAAATCCTGCCATGGCAGATATTAGAATTTCAATTCACTACAAATCTGGAATTAAGAGTGTGATGATTACCATGAATTCATTGTCAATTGTCGGAAAAACCCATCTGTTTCAATAAGGTCTCGGAGAGCAATTGAGAATCTCTGAGCCTGGTCCAGTCCATGAGCTGGGTGCTGGTTCCTGCAAAGTGTCTTTGCAGCATCAATGTAATAAAAGATGCCCAGTCCACTTCAAAGTACATTGTTAAAGGTGCAGTGGATTGGTGATGTGCCATGTTGATGTGGAGAGTCTGACACATGACAGATGCATGAACTGGGGTTACCCGTATCTGCTCAGATTTCATGTTGGCCATTCTTGGCATCTAGTTTCTAACAGGCATGTGGGAGAATGGCAGCCTGCATATTAATGAGACAAGATTAGGTCAGAATGAGGGTGACAATGAGTGATAACCCACATTAATAGGCCTCTCCTCTGATCATTAGGGAGAATCTCATCTGATTAAGCACAATGTAGGAGCTAATTATTGCAGATGTAGAAATCTGTACTGAAAACAACATTGCTGGACATCACAGCAGGTCAGTCAGCATCCGTGGAGAGACAGCAAGCTAACATTTTGAATCTAAATTACTCTTCATCATAGCTGATGTGAAGTGTGGAGGGGGCAGCATTTATGCAATGGTGGGGGAAAGTGTTAGGGGAAGAGATATTGCTAATAGTGCAGATTAAGTGCAGATTAATGTGAGAATGGCAGAACAATGGTGTGTCTAACAGCCAAACTGGAAAGAACAGATAGTCTCACTCTAGTTGGGGGAGGAGAGAGAAGACATGGTGACGGATTGCCTGTTAAATGTTTCATTAGTGGGGCACTTGCCTGCCTTATTATGTTCAGCTTTCTAACTTATCAAGTTCATCAAACAGGCTAGACATTGAGAATTCTCAATCGAAGTCAGAATGGGTACATGGCAATTTCAGCTCCCTGCTGGCTGTATAAAGAAACTTCATGTTGGATATGGGTCATTAACATCTTAAGACATGCTCCAAGGCCACTGGGCCTTTGTACTTCATATCCATGAATATTGGCGTTTAACATGTGCCAGCCCTTAAGAACACTCATGGCACATCTCCGATCCACCTCCAGGTAGCTTCTTCACTTTAGCCCTGCATCTCGGACTGCACTAACAACTATCATTTTAACACTGCAACAAGGATACTGTGAACATAGAGACACACACACAGCTCATGAACAGGACTCGGCTGTGCCTCTGGCTTGTTGGCACGGTGTCCATAGAGCTCACTGACTCTGAGCCTGGCTGGATGCCTACAGCATCCCTGCCTTGGATTGCCTTGTTTTGCTTTGCCTCACCTTACCTTTTTGCACTTTTCCCCTATGCCAGATGTAGCAGGCTTACAGTATGTTTGCATTGCCATGTCATCTAGCACAGACACAAAGCCAAGAAGCATCTCATAGCCATCAGCAGTCAAGTCAAGTCAAGGCAGATAGGGTTCTTGTGCAGCAAGTCACGGACAAAGTTCGATATCAGTCCAGAGGCTTAGACAAGGTCAGTTAGTCACTCATTGAGGTCAAAGGCAAGATACTGTCCACATAAAGGGTCAGAAGATGAATATCGGACAGCCTGCCATCAGTCTTTTTTTGCCCGACTGTGAACTGTATTCCTGCTGGAATGAGAGTACGGTAGATATTAAATGAGATGAAAGTGGGTGGCAAGCAATCATTTGTGCTTCAGTTGTGGAAAGGTCCCAGGTAGGAGGTACAAAGAGTATGCCAGCATAGTGGTGTTGGGTGTTGGTGTCAGTAAGAGCAAATGAGGGAAAAATGCTGCAGGCAATAATGAGAGTTGTAAAGCATAAGCCTTGGTAGGAGCAGAAGTAGAGTGAGAAGATATTGGAGAGATATTGGAGAGAAGATGGAGGCATTTACACTGATAGAGTGGAGAAAGTCTTTGACCTTCTTCGTACAATGCTGGTTTCCAGTATGCTACCCTGTGAGGTGTAACTACAAGCACCAGTTAGCTTCACTTGTTCCTCCAAAGCTGCAAACAGCTCTTTGCACTGTCTTCCTTACTAAATCAGTGTCTATCTCTCTCATTTTCAGTTCATAGTCCAAAAAGTAAAAAAAAAGATTTTTTTGCACAATCACAGTAAAAATTGTGGTAAATCCCTTAATTAAAACAATAGTATTCATATTGACCTTGCAATTTTTGTAGTTCCTACATTCTTGCTCCATAAACTAATTTGGACATTCCACAATTTAACTAAACCTTGGTGAGACAATAATAAATATTCCTCAGTGACTTTCAAAATGGTGCTTGAAGAAATTTATCAGGGATTCCTATAGCTATCATTCTGTTCTAATAATAGTGAGTGCAGGTTATGGATATAAGTACCGGGAATCTACACATACAAATGAAAGTCTGTGGAGAATTGTCTATAAAGTAACATATGGACAGCTGTATTTCTTATCTGAAAGCTGATTGCCATGTATGTTTCATTCTTCAAGAAAAAACTTCAAAAAGGCAGCCATACAACTGTCCCTAAGAGATCTGAGACTTTACAAATCCCCTGTACTTTCATTACTGGGAGAAAGAGCAATGTTTCCTGTGAGTGAGTGAAATTTTTGACAATTGATTCCTGTGATGGTTTCTAATGATAAACTGACACAAGTGTTTAAAATTGGAATCAATGTATTTGTTCGAAGATGATGTACACAGGAAAGTGGTTAATATCCGATAATAAGGGGGAAAGCAATTGTTCTGAATTGTTTGGTACACACTCCCAGAAGAGTGTTGCCTGCAATTGCTGCTGTGTAAGTTGCACCATCATTACCCTTTACCTTAATTGAAGAATACCAAAATGCATTTTTCAATTTAAAAAGGGCTTGGTAATTTGCAGAGAGAAAAGTATTGAATACAACACACAAGAAACACTATGTACAATTCAGTGGTTAATATTTCCTCTTAAACCAATCATAATTACTAAAATAGGAAGAAGACATTGGAGGGTGTGAGACCCTACAAGTAAACTCTCCTCCCCAGCTATAAATCTTTCAGTTGGCCTGAAAAGAATTCTGTGAACTAACTTCAAAAACTAAAGAAGAAAATATATGTCTTAGAACTTGCTACAATGAATTCAACAATAAAATGAAGGATCAGAAATCGCATTTCATCACCCACAAGATTTGATCTGTTAAGTTATAGCCTAGAACACTGATAAGCATCGAGACAATAGATACATTTAACAAATGAGAAAGTTCTTATTGGTCGAGATTACAGACAATGGAGGCTGACATTCATGTATACCACTTGTTATCTTAACTTTTAATTGTTGCTTAGATTATGGTTTGAAGAAAACAATATAAATGAAAGTGTGCAAAGTGGACAAAACATGGCAAACTTGAATAAGATCCACTGGTCTGCGCAGCTGTTAACAGGTTCAACTGGATAACAACAAACCTCAGATAACAAGGTGTGGAGCTGGATGAACACAGCAGGCCAAGCAGCATCAGAGGAGCAGGAAGGCTGACGTTTCGGGCCTAGACCCTTCTTCAGAAATGGGGGAGGGGAAGGGGGTTCTGAAATAAATAGGGAGAGAGGGGGAGGCGTAAAGAAGATGGATAGAGGAGAAGATAGGTGGAGAGGAGACAGACAGGTCAAAGAGGTGGGGATGGAGCCAGTAATGGTGAGTGTAGGTGGGGAGTTA
>NC_063343.1:48271545-48301518 GCF_021869965.1 Rhincodon typus | reverse complement strand
CCCCCATCTCCTACCTACCAGCCTCATTCCGCCCCCTTGACCTGTCCATCCTCCCTGGACTGACCTATCCCCTCCCTAACTCCCCACCTACACTCACTTTTACTGGCTCCATCCCCGCCTCTTTGACCTGTCTGTCTCCTCTCCACCTATCTTCTCCTCTATCCATCTTCTATCCGCCTCCCCCTCTCTCCCTATTTATTTCAGAACCCCCTTCCCCTCCCCCATTTCTGAAGAAGGGTCTGGGCCTGAAACGTCAGCTTTCCTGCTCCTCTGATGCTGCTTGGCCTGCTATGTTCATCCAGCTCTCCAGCTCTACACCTTGTTATCTCAGATTCTCCTGCATCTGCAGTTCCTACTATCTCTGAAACACTAAACCTGATTTTGTTCATTGTTGCTTAAATTCTGTGTGTTTTCTTGATTTTATTCATGTTACAATGAAGGCTTTTTTTTTATTCAGTTGGATGTGCCAAGTGAGATCATTGTCAAGCTAACTTCGCACTGAATGACACTTACATAGGGCAATGATATAACAGGCTATTACTAAGTAATAATCTTTTATTCATCTCCTCTGACTGGATCAATCCTGAACCACTCCATAGCATCGTAGGGCTGATACTAACATTTTTTTTAGTGGAGTCTGAATTACAGTGACTTTTTTGGAGGGTGTTTTGCCAAGAGCCCTTGAGAGTTTTCTCACCCTACCTTACCACACTTACATCACAAATTTCATTCCACGGTCCTATGGCCTTTCTTATCTCTGATTTACAAGAGCAAAATTTAAGAACAATCACTAGTCAATCTTATGGTGGAACTACCCCCACACCATTTTCTGCATCCCTAGCTACCATTAGATCTACAGGAAGGTCATTGGACCTGAAACGATAACTTTGATTTCTCTCAGATGCTGCCAGACCTGCTAAACTTTTTCAGCAATTTCTGTTTTTGCATCATTAAACAGGTTATAGCTGGGCATTGTCACACAAATGTAACCCCTGATTAACAGTGCTGTCCCTCCATCTTTATCTTACTTCCTTTTTTTCACTATCATATACCCTTCAATGTTCAGGACCCAATCCTTGTCACCTTGCAATCACATCTCTGTACTAGCTATCACATCATATTTATTTACTTAAATAGGCGATATCAATTTGCTTACATTGTCATGAATGTTACATGCAATCAGATAAGGCCAAGATCTTACTGAATGAAGGAGCAGGCTCAAGGAGTCAATAGCCCACTTGAGCTCTGACGTAATCCAATTGTATGTATGTTAAGAAGCAGTGTATTAATGTATGTGTCTATGAGTTGGTGGCATAGCCACAATATCATTAGTAATCTAAAACCCTATACTAACATTTTGGGAGAATTTGGGTTCTCACCGTGGCAAATAGTGAAATTTGAATTCAGAAAGTTGAATTAAAAATTCGTTTCATAATGACCATGGAACCATTGTTGATTGGTGTAAAAACTCATCTGTTTCATTAATATGTTTTAGAGAAGAAAACCTGGCACAGTTACTTGATAAGGCCTACTTGTGACTCCAGACGTACAGTGATATGGTTGACTCTTAACTGTTGTCTAGGCAATTAATGCTGACCTAGCTAACAATGCCCACATGCCATGACTGATTTTGAAAAAAATGTAACCATTAACAATTTAATGTTTTGAACAAAGTATATACCATGGAAAAATGCAACATCATGTTCCCTATGGATGCTGAAACCATCTAGCTCTTTCTCACCAGATTTCTCTCAAACTTTGTAAGCTGCTTTTCTGATGTTCAGAAAATTTCTCTAACAAACTATTGGAAAGACCAAAGCAATTCTCCTTGCTCCCCACTACAAACTCCAAATCCTTTTATGTTGATAGGGTGGCCACCTGTTTCGCAAGCTTCGTGAGTTCAATGCTGTCAGCTTTAGAGCCTTTGTTGACACAGTTGCGGAATGGAATTTCCAATGGAATCCTTGGCTGAACTCCAAACCATCTAATGATTCAGCACTGTAAGGGTTTTTTTTAGATTGCTGTCAAGGGCTTTTTGGGGCATCTATCAAAATTATTCCATCGACTTCGGGAGGTGAGCTTGGTCAGTAATCTGGCTGTGAGTGAGTTTGCAAAACCCAAGTCACATTCCCAGGCCATGTCATTGGACAGACAGATGGCATCACAGGATGCGGAAATAAAGTTTATTGGGGCATTTCCCATACCATCAATGAAGAGAGAAGTACTCCGATTCCTGAGACTGAGTGGTTTTTATTGAAAATTCATCTGAATTTTAACTGTGTGATTGCACCATTGATTGATCTGTTGAAGGAGTGTAGAAAATTTCAGTGGGTGGAGGAGTGTCAGAAGACATTTGATAACCTGAAAGCTGTGTTGACCACTACTCTGGTGTCAGCAACACCTAACTATGAAAAGCCATTCAAGATGGCTATCAATGTGAGTGATGTTGGTGTCAGTGTTGTACTCTTACAACAAGATAACAAGAGGATACAAAGACCTATTGGGTATTGTTCCTGAAAGTTGAATATTCATCAAAAAATATTCTACTATTGAGAAAGAGACCTTGAGTTTGGTGTTCGTGTTGCAACATTTCAAAATTTATGTTGCCAGTAATGTGTCTGCGTATACAACAATCATAACCGCTCAATGGTTTTGGAAACAAAAATGGATAAAGTAACACTGTTTAGATGGAGTTTATTGTTACAGCCTTAAGCAACATCCTTATAGCTTTAACCCTCAAAAACCCTCAGGTTCAAAATGAAATTGAAAGATGTTCAGAGACAACATAATTGAAGTAAGTTGCAGCAAATGGAGCTCAATTTGAAAATGATACACTTGGAAGGATGAGAGAGTGTAATTCCCGAGCTGTTCCAAACAACCCACAAGCAGCAAACCATACATGGGTTAGATGATGAGGAGGAGAAAAATCTAGTACTGATGTGTCTCCATCCTACTATACATTCAGCTTTGCCCGAGCCATGAAATGTGGGAGGGGGTGCACAGATGAATTAAAGGAGGCTGCACTGATGGCAATGGAAGCTAATAGAGGTGACCCAGTGGAAACCCTGAATACGTGTAAACTGAGAACAGCGGAGCACCCAACTACATTTGCTGCAAGGCTATGTCTAGTGTTCCAGAGCATATATGCCTTTGCGCTAGACCGATGAAATGCAGCTCCACCTTTTGACAAAGGTATGCTGGTGTCTCATGGGACAGAGGAGTCATGAAATGCATGTGATATGTTTGACCCCTCCGACAACACACTGAGGCATGGCTGTTAGGGAAAATGGTCCAAGCTTGGGAGAAGGAAATGAGAGGATGTAAGACTCAGGGAGGATAAATGGCACCTCTTAGAGGTCAAGGGGTGGCATGGAGAAGCTCATTTTCTCTCCTGCCAGTGAATAACCAAGCATTTCTTAAGCATGCCTTAGTGGGAGACAATAACTGTGTCGTTAAGGCAGCCTCAAGATACCATAGTGTACCTTAGATGGACAGAACATGGCTATCAACAATATCTCTTCTAACTTAACCATTAGCCACCAAATTCTGTTTAAGCCAGAACCTGATGAGAAACTGCTCATGACCATAGTGTTATGAATACTATATTACTGTACAGAGTTGAAATATGGATGATATACAGTTGGAATTGCAATACACTGGTATCATACAGCCAACATTGCCTGTGAAAGATTCCATATATCATGTAGGAGGATGAGCACACCAACTTCAGTGTTCTATTTCAAGCTGTTAGGACAGGCATTGAGGTGATGAATATCTGTCATCAGCTTTGCTGGTTTGGTAATATAGTTCAGGTATCAGATACCAGGCCTCCAAAGCAGGTTTTCTTGCCCAGCTCACAGCACTGATGTACAGAGGAAATAAGAAGCAGTTTCACAATGTACTGAAAGCCAAAGTGAAAAAAAATGAAACATGATGTCGATTCCTGGAAGACCCTTACCCTGGAGCCAGACTTCTTTGGAAGGATACCGATCCCAGCATTTTAAGAGCCAACAATGACAAAACGAAAAGCAAATGCAAAGGTGGTGAAAAGAATTAGCTAAGACCTGAACCAATGAACTTGTGCAAGAAAATCTGAAAAGCCAGTAAATATAATGTATCATCAGATATCTCCAATTTAATCAAAGTTCATTAGCATAGGAATAAATAAGGGTGGAATAAGTTAAATGATTTTTTAGTCATTAATCTTTGCTGAGATGTAGACATAACTGATGAGGCCAGCCATAATTGCCCACTCTTTTTTGTCCTTGAGAAGGTGACGGTGAGACACCTTATTGAACTACTCTCGTCAAGGCACTTAAAGATGAGCAATAAATGTTGGCCCTTCTGGTGACACCCACATCCCATGTCGGAATAATAAAAATAAGTCCATGTCGTGGAGACACATCCAAAGAATCAGTGACCATAAAACAATGGAGATTTACTTCCAAGTAAGTTGGATTTGTGAATGATTAAACAATGTCATTCATGATTCCTTAAATACTACACCTGGAAAATATCTTGGCTTGGGTTAATAAGAGGCAAGAAAATATTTTTTAAAGATTTGCAATGTTTTTCAACCAGAGGAAACTACCTATACTTTACTTCAAAATAATATTTGGAGGATATCAGACTGTAGGCAGGGACCTGAAGAAAAATCATATCTTCTCTGTGGGACTTCAATTCTTCACTTCTATAATTTCACATTCCAAAGCTTTAGGAACAGACTTGTCACTTGTTCCTGATAAAGTAAGTCATTGGTTGCTACTGAGGGTCTGACATTATTGGTTAACCCTTGATGTGACTGCAAACTAATGGGATGATTTCCATTTCACAACAGCAGGTCAGGGCTTAGAGATTCTATGGTGAGTGAGTCACCTCCTTTCTCACCAGTGCTCAACTAAATCAAGTATGATTGACTGCTCTCCATTTACCTGGATGGGTACAGTTCCAACAACATTCAAGAAGACCATCCAGGAGAAAGCTGCCCCTTTGATTGGCATTCCATTCAGTACCTTCCACTAAATGGTTGATTCTTATCTGCCCTTTGAGCAATTAGGGATGGGCAACATATGCTGGCCTGGTCAACAACTCCCATATCACATGAACGAATAAAAAGAAATTTCACCATCTGCTGCTGTGGGGTTCAAGTCCCTGTCCCCAGAACACTAGCTTAGGGCTCTGGATTACACAATCAATGACAATATCATTACGCCACTGCTTTCCCTTCTAATAAATGGAATTGTTTTGCTGGTGACTTCATTGAATGATGGAACATGCTCAAGGGGCTAAATGACCTAATTATTTCCCATAATTATGCATTCCCATATTCTACAATTATGCTTTCTGTTTCTGTGCATTCACGTAGCGTACATACTATCTATAAGATTTTGTGATGGATCCTGTTACATTGGATGAATAAAGGATCTATACAGCCTTCAAAATTTTAATTGCAATGTGTTACAACATCATTTCTTGTCAGCGGCACTTGGTGCTATGCTACCCTGAGAACACTTCAACTTGGCATTTTCTATTGGATATAATGACGTATTGCTACAGCATTAGTATAATCAATCAGAAACACACAAATCAAACAACAATTAACAGCCTGTGGCCAACAGTGTGGTATGGTACAACTAGTGTCAGGCAAAATGAAAAGCACTAAATCAAACACATGGTAGGCAGCGTTTCTTATTTGTTGAAATGCAAAACATTTCTCTCTTTGAATAAATAATGATCTTTTTGAATTGAACAGCACAGTTAGGAATTCCATTTGAGAAAGATGAACTGTGCAGCACCTCACAGATGCATAGTCAAGCAACATATTTCTGGGAAATGTGCGTGACATGGCTGATGGTACAAATATCTTCAGGTAATTTATACATTTCTTTCATGCATTATCTTCCAACAAATTTACTGATTCCACTTTACTGCCCACTTATCATGAGCAGATAGCAACAAATGATGCTACTGTCACAAAGATTCAGTAGCCACATATTTAAATTATTTGCAAGGCTACCTGCATATCACAACTCCAAATTTTTATACCTCTCACCAAATCATAGTGTCATCTGATTTGCAGATTACTATTTGTGTGTCTAACATAAAATTGTGAATCCAAACATTTAAAATACCAATTAATTCCTTTTCTAATTTGATTCGAACAGAAATTTTCTACTTTGACATCAGATGTTACATATGATTGTACTTATCCCTCACCTCCTTTTTTTTCTGCTTTTGCCTTTTACAGGAGCAGGAATGGATGATCAGCCCTTTGAGCCTGCCCTGCTGTTTAGAACAAAGAACATAAGAACCAGGAGCAGGAGTAAGGCCATCTGGCCCCTTGAGCCCACTCCGCCATTCAATGAGATTATGGCTGGTCTTTTCTGCGGCCTCAGCTCCATCTACCCACCTTCTTAACATAACCCTTAATTCCTTTACTGTTCAAAAAATTATCTATCTTAGCTTTAAAAACATTCAATGAGGAAGCCTCAACTATGTCACTGGGCAGCGAATTCCACAGATTCACAACCCTTTGGGTGAAGTAGTTCCTCCTCAATTCAGTCCTAAGTCTGCTCCCCCTAATTTTGAGGCTATGCGCGTTTCACCTGCCAGGGGGCTCTATCTTATCTAGTCTCTCCATAATTTTTATGTTTCTATAAGATCCTCCCTCATTATTGAACTTTTATCCACATTATCCCCATAAGTGATTTGATTGAAGTTTTCAAGATGGTAAGGAAATAAATAATGTAGATTGAGAGAAACCAATTCTGCACCTCTGCCAACAGCGGGCAGTACAGTGGCTCAGTGATTAGCAATGCTACCTCACAGCAGCGGGGACCTTGGTTCAATTCCCAACTCAGGTGGCTGTCTGTGTGAAGCTTACACATTCTCGCTGTGTCTGTGTGGGCTTCCTCCCACATTCCAAAGATGTGCAGGTTAGGTGGATACTGTCCGGGCCTCTGTAGGCTAAGGGGATTAGCCATGGGAAATGCAGGGTTGCAGGAATAGAGTAGTGGGGTGAATCTGGGGGGTAGCTCTTTGGAGATTCAGCATAGACTTGTTGGGTTGAATGGCCTGTTTCCGTGCTGTAAGGAGTCTATCAGTCTAACCTTTTACACCATTGATAATCAAAAATTTATCACCCTCTCCTGGTTTTGATGACTCACTGGGATTGGTCACTGTAAATTTGAGCCCCACGATCACTGGGAACTGTACCAAATGTTAAAGTTATTTTTAAAGTAAGTACAATGCCCCAATTTACCTGTCTTTCTGATTACGTTTGATAGAAAGCACAGAACAGACTTCTGTAGCAAACAACAATAATTATGTATTACAATTAATTGGACTATAGCTACAGGTTAAAAAATTAGAATACAACACTGCTAACTAAAACTCTAATTGCATATTAACTTCCCCTTACACACATATAGACAGACAAATAGGGAAAATAGATTATTGATGGAGGTAGAAAAACTGGAAAGTCAGTTCAGTGATCTTTGCTTCCTGGTTCCAATGTTGAGATAATCCTTTTTCAGCTGGCCAGACCCTTTGCTATTCAGATGTCTTTTTCTAGATGCTTTAATTGGTTTGTAAGAAATACAGAGTGCCCGATTTTCACTTGGAAATTATCTCTGATTTATCAATTCAGAAGTCACAGCTTACAAGAACTGCTGTAGGAAAGGTAATTGATTTTCTTCAGGTTTAAACAGATTTTGGCTGCAGAGAACAAGTGGTTTCTGGGCTGGGAGATGATCTGCCCACTTCTTTCTCTCTCTCTCTCTCTGCCTGTGTAATTTCCAGCTCAAAACTGCTCAGTCAATCAAACAATTGGAAAGCAATAGTGTCACTAGGCGACATCTCCAATCAACGTCTTGTTGCCAACAAGAGCTGCACAAACTCGACTCCAGATCATCTGCAATCTGAACTTCAATTGTTGCTTGTTCAAACATTATTTCCAATGCCTGCCATGGGTCAGGTTATTACTTTCAAAATTGAAGCCACTCTTTCAAACACTTTTTTTTAAAAACAAGTTATTTTTCTTTTAAGTCCGCAGTTTTTAAAAACACAATAAATAAAAAGACAGGATCTTTACACCCGTCATAGTCACTAAGCAGCTATATCTCTGTCACGGCAATTATGTCATAACCATTTACCTCTACTTATGCCTTAAAATGATCTATTTTGTTCCAAATGCTATGTGCATTCAGGTAGAGAGTTTTTAACTTTGTCTTTTTGACATCATTCCACATTCAAAGCATACTTAGTGTTCAGCTTTGTTTCTTTCTTGAAGATTTTTGAGTCCTGTTACCAAC
Source organism: Rhincodon typus (assembly GCF_021869965.1). Taxonomy (NCBI): domain Eukaryota; kingdom Metazoa; phylum Chordata; class Chondrichthyes; order Orectolobiformes; family Rhincodontidae; genus Rhincodon; species Rhincodon typus. Next base: position 48,293,206 of record NC_063343.1, on the reverse strand, counting down.
TTTACTCCCTTCCAATTTGGGTTGCTCTTCACGTTCCCATCCAGTTGACAAGCTAGTTTAAACCAAACCCCAACAGCACTAGCAAGACTCTCTATGCAGGTATCAGTCCCAGTCTTGTTAAGTTGAAACCTTTCCAGCTTATACAGGTCGCATCTACCCTAAAACTGGCCTTATTGCCTCAGTAATCTGTTGCCCTCCCTCCTCCAACCATGCACTCAATCGATCAATCCTCCTGCTCTTATGCTCACTGGCATGTGGAGTAATTCCACTGCTACTTCTGGCTGATCCCCTCCCCTAGATGGATGTCCTGCAGCCACTCTGTGATATTCTTGACCCTTGAACCAGGGAGGGAACATACCAACCTGGAGTCACGTTTCATGCTACAGAAACTTCTGCCAGAAAACCTGACTGTGGAATCTCCATGACTATTGCTTTTCAAATGATCTTTCTCTGTCCCTGCCCAGGTGGAAGACCCTTGGAGCCAGGAACATGTTTCTAGCTCTACGTCCTGAGGAACAATTACTTTCAATAATTGTCAAGTAAGTTGATAAGTAAGATAGTCTCAGGGGCCTCCTGCACTATCTACCTGGTTTACTTTGACTGGTAATCATCCATTCATTCTCTGTCTATACATTTCTAAACTGCAGTGTGTCCAGCTGTAAATGTGCTATCTGCATAGTCCACTGCCTCACAAATACACAAGTGACTTCAGCCACTGTTCACTTTCTGAAACCCAGAGCTCAGGCCTGCATATTCAGAGACACCTTCCATAGATGTTTCTCTGGGACACATCATGCATCCATGACTTCACACACATCATAGAATGTACACTTCACTTGTCCCTGCTGATTTGCCACCCCATACCTCTGAAAATTATTTCTTGCCCTTACTATATTACCCATAAAAACTCATAGTAAAATAATACTATTTTCCTTCAGTTTTACTTTATTATTTTATGTTACTTTGAATTGATTTAAATTTACCTCCCTTTTACTTGTGTTCCTCACTGAAATCAAAGTAGCTGCTGCTTCTTGGTGCCTCCTGTCTCTGCACTGTTCAGAAAGAAGCCACTCCCCATTATCCAGACTCTTCGTCAAATCTCTGCTTAGCCATCTCTTCTTCAGCGAACAGTCCCAACTTCTCCAATTCTTCCTGATAGTGGAAGTGTCTTATTCCTGAATCCATTCTCATAAATCCGTTCTGCATTCTCACAAATCTCTACCAAAGTGTGACACCCAGAGTTGTACATCATTCTCTAGGTGACCAGTCTAACCAGGGCCTTATACAGGTTCGATATAACCTGCTAGCTCTGTGCACTAGGCCCCTACTTATGAAGTTTAGAATACTGTACACTTTATTGACAGCTCTCTCAACATGTCCAGTCACATATGCACCCAGGTCTCTTCTCCTGCACACCTTTTAGAATAGTACCCTTTACTTTATATTGTCTCTCCATGTTCTTTGTCCAAAGTGCATCACTCTATAGTTCTCCACATTGAATTTCACCCACTCCACTCATGGCCTTTTCAGGCCTACACTGTCCTCATCCCAGTTTACAATTTTCCTAAGTTTTTGTTGTCTGCAAATTTTGAAACTGTCCCCCTGCACATCAAAATCTAGGTTTGTTAAATATATCAGGAAAGGCAATGATTCTAGTTCCATTACAACCCTTCTTTGCCAAGAAAATACCCCTTCACCCTGACTCTCTTTTTCCTACCACTTAGCCAAATTTTTTTTTCCCATTGCTAAAGTCCCTTAAATTCCATGAACAAAAACTTTCCTCACAATCGCTGTTCAATTTAGTTGAATGAGTGTGTCTAATTGTAAAGAAGATATAGTATAACATGGATAAATATGCAGTTGTCCACAAAATAGAATGGCAGTGTATCAACAGAATAGTGATGATTTGGAAAAGATTGATGTAAAAAGGGACCTGGGTATTCTTGTATTCTGAGCATTGAACAAAAGCATCCAGGTGCAGCAGGCAGTTGGAAGACATGTGGTCTGTTGGCCTTCGTCACAAGAGGTTTGTGTACAGGAGAGAAAAAGTCATGCTGCAGATGTACAGGAATTTAGTGAAAGCATATGTGGGGTGCTGTGTCTTCTTATCTAAATAAAGATACACTTGCCATAGAAAGAAAGCAGTGAATATTCACCATTCTGATACTTGGGTTGATAGCTTTGTCACATGAAGGCGGATTGGTTTAACTCAGCCTGTATTCACTGAAGTTTAGGAGAATGAGACACAATCTCATTAAAATGTATAAAATTCTGACAGGGCTGGATAGACTAGATGCAGGGATGATGTTTCCCAACACAGGTATTCAGAACAAAGGGCCATAGTCTCAGAATACACAGTAGGCCATTTTGGACAGAGATGAGGAGAAAATTCTTCATTCAGGGGATGGTGAGCCTATGGAATTCTCTACACAGAAACCGTGTGAATAGTGGAGCAGGTACAATGGGCAAAATAGCCTTCTCCTCTTCCTATCTCTATGTTATCAATGCTTCTAGGTCTAATGCACAACACTGTATTGAATACCTTTTGGAAGTACATGTGCACCAAATTTACCTCTGATAGCTTTTCAAAAATCTTCCAGCTAATTAGTTGGTGATGATATTCCTTTGAAAAACCCATGCTGACTATTCAAAAGCAATATTTAATTTTTCTTGTGACTATTAATTCTACAAAGTGATCAATTTTTCAGAGCTAGCTAGGAAGGGAATGAATGGTAGGACCTTAGGAAGTACAAAGGATCAGATGTGTACAAATCTACAGGCCACTGAAGACAACAAAATAAGTAGATGAGGTGCATAAGGAGAAATATGAGATATTTTCCTCATTATTCAAGACATTGAATACAGGAGCAGGGAAATTATGCGTGAGCTGTACTAAGGCCACAGCCTGAGTACTGTGTTTAGTTCTGGTCGACTCACTGTAGGAAGGATGTGAGCGCACTAGAGAGGGTGCAGAGCAGATTCGTGAGGAGGGTGCATGGAGCATTTCAGCTATGAAGAGAAACTAGATAGGCTGGGGTTGTTTTTCTTGAAGCAGAGATGGCTGATGGGAAACTTGATTGGATTGTACAACATTATTCAGGATATAAATAGAATAGATAGGAAGAAGCAATTTTTTCTTTTTAGAGAGAGCAATAACCAAGAGGAATAAATTTAAGAGCAGAAGGTTTAGAGGGAACTTAAGGAAGAATTTTTTTTTCAGCCAGAGGGTAGTGGGTATCTAGAACTCACTGCCTGAAAGAGTAGTAGAGAGGACAGCCATCAAAACATTTAAGAAATATTTAAATGATCCATATTTAGAAGCACCATATGTTAAAAGGGTATGGGCCAAATGCTGGATACTGGGACGAGAGTAGATAGGCATTTTACGACCGGTGTGACTTTGTGAAGCAAAGAGCCTCTTTTTTGTACTGTAAACTCTATGTCTCTCTGAGTTGTTGCAGTTCATAGCATTTGACATGTAAAGATGCAATAACTGACCATGACCACTTGTCAATTGTAAAACCATAAGTGCATAAAATGAAGGAGCTGGAGCAAGGATTTCAGTCTATCGTATCTGTGTCACCATTCAATGAGATCATAGCTTATCCGATAGTCCCCAACTTCACCTTCCCACCTTCTTCCCATAACCCTTTTCTCCCTGATTGAAAATCTGTCTATCCACCTTGAAAGTACTCAACAACTTAACCTTGACAGCTCCTCATAGTGAAGAATTCTACAAGTTCACAACTCTCTGAGAGAGAAAACAATCCTCCTCAGGTCTGTCTTAAAAGGACATCCATTTATTCTGAGATGTGACCTTTGGCCCTGGACCGTCCCATAAGGGGAAACAACCATTCTGCTTCGATCCTGTCAAGTTCCCAATGTATCTTGGCATATTTCAGTGAGGTTGTACTGTATTCTTCTAAACTCCAATGAGTACAAGCCAACCTACTCAACCTTTCTTCATGAGATGGTCAGTCCATACCCAGAAGCAACTAGTGAACCTCTTCGGACTGCCTCTAATATTCGTGCATCTTTCCTTAGGTAAGGGACAGAAAATTGTTCACAGTATTTTAGGTATGGTCTGTCTAGTGCCTTGTATAGTTTTAGCAAGAACTACCCACTTTCTATTCTATTCCTTTGAAACAAAGAACAATATTGCATTTATCTTCTTTATTACCTGTTGAACTTTTGTGATAGGTTTATGTATGTAGTTAGGGTGCTGCCCCGACTAAGAGAGCTGGTCTGGTAATCTTCAGGGCACAGAGCTGGGGGCTCAGTTGAGTACTGCTTGTTGAGGAGTGAGCATCTAAAATAAAGTGTTCCTGTTCGCAGTTTCGTTGTGCCTCCCTGGTTTGTAATTCCTGTATGAAGAGAAAGCAATGACAACTGGTGAAAAACTGTACTGAGGAGATGTTTCCAGACTTTGGAAATTTCATATTGTGATTAAGGAGGTAATGTCAAGGGAAGTGGGTGTGAGGGACTCGGGTCTTGGACGATGCTAGGAAAGAAGATACTCACTGGCAAGTGGGCCAAGAGCAGCGGTCGCGAGGACACTCGAGCCGACGACTGAAGAAGACAGTCCGCACTCAGGAGCTACCAAAGTCATCACAGAGAACAGTCTCGAGGCAATTTGGCAAATCCTGCCATGGCAGATGGCAGAATTTGAATTCAGTAGAACTCTGGAATTAAAAGTTCATTGTTGTTTGGCGGGGGAAAGCCATCTGGTTCACTTATGTCCTTTAGGGAGGTAAACTGCCATCCTTACCTGTTCTGGCCTACATGTGACTTCAGACCCAAGGTCCTGTGGGTAATTAGGGATGGGCAATGAATGCTGGCCCAGCCTGCGATGCCCACATCCTATGAATGAATTTAAAAAACTGTAAGGTCACAGTCAATCCAGCCCTGAGTGTGGATCAATACCACCTTCCACTCATATAAGGCCAATACAATGGACTGGTGGGGAAAGAAATTTCAAAAATGAATCTTTTTCAGGCTGTCTTGTAAATGGGGTTCACAAAGGAGTCCCAGCAAAAATGACAACAGTGATATACAGGGGACTTTTCTGCTACAAACGACTTCCTTCTGGTGTCATGTGAACATCAGCTCTGTTCCAAAGGGCCATGGATCAAGTATTAAGTGGGTTGCTGGGAGTCCAGTATGCTTTAGATGTTCTTCTGAGAGAAGCTTTTGAAAAATCTAAAAGGATTCCTAAAAAAAACTGCAAGAGAACAACCTATGGGCAAAAAGGGAAGATTGAAAGTTTTTTTAAAAACTCTGTAAAGTACCTGGGACATGTAATTGATTGTGAGGGTCTACAGAAGGCACCCAAAAAGATGGATGCCTCTCGATCAGAGAATGTGTCTCAACTAAGATTGTTCTTGGGACTTGCCAATTATTATGGCAAGCTCATCTCAGATCTGGCAACCATGCTGAAACTCCTGCATCTGTTCTGGGTAAAGGATAGCCAGGGAAATGGACCCAGGAAAGTAAGGTGGTTTATCAGTAGGTGTAGAAAGCCTTAGAAAGGTCAGAAGTGTTAATACATTTTAACCCAATGTTTTCACTAGAGTTAGCATGTGACAGCTCGCCTTATGGGGTTGGCACTGTACTGTTGCACATCTTACTGAATGGAGAGAACAAAGCCCATCGCATTCGCATTGAGGTCATGAATGAAGATGGAGTAGAATTTAAAAAAAGATTGAGCATTGTGTTCATTGTCAAAATTTTTGTCTATTTCCTTAAAGCAGGCACTTCGTGCTTCTGGCCAATACAGAACTATACGGAAATTCTGCCAATAGTGGCAGCATGCTTGCAGAGGTGGGTACTGGCTCTGTCAGCCGACTCATTTAAGATCAAGTACTGACAGGCAGAGAAGCACAGCAATACAGGTACTCTGTCAGGGCCACCACTCCTGGGCAGTAAAGATGCTTCGAACTAGAACTTGAAAATGATGTACTTTTTCCAAGATGACAAGGTGCCAGGGTCAGTGAATCAGGTGTGGAATCCTATTCAGAATGACCCAGTTTTGAGCCGAATGGTGGTTCTGGTCCTGAGGGGGAAGACCAGTCATAGAAACCATGCAGAATTACACCCTTGCATGTTCAGAAGGTACCAGACAGCTGTTTCATGTGGAAAATGAGAATTGTTATTCCTCCCCGTAAAGAGGAAAGGTGTGGGTACAAGTGCGCCAAGGATACCCCAGCATGGTGCCATAGCCAGGAACTATATTTGATGGACTTCCAGATTGAGGAGAATGTGGGATCAGGCAAATCTGAGCATTAGTAAGAAGGGCTGTTATTGTCCCTTCAGTCATGGAAAAATACCATGGCAGTGGATTCAGAGTAATTTTGCAGAGCCAGTAGAGGGGCAAATGGTAGTAATGGTCATGGATGCCCACTCCAAGTGGGCCCGAGGTGGCAGTCATGAAGTCAGTATCAGGTGGAGCAACAATGAACCAAATGGATAAAATATCTGCCAGGTCTGTACACCCCGAACAAGTCATGAATGACAATGGTCCACAATTTGTGGCACAAGAGTTTCAGAAGTACCTAGAAAATCACAGTGTTTTACATGTGAGATTGGCTCTATCACACTGCAACAAACAGCCAGGAGAGATTCATGCAAACTTTGGAGGCCTCAGAAGGAGAGGGATTGCTAGGACAGTGACTCTGTACGTTCCTCATCATGTACAGGAACACAACATATGTAACAACCGAGCGCTCGCCACTGTCCTTCACGTTCAACCACCAGCCGAGAAAAGCCATGTTTGACTTACTGCAGCCAGAGAAGACCAGAGAGGCGGCAGATCGGAATCAAGGACAGATAACCAGATGATGTGAATCTCAAAATTAAGTGTATTCTAAAGAGGAGAGGCCATGTTGGCCCAGAATTACAAGTCTGGGGGAATATGGATCCCAGTGGTGGTGTGGCTCAAACAGGACCATTGGCATTTAGGGTGCAGACTAGGGATGAACTGGTCTGGAGGAGACATGCAGACCAGCTGGTTGCCACACCTCACCAAGGGGAATGTCCCTCATTATACCAAGCTGGGTCAGATGCTGCCAGAGCTGTCAACTAAGCCTTTTGTCTCTGAGCCAGAGTTGGTCATACAGAAACAGCAATATCACGATGACACTAAGCAATCAGGAAGGGACATAACAGCAGAACAACAGGTATTTCTGGAAGCCCGGAAGACTGGAAAAGGTTCCTCTTCCTGAGAAGAGGAGACAGTTGTCTAAGAATCGCCATCCCTCTGAGAGTCTGATCATGTCAATGTAGTCTACAGATGGAATGTCTTGTATAGGGGGAGTGGTTGTTTCTATGTTCTTGTAAATATTCCTAACTTGTACATATGTTGGCTATAATACCTGTCTAATCTTTTTAATGGTTGTATATAAGTTGATTAATGGAATTTATTTAAAATAAAGGGGGAGCGGTGTTGTGTATATAGTTGTGGTGCTGCATCTTTAAGAGAGCTGGTCAGGTGATTCACAAGGCACAGAGCCAGTGGGGCCTCTGTCTAGTACTGGCTGTGGAGATGTGAGCGTCTGAGATAAAGTCTTCCTATTCAGAGTTTCCCCGTGCCTACCTGGTTGTAATTCCTATTTGAAGTGAAAGCAACAAATATACCAATAACTTGATTTTTTGAGATTTAAGCATGAAGACTTCCAAGCTGTAGATTTCTGCAGTCTCTTTTTTTCCATTTAAGTAATATTCAGCTATTCCATTCTTCTTCCCAAAGTGTACAAGCTCACATTTCGCCATACTATGTTTCATCTGTTGACTTTTTGCCCATTCACTTAACCTGCATATATCCCTCTGTAAACTCCTGGTGTCATCCTCACTACTTGCCTTCCTGCCTATTTTTGAGTCCTCTGCAAACTTGGCTGTAGATTAATCCCCTTGCAGTAATGTCTTCAGTCCCAATGTGTTGGCAATGACAGCTATAGACTTCTGTACATGATACTTTTTGTTCAATTATCTGAAGGGAGACGATCACTCTCCTCCTGTCTATCTATAAGCATTAATGAATCCAATGTGTGTACAGAAATCTGATGTCATGTTTTTCTGCCTGTTGTGCCATTTTTAGTTCTTCCATCAACCCTTCCAATGTTGCTCAAGATATTTTTAACCCTTTACACAACCAAAATGTACTGTTTCTCTCAACAATATAAAATGTATTGTTAAGAGAAACAGTCTATCTTTAAATACTGCAGGATGACATTGTGACATGGCAGCCTTGCAAGAATTTAGTCTCACTGGTTCAGGTGTATAATCATTCAGCAGTGCATTCTGTATTAGGTGCACACCACAATCTTGGAAATCAGCGAGGTGCATCAATTTTGCACGATGTTTGGAACACTTCAACCCAGCGCATAGTTACAACCGAGTCTCTTCAATATATTTTCCATAATGTGGGTTTGATGCGGGTCAAAAAACAGAAGAAGAAGTGGAGAGGTCTCCGTGCTGAATTTACAATTGTTGAACTTGGGAGAAACAGATATTGGGATGCAAAAGAGTCCAGAGCAACACAGAGATCTCAGAGGAAAGAAAAAGAAGGATCTGAAGGAAATACCTAAACTAAATGTTTATTAATTGAAGAGTGGGAAAAAAAGGGAGCAGACTGCAACATGTTTAATGCAAAAGGTCAAAGTGTTCCAAATGAGGATGATTGTGAACTTATCCCTAAAGATGACAGCAGATTTTGGATGGTGAATGTCGTGTTAAGGTTTAAAAGAGATGTTACCAATAGTAAATGGTTCTGGACCTCCAACTATTATGGTATCATGCATCCAACTTAATCAAAGGGAATTACAATGAAATGAGGATAGAGTTAGCTAAAGGAAACTGGTGGTAGTTTATCAGGAAAGACAGTAAGCAAGCAGTGGCAGACATTTAAGGAGGTAATTCTTGACTCTCAGTTAACAAAAAAAATCCCAGTAAGGAGGAAAAATTCTCGGAGAGGGACAAACCAATCATGGCTAACCAAAGAAGTTAGGGAGAGTATTGAGTTGCAAGAAAAAAGCATACAAGGTGGCAAATGTCAGTGATAGCCCTGAAGCCTGGGATAAATTCAGAATCCAGCAAAGAAGAACGAAAAAGATAATAAAGTCAGAGAAAATAAACTATGAGGGCAAACTAGTGAGCAATATAAAAACTGACTCTAGGAGCTTTTCAAAATAAATAAAAAGAAAGACAGAAATCAAAGCAAACATTGGCCTCTTAGAGAACGAATCTAGGCAGAGGATTTTCGGGAACAAGGAAATGGAAGAGGAATTAAACAGATATTTTGCCTCAGTCTTTATGGTGGAAGATACTTTGAACATCACATTAATACCAAAAAATGTGGGGGATGAAATTAAGTCACCATCACCAACATTAAAGAAGTAATATTAAACAAACTAATAGAGCAAAAGGCAGTTAAGTCCTCTAGTCATAATGGTTTGTATCCCAGGATCCTGAATGAGGTCGCTGTGGATATAGTGGATATATAGTTTTAATTTTCTAAAAATCCTTGGATTCTGGTGAAGTATAGGAGGATTGAAAAACTGCCAATGTGACACTATTATTCAAAAAGGGAGGGAGGCAAAAAGCCAGTAACTACAGGCCAAATCGCTTAACACTTTTTGCTGGGAAAGTATCAGAATCAATTATTAAGGGAGTAACGGCAGAACATTTGGAAATTCACAATCTAATCAAACAGAATCAGTATGGTTTCATGAGAGGGAAATCATGTGTGGCTAATTTATTAGAACTTTTGGAGGAAGTCTCAACCAGTGTGAATAAAAGAGAACCAGTAGATGTCTTGGATTTAGCCTTCCAGACAGCATTCAACAAGTACCTCACAAATTCACTTGGTCAACAACTTCCATCCCATCCTCTTATTCACTTGGTCTATCTCAGACACCTCCCTCCCCTTTCTTGACTTCTCTGTTTCCATTTCTGGTGACAACTTACGTACCGACATTTCCTATAAACCCACAGACTCACATCGCTACCTAGACTACACCACCTTCCTCCCTGTATCCTGCAAAAAAATCCATCGTGTTTTCCCAATTCCTCCGTCTGCATCGCATCTGCTCTGATGAGGAGACATTCTACTCCCGAGCATCCCAGGTGTCCATCTTTGTCAAACAATGTTCTTTTTCCCCCTTCTGTCAACCAGACTGTCCTCCACTGTGCCTCCTCCATTCCCCACTCCACAGCTCTTAACCATCACCCCCCCTCCACACATAATAAAGATAGTGTTCCCCATCTCCTCACTTTCCACCCCATCAGCCTCCACATCCAACGTATCATCCTCAAACATTTCCACCAACTTCAATTAGACCCCATCACCTGGAACATCTTCCAGTCCCCACCCCTCTCTGCAAAGACCATTCCCTTCACCACCCCTTAGTTTGTGCGACACTCCCCACCAACCACTCCAACCCACCCGGTACCGTCCTTTGTAACCGTAAAAGATGCAACACCTGCCCACACACCACCTCCCTCACCTCCATTCAATGCCCTAAACAGTCGTTCCAAGTGAGAATTAGCTTCACCTGCATCTCCTCCAACCTAGTCTATTGCATCCGGTGCTCCTAATGTGTTCTTCTCTACGTCAGTGAGACCAAACGCAGACTCGGTGACTGTTTTGCTGAGCATTTCTACCTGGCCTGTAATGGCCAACCTAACCTCCCGGTCACCACCCATTTCAACTCTCTGTCCCAGTCCCCCTCCGACATGTCCATCCTCAGCCTCGTTCAGCGTTGTGGTGACTCAGAACACAAATTTGAAGAACAACACCTTATCTTCCGCCTGGGCACACTACAGCCAGGAGGACTGAACATTGAGTTCTTCAATTTCAAAACTTTCCCAACCATTCCCCGGCTTCCTTTCCAGCCCCACCTCCTCCCTTCCATTCCACCTTCTGACTCTCCCTTCCAGCCGCCAACCGGATCCATCCCTCCCATCGACCAACCAGGTCGTACCTACTACCAGTGTCCACCTATCACCACCATTCCGCCTCCACCCCTTCCCCTCAACCACTCTTTATCTGCAGCTCCCCCTAACTCCACGTCCAGTCCTGAAGAAGGGTAATACCTGAAACGTTGACTGCTCCTTTCCTCCAGATGCTGCCTGGCCTGCTGTGTTCTTCCAACCTCCTGTTTATCTACAGAAAGATATTGATAGGTGAAGTAAGTGGGAAAAATTTGGCAAACGTGGTAAAATGTGAAGTTATAACTGGAACAGACTGATATTTTACACATTTTTAATGTGGGGATATTTAATTTTTGAAGAGATAATATGTGGGACATTTAACTCACAGCTAAAGCTTGTTAAAATTAAGGTAGCTCTAAAGAAGAGTTAAAAGGTATAAATCACTTCCTCTGCCCTCTACAAGGAAAGCTTCAGAGTGTCCCAGTAATGTTTTTCTTATCCTTGCTTGGAATGCTTGCCATTTGAGAGTTAAACATTGAGAATTGTGCACTGCCTAGCACAGGTACAGAAGTCTATGGAAACTGGCAGGAGGATGTAAATGTACCGATACCCTAGGAAATAGGATTATTCCTCATGACCATTGCAGCAATGTTTCTGTTGTTGACCAATACCATCCTGACTGATCTGAATGCAATGTTAATCCCACCATTGCAGTCACAATGAATTCCTACTGCGTGATTCTCCCTTACCAATTCCCAAACCTATAAAAAGTAGAAGAAATAAGTTTGTTTCACTTTTAAAGTATCTTACCTGAAGGCAGCATTGCAGATGTGCGAGGAGCTGTCATAGGCTCCATGATGAGGAACAGATTATGCTGAGTTTATTGCTGTGATTGAAACCTGACACTTATTTTTCTAGCATATTGTTCAATATATTTTACTGGCAACCTTGCCAAACTGTCTAAGATGACTATGTGCGTGTGCATTATTCAATTATCTACCCTGACTGTAGGGCTGCTAACTCGAGTTGGATTTATTCCTGAAAGTTTCATCATATCCTGCCTCTAATGCCCCGCCAGTCACACAATCTCTGTCTCCCCACCACAGATATCTTTACAACTAATAAATAAAAGTGTTACATGAAAATGAATATTAAAAAAACAAGCACCAATGCCTTTTCTCCTGGATTGCTCATTGCAGCGTACAGGAGATTACTCTTTAATGACTGCAGACTTCAGGACAATGCTAGAATTTTTACTTCTGCTCCAACATTATCGAGCTCACGTGCTGGGTAAGGTCTCTAATGGTTGCAGCAATACTTGAGCCTCAAAGCATGTTAAGGAGAGGACCCATATCGTTCAGGTTTCTGTGATCACCAGCTGCAATGAGATAGAATCAAACAGTTTCTTCACCTTTCTCTTTTATCATTGGCTGTTCATACTCACTCGCGACCTGTGTGTCACCCAGTAAATGCCCCCACTTGTTCCAACAAAGGCAGAATACCGTGGATACTTGATATCTAAAACAAATTCTGAAGAAGAGTCAGACCAGACTCAGTGTTAATTCTATTTTTCTCCCCATAGGTGCTGTCAGACTTGCTGATTTTCTCCAGCATTCCGTGTTTTTCTCCCTCCCTTGCTCATTGTCTATATGCCATGGCATGTTTGCTTCAAGCTTAGTGTCTGAGTCTGTATCGAATTGGAAATCTCGGTTATCCAGGATAAGAGGAATGAAGTCCAACCTTGAAAAACAGGTTTGTAAAAAAATTGTCACTAATTCCACTGATCAGGAATGCTGAAACCAATGTAGATATCCCAACTGATAACAATCAGAAATTTCAATGCTACTCTCAATGAGATCCTGAGATTCTCAGGCAGCATCTAGCAAATGCTGTCCCAGACTGCTCCTTCAACATCAATTGCAAAAACAAATTGTTAGCTCCTTTACTGATTTCTCCAGGCAGCCTACCTCAGACACTCTTTTAGCACAAAGAGGAGGAGATATTTTTCCCTCTAAGGGTTGTGTGACTTTGGAACTCTGCCTGAAGAGGCACTGGAGGCAAGGTCATTAAATATTCTAAACGTGGAAATAGTGAAATGGTATCGTTAAATGTAACACAAATAAGGTACATGGATTTGATTTACTCGAAGACTTCTTGTCAGGTTATTTATAGCTAAACTAATACGTGGTGCAGAATATTTTTGAAGCACACCATGTGTTCTGAATGCTGCAAAGAAGAGAGCCTGTAACATACAATTGTGTGTCAACATTCAGCTTTTTGACTGCTTTGGATGTTGAGCTCCTCAAAGGGTGTTATCACCTCTTTGGGGCACTGCACTGGAAGTCAAGCCTAGCTATCCCTACAGTCATTGCAAAAATGAAAGATTTCTAAGAAGTATGCAAAATGTACCAATTTACCTGTCTTTTAGATCTTGATAGAAAGTATGGACCATGTTTCTGTACAAAGTAAAAGTTATTATTTATTACAAGTAACTGAACTCTAGCTACAGGTCAACAATTCTGAACTGCTGGCATAAACACTAATTAACACTCCAATATTCTTCAAAACTCTATTTTTTACACACATATATACCCAGTAAAAAAAGAGTGTTCTGGACAGAGGAAAAACTGGGAAAGAAATTGACTTGTGTCTATTCACAGGATCTACTGAAATTGTTCTTTGGATCAACTTGAAACTGCCAGTCAGACACTGCTTCTCAGCCTTTCTTTATCGGATGCTTTTCGTGAGGCACAAGTTCACTTAAGAAAGGTCTCTGACATGTTTATTAAAGTCACAGCTTACAGCAACAGCTGAAGGAAAGAAACTGATTTTCTTCAAGCTAAAGCAGATTTCACCCCAGAGACAGCTGATGAGTTCTTGGAGATTTGAATAGCTTCACTGTATCTTGTTCACAACCCCAAACTGTTCAGCTGCCTGAAAGCCAATCGCATAATTGCCCAAGCAGAAGGCCTTTGTCATCAATAACTGGTCAGTCGTTTGCAGACTAAGCAACTACTTGTACCAAACAAAGCTTCCTTTGTACCCAGAGATAGCAAGAACTGCAGATGCTGGAGTCAGAGGTAAGTGTGGAGCTGGAGGAACACAGCAGGACAGCGAGCAACCTTGCAGTTCGAGTTCATCTGCAATCACACTTAACTGTTGCTCAAACAAGCAGTGTATAAATGGGGCTTACACTGGGTGTCAGGTTACTTACTTTCAAAACGTGCAGATATCTTCCAGCAATCCTTGATTGTTAAAAAAAATCATGTTCTCATTTCAGTCCACAATGAGAAATGCAGGATTTTTTTGTGAAAAAACACGATCCTTACCAAGATGAAAAAGCACTTCCCTCAAAGATTGCTCTTATCTGTTGCAGCAAAAATCACTGAGAATCGGAAAATTAGTAATACAGGGAAAGGTGTGATGTAATGTGTGTGATTTATTTCTATATTTTAATATAAGCATTTTAGAATTTGGATTTATGGTAGGTATATAGGTTTGGGTCTTGGTGTTTGAAGAGGCTAAATGATTAAATTTAAAGTATTTCTGTAGCCATGGTGATTTCTCTTAAAAAACATAATGAGAGACAATTCTTTGTGTGTAATGAGGTTTTAATTGGGAGAGAATAAAGTAAACCATTGTGCATTTGGCTTTCAATTTAGAAGGCTATTAACTTTTGGTTTTGATTGGGAAAAACATTCATTGCTTGTAGAAAGCCATTTTAGTTTCAGTTTGGCAGTTTTCACAGAAGTCATAGCTGAAGCTGGGGGTGTGAAATAATTGCCCTTGAGAAAGGGAGGAATGTTAAGAAAGAGGGTATCTCAGTGTAAAGAGTTTAGCTTGAAAGTTCCAGACAAAGCATTTTTGCTTAAAACACTGAAGGGGTTAGAACCTGAACAAGTCTAAGGCAAGTTGTATTAAGATTCAAGGAAGAAGTTCTCTGATTCTTAAGGTGTGTGATTGAAACCACTGTGAAATTCAAAACTATAGATTGAATAGAAAAGGAAATTCTCTGCTGTGAATATTGTGAAGGTCTGCTTTTGGGATTAATGAAATTGTGTGCTCCTAAATCTTTAAACTTGTGATATATGTAAACCGTTTTGTTTATACCATTTTTCCTTCATGACTTTTATGTAAAAACCTGTTTTATTAAAAACAAATCTGCAGCATTGTATGTTTTTGTTTCAGCAAAGAACCCACTTGTTAAAACCAAAGGATAAACAAGATATGATCTACCTAACTAGATTTTAGTCTGGGATCTGACGTCCAATAATAACATCAGTTTGGATTGTAAATTTCTGACTGTCTGAATTTCATCCTTGGCTCTTCTTGTCTCTAGATATCATTATGATGCTGATTATTGCCCTGGTGTTCTGTCACACTGTCATTGTTGGGGTATGTTCTTTCATGAGATTCCACAATTGATGTATTTTCTATTAGCTGGCTTTGATTCCTCATTCAGCATTGCTATATTAGGTGCCATGATTTCTTAAGATCTGGGCCTACTGCACATTTCAGAAACTTCTGCAGATAGCCGCACTCCCACTGCGACCATGGCCTTTTGTCTTGTGTGTAGTGGTATTCCAGTCAGGCTCTACTTTTATTCTCCTGTGTTTGCCAAGGAGTGTGCCCTGCATCTTGGCGAATTTGGAAAGCTGGTGGCTTGGCAAAATCCTTCCTGTATTCTGAACATGCGCTATAGGGAGAGGTTGAATAGGCTGGGGCTATTTTCCCTGGAGCGTCAGAGGCTCAGGAGTGACCTTATAGAGGTTGATAAAATCATAAGGGGCATGGATAGGTTAAATAGAAAAGGTCTTTTCTCTGGGGTGGGAGAGTCCAAAACTTGAGGGCATAGGTTTAAGGGGAAAGATTTAAGAGGCCTAAGGAGCTATCTTTTCATAGAGGGTGGTGCGTGAATGGAATGAGCTGTCATAGGAAGTGGTGGAGGCTGGTACAATCACAACATTTGAAAGGCATCTGGATGGGTATACGAATGGGAAGGGTTTACAGGAATATAGGCCAAATGCTAGCAAACTGGACTAGATTGATTTAGGATATCTGATCAACATGGACGGGTTGGACCAAAAGGTCTATTTCCATGTTGTACATCTCTATGACTCTATATGATCTATCTGTTGAGTATAGGGGAATATCAATGATTTGGTTGTGTGGGTAAAAAAATGACAAATGGAAATCAAACCAAGGAATATGAGGCCAAACCTATGGGAGAACAATAAGAAAAAAGGAATACTTAACTCCAAGATGGCGCTGACACCATACCACTCCTTACAAACTCCCTACAGTAGATCTAACTCTAACATTTCTTATTACTGTTTTACACTTGTAAACTTAAAAATTCTCATAATGCTGATCTTGCCTAGTGCACGCCCTGTGCAATGTAACCTGTATGCCTTCGTCTAAGTCTTTTTGATCTGTACATCCTTGCTTACTATGATCTGTCTATAATGCTCATAAATAAAGGTTTTCACAATACTTTGGCACAAGTGACAATAAATCAATCGATCAATCAGTCTATGGGAGAATATTGAAAGTGGCACAGAAAGTGAGGGACCTTGGAGTACCATGTCCACAGGCCCCTGAAGTTTGAAGTACAAGAAAAGAAGGTACCTTTTTTTATAAAGACCATATTATTATCTGTTTTTCTTGTTTGTGGACTAAAATGGAAACAGTACGGTTTAAACACCAAAGGACTATGGAAGGAATTGCTGCACTTGTAAAAGAAGTTAGTGAAACTCACTGTGTATGACATTTACACTGTTGCTTTATTGAAATAGTGGGGGAAGATATTTGTAGAAGGCATAATATTGGGGGTGATTTACAGAGTGCAATTTGGTCAGTAACAGATAGTTATTTGGTTTGTGCAATTGTGACTAGTCATGGACGTCAATGGTCATCAGCCTGATGACAACTCTGGTTCCTTGGCAACTCAACAGTATTTTGATGTGAACAAAACAGAAATGTTAGGGGGCTCTTGTGGTGCAGTGGTAGTGTCCCTACCTCTGGGCCAGGAGACACAGGTTCAAGTCGCATCTGCTACAGGGATGTGTCCTAACATCTTTGAACATGTTGATTAGAAAATACATAAAAGGTGTCAATATTCAGTTCCTTTAAAATCAAAGTCCTGTGGATGCCAGAAATCTGAAATTACAGAACATTTCAGCAGCTCTTGTGGTGCAATGGTTGTGCCTGTACTTCTCAGCCAGGTGTTCAAGTCTGAACTGTTCCAGACATAATAACATTTCTGAATAGGTTGATCATCAAAAATTTAAAAAAAACAGAAGCCTTAACTGCTGGAAGGATACATGATATGACCTTCTCTCTGTTGGCAATAAAATATTTGAAGCCTTAAAGTCAGTTATGTTCGCCCACCAGTTGCTATAACCTGTCACCATTAGCCAGTCATAGAGACTTTGTAGTTAATGCTATAATCACCCTGTGCCTACTGTGAAGTAGTGAAAGAACCTGGTGAGAGGAAGTCAAAGAACAGAAAAAAAAACTTAGCAAGCAAATTGAACACCTCAATGAATCTTGTGGACAGATTCTTTTGAACTGTGGTTCCCATTTCCTTCTCGCTCCACCTATAAACATTTTTTTGTTTGTCTGTGTTTTTCTGTAAGTGTATGTGAGCTATTCACACGGTATCTTAACAAGTAATGCTAAATGTTAATAGTTCATAATGATTTAATTGTGATTAGAATTAATTTCTTTGTAATCAATAGCCATTCTTAAGTGTATGAATCTACTCAGTGTTTTCTGATAACATGATTTTAACAGACAGTTAAATCTGGGCTTTTGCATGTTTTGATTAAATTATCAACTTTTGTGCCAATCCCCAGAGTAGTTGAGTTTGAAAACCAATGTGTTTTCCCTAGTGACTTGGAACAGATGCATTCCTTCCTAGACGAGGAATTGAGTACCAAAGGAGGGATGTAATGCTGGTGAAATACAA
Organism: Rhincodon typus; assembly: GCF_021869965.1. Lineage (NCBI taxonomy): Eukaryota > Metazoa > Chordata > Chondrichthyes > Orectolobiformes > Rhincodontidae > Rhincodon > Rhincodon typus. Next base: position 48,275,310 of record NC_063343.1, on the reverse strand, counting down.
GACATTGCTTGTGCCGCAGTTGAGGATTTGTCTGTATCTTTGGCCACCACATTGCAGGAAGGACATCTTGCTCAAGTGAGTATAAAGGAGATTTGCAGCAATGTTGCCATGGCTTGGAAATTACAGCTGTGAGGAAAGATAGGATAGACTAGGGTTGTTTTCGTTAGAACAAAGGACACTAAGGGGGTGTCTTAATAGAGATGTACAAACTAATGAGGGGCCTGGATAGATAACGAAGATCTATTTCCCCTAGAGAATGGGCTCCTGAGCTGCATCCTCACCTTTTCATCTTTTTCTTCATCTTTTGCCATTTCAGCAGTGACGGCAGAGGGAGCTGGGACTGGTGGTGTGATGGTGGCCCTGGCCTAACGGAGGACTCACGGCAGCAGCGGTAGCTAGGATGGGCCTAGCACAGGAGTCCTTGACCTGGGACTCCACTCCCCACCCGACCTCCCCCGCACCCCCCCTCCCCCCCCCCCCCCCCCCCCCCCCAAGAGGTGGTGCGCAATTCCAGGCCAAGCCGACTTCCAGCATCGGAAGGGAGAGCCAGGGTGATTGAGGCCGAGTAGGCCCGTGGCTGGACAGAACTGGACATTTCTTTTGCTTTTGTTTCTTTAATTTCTGCTTTTTATTCAGAATTTTAAGATGGTGCCAGAGAATGGCAACACTTTACACTTTCCACAGCATTCCTGTACTTGTGTGACAATAAAATCTAATCTCAAACAGAAAGGCTAATTACCAAGGAGCACACTTTTAAAGTGATTGGTAGAAGATTTCAGAAAGAGATGAGGAAAAATACTTTTCCCCAGACAGTGTTGGGTATCTGGAATTCTCATTATCTATACTACCTGTAGTTGTTGATTTGTTAGCTGTTTTTGATTGAAGTTGGTCACATTTGCGCTGACCAAAATGCAACAGATTGATTTTGAGCATACCTTCCCCTTCGATGTCCAACCTGTTGACTTAGAGATCCACTGGAGCATCTGCATCCTTTTTGGGTTTGGCAATCTGCTTAGTATATCTATGTTGAGTATTTTGTCACCAGATTTGACACAAATGTCAAAGCTATATCCCTGTCCTTTTACTTGAAGTCATTGTAATCTAGTAGCACATTTGTCAATCGTTTGTGGCAAGTCATTTCTAATGGTTTGTGATTGGTTTTCACGGTGAATTGCTTATTGAAAAAGTTGCACATTCTATCTTGTGACGCCAACTACCAAGTCAGCTTTTCATTTTCTATGTTGAAATAATTGGATTGCTTGGGACGGTCAAACATTTGTTGATGATCCTTCTGCCATACATAAGGTGTTCCTTTCTTTAGGATGTCTCTCAACGATTATACATTGTTGGAAGGCTATAATGCCAAGAACTTCAATAATCCAAGACATTTCTGTATGTCTTCTTTTTCTTGTGGGATGGATTTTGTCTTACAATTTTCCCTGGGTTGGATCAGATTCCACAAACTGAATATATGGAGCCTAAAGATGTTCTGACTTATTTTGACAGGTTGTTTAATCAGTTTTGCAATGGCTTTCTCTATAAGGCTCAACTGCATTTTTAAAATATTTGAACTTGGATAGAAGATACAGTGTAGACCAGTTAATGGTGGAAGATTTCATATCTATCCTTTTGCTTTAAACATTGTTCCTGAATGCAACCTTTTTTTGTTTGAAATGGACCAAGTGTCAATGGGGTAAACAGTTAGGAGACAGCAATCATTGTATTAGAAGGTTCAGGTTGGTGTTGGAGAATGATGTGCAACAATGCAGAGCAAGAAAAATAAAGTGTCTATGAATTGACATGAATGGGGCTAGAATAGAGCTGAGCAGGATTAATTTGGAATGTGAGATCAGTGGGAAGTTCAGTGACTGAACAATGAGTCACCTTCAAGGAGCAGGTGGTTGAGATACATTCGAGGTATATTCCCTCTAAAGGAAACTGTAGGACAAATGAATCCAGAGTTTGGATGATAAAGGAGGTCAAGATTAGCATTTGAAAGAAAAGATGTGCTTATGACAGGTGTAAGGCAAAAAAATACAATTGGAATCTACAGAAATACCAAAGGATTATGGGAAGATAAAAAAGAATGAGAAACAAAGAGGAACTATGAGAAAAACTGCCAGCTAACATGAGTGAAAAAAATGCTGCTTTATGTAATTTCCTAGCGTAATGTTAGCCTAGACACTGAGTTTGTATCTAATAACTAGTTGTTGTAACACATCTGGTCAATTCTGCAATAAAAGGATATACATATATCATTCATGTTACAAGGGAGAACAGAGTGTTACGGAGTCAGGTAAAATGCCCTGTTGGAGGTAAAAGCCCTCATCAAATAGTGTGCTATTTGAATCAGCTGGATGTCCACACAGAGCTGGCCAGCTTAGAGTTATAGAGAAATAGATATATACAGCATGGAAACAGACCCTTCGGTCCAACTCGTCCATGCCAACCAGATAACATCAATTAATCTAGTCCCATTAGCCAGCATTTAGCTCATGTATAGGGCTCTGGGACTATACTCATTGGAGTTTAGAAGGATGAGGGGGGATCTAATTGAAACTTAGAGAATACTGAATGGCCTGGACAGAGTGGAAGTTGGGAAGATGCTTCCATTGGTAGGACAGACTAGGACCCGAGGGCACAGCCTTAGAGTAAAGGGAAGACCTTTAAGAGCGGACATCAGCCAGAGAGTGGTGAATCTATGGAATTCACTGCCACAGAAGGCTGTAGAGGCCAGTACATTGAGTACATTGAAGATGGAGATAGGTTCTTGATGATCAAGGGTTACAGGGAGAAAGTGGGAGAATGGGGTTGAGGAACTTATCAGCCATGATTGAATGGTGGAGCAGATGCGATGGGCTGAATGGCCTAACTTCTGCTCCTATGTCTTATGGTCTTATATCCCTCTAAACCCTTCCTGTTCATATACGCATCCAGATGCCTTTTAAATGGTGTAATTGAACCAGCTTCCACCACTTCTTCTGGCAACTCATTCCATACATGCATCACCTTCTGCGTGAAATGTTGTCCCTGAGATCCCTTTTACATCTTTCCCCTCACACCTTAAACTTATTACTTCTAGTTTTGGACTCCACTACTTGGGGAAAAGACCTTGGCTATTTATCCTATCCATGCCCTTCATGATTTTATTAACTTCTATAAGGTCACGCCTCAGACTCCAGTGAAAAAGCCCCAGGCTATTCAGTCTACACCCATAGCTCAAACTCTCCAACTCTGGCAACATCCTTGTAAATCTTTCCTGAACCCTTTCAAGTTTTACAACACTTGAGAAAACAACACTCTTTTTTCTGTTTTCTGTACTGTGTGGCTTCGTGATTGCTGTTTCTACTCGTGGCCTTGGAAGCTGTAAGTGGTTTCTTCTTTGTTGTGCTTTTGTAAAGAAACAATATATCCTACCTTCACACCATACAATGATATTATGTTATTTAAATAGAACACAAATGAGGAACATGAACTCTATTTACATGATGCTTTCCAGTCTGTTTAATAACTAAAGTGATAAATACATATTACATAATAATCTTCACACATACAACGGTACAAGTGTTACAAAGAAGCGGTTTATGGTCATGTGATAACATCTGGGGTCTTGGCTTATTTGCATGTGGAGCTCCCTAAAGGGACATCATCCAACAGACAGACGGAACATGCATTCTTGTTAGCAGAAGCAGAAACTTGTATCCGTTCTCTGCTCCTATGAGACAACAAGGTGCAGGGCTGGATGAACACAGCAGGCCAAGCAGC
>NC_063343.1:48230968-48251545 GCF_021869965.1 Rhincodon typus | reverse complement strand
CTAGGCCCAAAACGTCAGCCTTCCTGCTCCCCTGATGCTGCTTGGCCTGCTGTGTTCATCCAGCTCTACACCTTGTTATCTCAGATTCTCCAGCATCTGCAGTTCCTACTATCCCTGAAGCATTGTATGCTGAAAGTTTTCCATTCGTAAGTTTTGTCATAACATCCCATGTCTGTTGGAACATTTTTTTTTGTAGAATTCACAGGTAGTATATGATATTTTTTCCTATGTCAATCTTTGCCAATAACAAACAGTCATCAGTTTTCTGATGACAGATAGCTTGAATTTTTGCAAACAGATCAGATGGTCTGTTAACATTGTCAATCATGTAGAAAACATCAATATGAAACATGTTTACCACTTTCTCTGTCTTGATGCATACATTGACAGATGCTGGTTTGTTGATCACTTCAAGTATACTCTTCTGGCAGGATACCAGATGATCTTTATCGTAGTTCAAATGTACTGCTTGTATGCAGTCTGTTTGAGTCATTGCATGGCTCTTTGTAGCTGCATCAGCCTTTGCTCTTGTTCACCTACTCTGCCACTGGCCTTTCTTGTCAAATGCCTTGCAAAATTGATTGAAAGCTGGGCATTACGTGCAGAAGGCTACACCTTCCACATGTCTTGCTTTGGGTGTTTTTATTCAAGGGATTTGTAAGCTACATCATCCTGTGAGGATCTGCTTCCATCTTCAGTGCCAGGTAATGGGGGCCAGTGTTGCAAATCCTTCTGGAGAGGTTTGTTGGAGGTAGATGCAATCACAGGGATGGATGTATTCACCAACTCAGTCATTCTGTTAGTTCTCTTTCCTAGCTCGCCATCTGGAAAATCACACAAATAAACCCCTTTCTCTGCATCTGTTCACAAAATGGTCCGTTGAATCTATAGGTTTCTGTCTAAATTCCATGAAGAGAGAAGTTTAATCAATTCAGATTTGGCCTTCTAGTGTGGTCTGGACTTTTTGAAGAACCTTTAGCTCTCTTGGTTGTTAATTCTGATTTGAAAATTCTATTAATTCTTTGTTCCCAATTGATACTAAAGCAATTGAGATTTACATATCTTCATTGGGCACAACAAATTTTAAAAGCCATAATTCTGAATGCTGATTAACCATTTTATACTCTGTTCGGAAATCTGTTGTGCCCCAATGTAAACTAGGGAATTTTGCGATGTAATACTTGCCTTTTACCTTCTTTACCTTATATGCCTGAGGTCCAAAGTACTCCTCCTGGGTGAAGTCACATTTTACTTGTACTTGTCAAAGGGGCATTTTGCAGATAACAACCTGTAGCTATTATTGTAATGCAGTGATCAGTGCTGTGATCATGATTATTTGCAATTTATTTAAATGACTTGGATGAGGAATGAGAATATTCTACAGCCAGGTTTCAGATGACAGCTGGAATACTGTGAACAATTTTGGGGCCCTAATCGAAGGAAAGATACACTAGCATTGGAAATGGTCCAGAAAGGCTCACTAAGCTGATACCAGAAACGAAACCACTACTTTCGAGGAGAGGTCAAGTACTTATTGGAATGTAGAGGAATGAGAGGCCAACTTATTGAAGTATACAAGATTGTTGGAGGACATGACAGAGTAGTTGTAGAAGATTTGTTTCCCCTTGTCAGGGAGTCTAGGACCAAAGGGCATAATTCAGAATAAGGGTCACACATTCAAGGCAACTTCTTCTTTCAGAGGATAGTGAATTTGTGGAATTCTTCACCACAAGAGGGCTGTTGAGGTTAGGTTGTTGAGTATATTCAGGGCTAAGATAGACAGATTCTGAAGCAGTAAGGGAATCAAGAGTTATGGGGGAACATCAGGAAAGTGCAGTTGAGGAATATCAGATCAGCCATTGAATGGCGGTGCAGACTTGATGAACTGTATGGCCCATGTCTTACGGTCATTTGGCTCATGTACTTGCTGCCTTCTCTACATTGGAAAGACCAAAGATGGATTGGGCAACTTTTTTGAGGGACACATCCACTCAATCCACAGGCATGTCTCCTGCCTTCCACTCCCTTGTCATTCCAATGCATCACCTTGGTCTCGTTTGTACATTTCTGGCCTAAACCTGCTGCAGTGTTCCAATGAAATCCAGTGCAATTTGGAGAATCAGCACCTCATTTTTTGATTAAGCACTTCACCGCCTCCTGGACTGAGTTCAACAACTTCAGAACATTTACTCTTGCCATTCATTTTTCTTTTTCTGTGCCTGTATCTTATTTTCATGCTTTTGCTTTCAGTCAGAAGTGATCTTTAATGTGCTATTAGCGCTAACTCTGGGCGAATGCATTGCCTCTTCTCTAAAACAACTTTCACTCCCTTTTGCCTTTTATTTGATGACCTCTTTGATCTCTTCTTCCTCACTGCCTGAACTGCCCTTTTTGCCTACTTGCCCCTTTGCCCTTTTTTAACAACAGAAAATATGGATGGCCCATCGATTATGATTGTCTCAATGTCACTGGATCTGTTAATGTACAACCATGCTAGCATTTTTTTCTATTTTGGAATGTGTGAAAAAAAAGTCATTTTAAATACATGGAATGTTGTCAAGTGGTTTTATTTATTTCTTTTAACTGGCAAATATATTTGGGAGATTTCACAAGAGTGCAAAATTATATACTGTCTGCATATAATTGGCCAGAAATTCTTTTACACATCCATCCTTAGTAAGACCAAAAGTACTTTACATCTAATTAAGTATTTTTTAAACATAAAAACTTTAGTAACATGGAAAATGTGGCAGTATATCCCATAAATACCAATGAGATGAACAATCTTAATCTTTTCAGCAATGTTGGCATGAAAACTATTTTGCTTCTCTACAAATAGTGCAACGGAATCTTGTAAATTCAACTGAAAGGGTAGAAGAAATTGTATTTTAATATTTTCTACAAAATGAATAATCTCTCTCAGCACTGCATTGAAATGTTGACCAGATTATGTGCTCAGGTTTCTAGAGTGGGATGTGTCATAACCAAGACTGTCTACTTCTCCCTCTGTCATGTCAGCAAATTCCAGCCCAGCCTCAAATCATCTGCCGATAAAATTTTCCTCCATGACTTTGTAATCTATTGACTTAAGTATCTTACTGCTCTATTGGCCACTGTCACCTAGTCCATAAACTCAATACAATTCAAATTCTTGCTACCCAAAACTCAATCACCCATCATGCTCATGAACACTGGCACTTATTGAGGCTAAAGCTTTATTTTTTCAAATCCCTCTATGGTATCACCTCTCCCTCTGTGCAATCTCTTTCACCCTCAACCCTTCAAACTCCTCTGACTGTGTCCACTTGATGATGCTAGTCTATCTATGACTGATGGCTATACTTTCAAAATCCTAGGCTCTGGGCTCTGGAATCTCCTAGTTAAACCCCTGTATCTCGCTGGAATTTTTTTTCCCTATAAAACACTCCTTGTAACCTAATTTTTAGACCAAGCTTTTGGTCTTTTGTCCCAATACCTCCTTATGCCACATAGCTGCAATGCTGGCATTCATTTAACAATATGCTGTACTCACAAAGGGCTGGCTAAATCCATGCAATAACCACTACATCAGTGCCCTCTTGATCATTAGCAAAGAATGCAAAGTGTCATCAAATGGCACTTACACAAAAATAAAAACCATCATTGAATGAGTTCCTCCATTTTGTTGTGAATTGTTAGAGAATGTGTTTGATAAAATGCAATTTGTTTATTTAAGTTTTTTAATGACATTTAAAAATATTTTTCCTGAACAACCTGTGCAGAGTTGTTACTTACATACCTCTGGAGCAGATGGGATTTGAACCAAGATCTCCTGGCTCAATATTACTGCACCACAAGACCTCTCAGGATTTTTTTTTTAATATCCAGAAGTGCTATCACAGGCAAAAGAATGGCTTTCCTCACCACCAGATCACCTGTGACAATTTTCAACTGTTAATGACCACCGTTAAATGAGTTCATCAGTGTAGTCTCCTGTGACAACTATCTTCACTTGCTTCATCAATTACCTTCCTTCCATTTTATGTTCAGATATGAGATGGTGGTTGTATGTGCAATGTTCAGTGTAATCACCATTCATGCAATGTTGAAACAGTTGTGCCTCGGGAAACAGGATGTGGGTAGCATTCAGGTATTGGCTGATAAATGGCAAGTGACAGTCATTCACGTAAGTTCTGGCCAATGATCATCTTGAGGTGGTTTTTACTACAAGGCAAAAATACCCAGCAATCCTTTCCTTCCTAAGATCCATTTGCTTCTCTCTCAAGCATTCACATGATCAAGCTGTTCTGCTACCAATGAAATAATCACTTGGTTATTAATAAGCAGGAGATCTTTGTTATCAATAACTGGTCACTAGTTCACAGACCAGTCACCCACTTGTTGCCAGCTGAATTGCCATTCATATGCAGGCCCCTGGCTTGTCTATAACCAGACTTCAACCACTGTTTTGAACAAGCAGCAGTATAAATGGTACTTTTGCAAGTTGCTGGCTTTTAAGCAGTGTAGCAATCCTTGGTTCTAAAAACAGCTTTTTTCCCATTTCAGTCCACAAGCAAGAAAGCAGAAAAAGAAATATGGTCTTTACTCCCAGCAATGGTTTCTGGATTAGTTTTAAGTACAGTTTGTTTAGGCTCTGAGGCGCTGTTAGATTTGAGCTTCCAAAAACCTGCAAGCAATCTTTCTGCCTCTCCCTGTGAATGGAAAATAAATAAAAGCCAAAAACTCCGCAGAAAGTAACATGTCAAACTCAAGTCAAGACCTAGGTCCAACTGATTAGCTACTGAATTGAGGATTGCTATGGTCGAAAACTATGTGATATCATTGCCAAAAGCTAAAGAACTGCCAGAGAGTCACCTCGTTTTTCCTTTTCTGCCAATATTTTCCGCCCACGATATTATTGCAATAGTTTGCAAATTAGAACAAAAAATCAATTTTGCTACATGTTAAAGGTTAAATTTTTCAAAATAAATAGGTTTTTGCTTTCTTGTTTATTAATTAAAACTGGTGTGGTTTATTTTATTTTAGGTAGTGGTCACAGTCAAAATGAACCATTTTTATGATTAAATTGGCCATTTTCACATTTGTGATGATCATGAAATAGTGGTGGTTGGTTTACAGTGCATTCTTCCCAAAAGGATCTTGACACACCAATGTGGACCAGGAAAGAATGTTTTCTCCTGGGTTGAAAACAGAACTAGTGGTCTGTGTTCGAAAATTAAATGTAGGCAAAAATAAGGAAAATTTAGTTTTGGACCTCTCTATATCAGAAGCTGGTGGAGGTGAGGTCATTGAATATTTTTAAGGTAAAGGTAGATAGCTTCTTGGTAGGCAAGGGAATCAAAGATCATCGAGATAGATGAGAATGTAGAAATCAAAACACTAATGAATCAGCCATGATCTTATTGAAGCAGAGCAAGCTTGAGGGATCAAATGGTCCACTTTGCTCTTAATTCGTTTGTCCATTTGACTTGGAACTATGCCACTTTCACACATACTCTCTCACAGTTGCTGGATCAACAGTCCTGGAACTCCCATTCTAACAGCACTGTCGGGTATTTGCATCTGGTGCACTGTTGTGGTTCAAGATGACTCCTCACCAACTTCCCCAGGACCATTGGGGATGGGCAATAAATGTTAACTTTGCCAGTGACATCCACATCCAATTAAAGAATAAAAGATGTGTCTGAGTGTCATATTGGTTTTATAATATTCCAGGAAATATCTTGAAATGTTTTATTATATTATAATCACTACACAGATGTGCGTGATCATAGTTCTCGGAGCAACATCTTTCTGTCATTAGATGGTGCAAGCAATGCTGTAGGCCTGTGCTGACATTGCTTTGATGAGCTGAATGAGCTTTTCCTCCTACCCTGTTTCTGTGTATCTATTTCAGTTGAATGGCTTGTCTGTAATTTTCCCTAAACCACACAAATTACATTTTTCATTTTGTTTTGCATTTCAGTGGAACTTGGTATGCAATGATGACTGGAAAGCGCCATTTGCTATGTCAGTGTTCTTTGGGGGAGTGCTGACTGGTTCCTTTATTTCTGGTCAGTTATCTGACAGGTAAGTTATTTCTCTTACTGGACTCTGTCAGGAAGAACTTTTACCCCATGTATTAGCCTCCCACATTTCATAAAACAGGACATGTGGGGTAGGGAACATTGTAAAGATCGGGGTTGAAAATTGATTGCAATGGTTGTGTTGTGTTCCCACCAGCTTTTATTTTAATATCTGGGTTTCACAAAGTACATTTGGCATTTTCTGCAGGCTGTTGGGCATCCTCATACATATTCGCAAGTCCAGATATTTGGTGACCTTATTTAAAACTCTGGGGTTTTCACCTTGGTTCATGTGAATGCTGCACAGTATTGATCAAACTAGAGAAAGTTATTTCAACAGATCAAAGTAGGAAGCGAGACAGCATGATAATTGTATTTATAATTTTTATGGATTCTCCTGCACAGGAGTGGCTTTGGTATCGCACTTTTGCCTGATTCAGGAAGTTGTGTGTTTAAATTCCCCTCCCAGACTTGAGCACAGGCTGATAATCCAGTACAGTACTGAGAGAGTTCTGCAGGCCAAGGCTTTCCTCCCATATTGTGGATGGTGATGTGCCAGTGCTTAAAATTCTGCTTCTTTCAACAAGACTTCTGTCCTGTGTTTGATTGCAAGCTGGAAATGATTCATGCTGTGATCATGTAAGCCTGTTAATTCCACCCTTCTTTCCCCACCCACATCACCTCCACCTTCAGAACATGTACACGCCCAAAATTTAACTTCAGACTGTTTTCTTTGTTACTAAGATTGTTATTGACTATGTACTTTGCTGCTGCAATCATAAAAAGGGCACATAAAATGATTTGAGAGATAAACTAATCTACTAAAATAAGTGAAAGATAACAGTATTTAAAACTTGATGATGAACAAATTTGTGGCATGTTGATTGCATTTTGTGTTCCTACAGTTAATCCTACATTATCTTCTGTGTTTTTGTCGTTACCGTAGTGTGCATTTTTACTTCCTTAATTCCTTTTTTACTCACTGTTCCATATAACAAAGTAATTTGTGTATAAAAATGAAAGTACAAAGAATATTTGTAAATGAAATTTTATGACCGTATCTCTGTCAGTCCTATGTTCTTGTTGTGAATCTGAGTGACTGAATGTATCAATTTGTGTGTTCAAACCTAAATGAATTAAAGAGTGCAGGGCTGGATGAACCCTGAATAAAAAAGTGTTTTTTCAGTTGCATTAGTAGATAGTTTTGCATGCAAACATCTTGATTTGGGAAAAAGTGACTGAACTGCAAACATCTTCAGAGAGCAAATTTCAGTCCAGTCACTTTTGTCTTGTGAAGATGATCACCTGATTTCAACTTGAACTGTTGCAGTTTTTGTGTAGTGACTTTCCCACAATGCTGCTGTGTAAGAAACTTTAGAACATTGGTCAGTGATGAGGAAGGATTGGTGATAAATATCCAGATCAGGTATGCTATTTTTCCAAATATTCTTACTTTTGTTATTCTTGATAGTATTTTATTCATCCACGGTGTAAGGACCTTTTCCTTGTGTATTTTTTTATTTTAGACTGAAATGAGGGAGAACTGTTTTACAGTCAGTGTTTTCAAAGATTGCTGCATGTTTTAAAACGCTAGTAAACTGACACTCATAGCAAATATCATTTAAACAGTAACAAGCTATTATTGATATTTGGATTGTAGATAAACTGAAACCAGTTGGTTATGTACAGATGCAGCTTGCAAGTTGTGACTTTTAACTGAGAAGTCAGAGATCTTTATTAAGTGACCTGGTCATCCTGTGCCTCTTGCAAACCAGTGGAAGCATCCAGAGAAAGACAACTGAAAAACAATGTCTGACCAGCAGAAGAATCATAAGGACCATCTCAGCAACCTATGAATATAAATAGGAATTTTGTGTACTTATTTTAATATCTTTAACTTTTGTGATGATTCTACGAATAGTGGGACTTGGCTTCCAGAGAGCTACTCCAGTAAGTTGTGACATTGGAATATGTGCACTAAATGTCCAACATTTATTGGCTTTCTCCGAGGTGTTTGTTAGTCACCTGTTGAACAGGTACAGTACTTCTTGTGCGGTACTTTTCAGTCCTCTTGGGGAAGGGTTTGCAAGTGTTTGACTCAGTGCTAGTGAAGAAACAGTGATATGTTTTAAAGTCAGGATAGTATGTTCCTTTGAGGAAAATCTAGTAGTGATCTTCCTATGCATGTGCTGTTTATTCTTCATCGAATTAATGAATTGAAATGTGCTGTTGAAAGAGCCTTGGAATGTTGCTGCTTGTATATGGAATATGATGCTGTGACAGAATAGAGTTGTGTTCTCTGAAATATGCTGTCCTTGTCCTTTTCAATGCTAGAGGCTGATGATTTAGAAGGTGTGAATATGCTATGCACCCACTATGTGTCAGTTATGGAGGGAATGAATATTTAAAATGGGGGGTAACATGCTGATCACACAGGCTGTGCCGTTCTGAATAATGTTGAGCCTCTTGAGTGTTTTGGAACTATATTTATTGACATTTGGAGAGTATTCAATCACAGACCCAATTGGTGCCTTCGAGACGGAAAATGTGATAATTGACAATGTTAGATTTGTCCTGCTTTTTGTGGACTGGTCATAACCAGCCAATTTTCCACATTGTTGTGTAGATGCCAGATTATAGGTGGATTGGAACAGCTTGACGAGGAGTGCAGTCAGTTCTGGAGCATAATTCTTCACTGCTATTTTTTGGTATGTTGCCAGAGCCCTTTATGTTCAGTACCTTCAGATTATTCTTGAAGTCAATCAAATTGTTTAAAGACTATTTGAAGCTACCTATAATGTTGGGGACCATGGAGCAAGTCTAGGTGGATCATCTACAGTACTTGAAACTTCTGGCTGAACATAGATACACACACTTCAGCTTTCCCTTGCAAATGATTTCTGGGCTCCAACATCATTATTGGGAATGTTCCCAAAGCCTTCTCATCTGATTAATCATTTAATTGTCCACCATCATTTGTAGCTGCAAAAGGGATCATTGAGGATCTGATCCATTGGTTGTAGAATACAAATATACAAAGCAGGAACAGGAGTAAGTCATTCAGCCACCTGGACCCTCTCCCCTATTTAATAAGATCATGCCTAGTCTGCCAGTGATTTCCAACCCATATTCCTGCCTACCTGATAACCTTTTAATTTCCAGTTTATCGAAAATCCATCCAACTCTGCCTTAAAAATATTCAAAGACTATGCTTCCAACACCCTTGCAGGAAGACATTTGAAAGACTCCTGGCCTTCTCTGAGGGAAAATAAAACACCTCATCTCTTCTAAATGAGCAATCCCCTTGTTTTTAAACAATGACCCTGAGTTCCAGATTCTCTCATTAGAGGAAACATTGTCTTCACATCTATCCTTGCATATTTCATAGTTCACTGTATTGCATGCTGCTTTGATTGTTCAGTCACCAAGTAGCCCTGTGTTGTAGTTTCACCAGGTTGGCACATCATTTTCAGATCTGTGCTCCTGACATGCTCTCCTGCACTACTCATCAAGTGAGGGGTCCTCCTGCTTGATGATAATGTTCAAGTACAGGATAAGCCAGGTATTAAAATACTATATCAATCTTAAAGAAATAAGAATTAATTGTTATGACAATGTACACTGGGATCCTGTATTTTACTGCTACATGTGCCAAGTGACAATATACTGATTTGTCAGCTAAATGGAGAGAGGCAATAAATGCACCCAATAGAGATCCTGCATTTTTGAACTTAAAATGTGATTATTTGGGCCCACAGAGTCACAAAATTATCACAGTGTTGAAGGAACTAACTAAGAGATCCATAAATGTAGGCTTCCACTAATCAAGTTGATTTGAGGTGGTATCATGAGATGACTGAAACTGTATAAGACACTGACAAAGCCATAATTGGAGTTTTGCGTGCAGTTTGTTTTTGTGGACACTGAAAAGGCTTTGGGCCTTAACATTCCAAAAACATTACTGAAGACTTGTGCTCCAGAACTGGCCATGCCCCTAGTCCAGCTGTTCAAATATAGTTAGAAAATTGCTGTCTACCCAACAATGTGGAAATTACTCAAGTATATCTCATTCAGACAAAGCAGGAAAAATCCATCCGGGCCAATTCCCACCCTAACTATCTGCTTTTGATCAGCAAAAAGTGATAGAAGATGTCGTAGACAGTTCAATAAGTAGCACTTGCAAAAGAATAACTAACTCAAAGACCCTTCAGATCCCGTTCTGTGAGGGCCACTCAGCTCTTGAACACATTACAGCGTTGGTCCAAACATGGACAAATGAGCTGAACGTGAGATGTGAGATAACAGTGACGGCTGCTGATAATAAGGCAGCATTTGACTGTGCCATGAAGGAGCTTTGATAAGACTGAAGTCAGTGTGAGTGGAGGGGCAGGGTGGTGTGGAGTGAGGGAGGTTCTCTTCAGGTTGGATCCATAACTGATGAAAAGCAAGAAAGTGTCCTAGTCCCAAACGTCTTCCAAGTGCTTCCCCAATACCTTTCCCTCCATCACGAGGTCAGTAGTGGGGACGTTCGCTGATTATTGCACAAAGCTCAACAAGTGGCAGATGGAACCATAGAAATGAAATAGCACAGAAAGGGCCATTTGGCTCATCTTGTCCATGCCGACCCAAAAACACCCATGTTCCCTTTCTAACCCCATCTTCCTGCACACAGCCAATAGTGTTGCAGCTTACAGCACTTAAGGTGCGGATTCAGATCCATTTTAAAAGAGTTTAAGATCTCTGTCTCCACCACCAACTCAGGCAGTGAATTCCAGACACCCACCACTCTGCATAGAAAGGTTTCCCTCATGTCCCCTCTAATCCTTCTGCCACTTAATTTGAATCCATAACTCTTGGTTCTTGAATTCTCTTCCAAGGGAAGCAGGTTCCTCCTGTCTACTCTATCTGTACCATTCACAATTTGGTATAGCTCAATCATGTCGCCCCTGAGTTTTCTCTGTTCCAAGAAAAACAGCCCCAATCTCTCCAATCTCTCCTTGTCACTATAATTCTCCAGTCCTGGCAACATTCTGGTAAATCTTCTCTGCACTCTTTCTTGACCAATTATATCTTTCCTGTAATACGGTGACTAGAACTGCATACAATATTCGAATTGTGGCTTTACCAGCGTATTATATGTACATCATTATGTCACTAAACAAAAATCGAAGAACTGCAGTTGCTGGAAGTCAGAAACAAAAGAAAATTTACTGGAAAAAGTCAGCAGGTCTGGTAGATTCTGTAAAGAGAAAACGGAGTTAATATTTTGAGTCTGATGATCTTTGTTCAGAACATGTCAGTTTTGAAGCAGGGTCACTGGACCGGGAACGTTATTTCGTGTGAAAATAGGATTAGTGTAGTCAGATCTTTGACCAACACAGAAACAGTGGGCTGAATGGCTTCTTTCTGTGCTGTAATTGTCTGAGTCACTATTAGATCCTGGAGGTTTCTAGTGACCGGAAGCTGTACTGGACTAGATCCATAAATACTGTGGCTACAACAGCAGGCCAGAGGCTAGGAATGCTGTAGGGAGTAACTCCCCTTCTGAATCCCCAGTGCCTGCACACCATCTATAAGGCACAAGTCATGACAGTGATGGAATAATGTGCACTTAACTGGATGAGTTCCACAGATTAAACACCCACTGGCTAAAGAAATTCCTCCTCATTTCAATTCTAAAGAGTTGTCCCTTCACTTTGAGGCTGTGCCCTCAGGTTCTTGTCTCTCCTATAAATGGAAACATTTTCTCCACATCCACTCTATTCAGGCCACTCAGTACTCTGTAAGTTTCAATGAGATCCCCCGTCATCCATCTAAACTTCACTAAGTATAGACCCAGAGTCCTCAACTGCTCCTCCTTTGACAAGCCCTTCACCCCCGAGATCATTCTTGTAAACCCAGCCCTAATCTTAACCCTATTCCCACTAGCACTAGCAAAGTACCCCACAAAGAACTGAGTCCCAGTGTTTGTTCGGTGCAGACTGTCTGGCTCAGACAGTTCAAATCCCTTACAGCTAGTCCCTGGGTCTCAAACCTCTAAAACATTCCCCCCTGTACCATTGCTCAAGCATTGCATTAATCTATGTTTCCTCCTAATTCCAAACTTGCACATGGCCCTGAGGATAATTCAGACTTTGCCCCTTTTGAGGTACTGTTTTTCAATTTCCTACCTAGCCTTCTAAATTCTGACTGCAGGACAGCACCACTACTCACGTTGTTCGTACTGATGTGAACCATGGCTGCAAGCTGTTCATCCTCACCCCACTGTACATTCTGTAGGTTCTCAATGTCATCTTCATCCCTGCAACAGGGAGATAACACATTAACCTGGATTCTCATCTGCACCCACAGAAATGCCTATCTATTCACCAAAAGTTTGTACCACCTATCACTATTGTTCTCCCTGTCTCCGTTATACCTCCTTGTGCAACTGAACTACTCATAGTGGCCTGGACTTGACTCTGGCTGAATTTAAACATGAAATTTCACTCTTAAAAGCTGAATACCTGTTGGAGAGTGAGATGCATTTTGGGAATTTCTGCATATTTGCCTCTTTCTTTCTGACACTATGGTGGCCACCCATTTCCTCTATCCTTGCAGAGTCTTAAGCTGTGGGGTGACCTCATGTATAAAGACCCTCACGGACGCACTGTAATTGTAGAGCTCAACTGTTACAACTGATGACACTTACTGCACAAATGATTATCCAGGACTTGGAAAGCATCCTGGAGATCCCACATTGCACAGGCATGTGGATTTGCAAAGTTGGAGTAACCTTGCCATTCTGTAGTTTATTAAATAATGTCTATGTTGCTGCTACTAAATCTCACTAATGCTAACAAGTCTTTCAATTCTAATATGCCTTGCTTTCCAATAGTCCTAAAAATACTGATAAACCTTACTACCAATGAATACATCTCCCTAGTGATAATCATGCTGATATAAGAGTTAGAGGTTTTGTAGCACAGTAGCTACCTTTGGACCAGAACGAACTATGTTCAAGTTCCACCTGCTGAAGAGAAGTTACTTACTGGCAGCAGTTAATATTTTTAACATCTTTTAGAACTACTCATTGTTTAGACCCAGTCTCTAAGCAGCAATACTCACCATCCAAGCAAAAGTTACTACCCTATGAAGTGACGGTGTGATTTTTATTTTTCCAAACGCAGGCTCATGATTACAGGTTGCTTTATTGCATATTCCTGCTTCTGATTACTGTGAAGCTAAAGATTGTAGTTGAACACAGTTTTCTTTCTGCTAATGATCTAGAATGTCTCGTGGGATATCTAGCTTTGATCTCCTATGTTGGTTTTCATTCTGTCCCTTTTAAGAAGTAGTAGTGCCACACAACATGTTGGAGGTTGCCCTCAGTGTGCTTAAGGACTGCGCAACGGTCACTCCGACTAATACTATTGTGGACAGATGCATTTGTCGAGTGGTATATAGGAAGATTTGAGGCCAAGGTCAAGTAAGATTTTACTTTCTCTTTGCTCTCATTGCTGCCACAGGCCCAGTCTAGCAGCTATGTACTTCAGGGCTCTTGTCAGATTCCCTCACCCAGAGTACATTCTGTGCCCTTGCTATCTTCTATATTGGGGTATACTTGCAAAGATTCAACTTACAATGTTTCCTGTACTTAAGAATGGCTATTTTACACTGTCCTGCATTGTATTCTGACCTGCGTACAAATCAACTTGCAAACTGACTTCAGACAGAACTTGTTCACAACCTGGACCTGGATATAAATTGTCCCATTGGAAACACCCAGCATGGGTTCATGAAGGGTAGGTCATGTTTAACTAATTTGGTGGAATTCTTTGAGGACATTACTTGCATGGTGGACAATGGGGAACCTGTGGATGTGGTGTATCTGGATTTCCAGAAGGCATTTGACAAGGTGCCACACCAAAGGCTGCTACATAAGATAAAGTTGCACAGTATTACAGGTAACGTATTGGCATGGATAGAGGATTGGTTGACCAGTAGAAAGCAAAGAGTAGGGGTAAATGGGTGTTTTTCTGGTTGGCGGTCAGTGGCTAGTGGTGTGCCTCAGGGATCAGTGTTGGGACCACAATTGTTTACAATTTACATAGATGATTTGGAGTTGAGGACTAAGTGTGGTGTGTCAAAATTTTCAGATGACACTAAGGTGAGTGGTAGAGCAAAGTGTGCAGAAGACACTGAAAGTCTGCAGAGGGATATAGATAGTCTAAGTGAGTGGGCAAAGGTCTGGCAGATGGAGTACAATGTTGATAAGTGTGAGGTCATCCATTTTGGTAGGAATAACAGCAAAATGGACTATGTTTTAAATGGTAAAAAAATTGCAGCACGCTGCTGTGCAGAGGGACTAGGGTGTCCTTGTGCATGAATCACTAAAAGTCGGATTGCAGGTGCAGCAGGTAATTAAAATGGCAAATGGAATTTTGTCTGCCGTTGCTAGAGGGATGGAGTTTAAAAACAGAGAGGCTATGCTGCAGCTGTATAGAGTCCTGGTGAGGCCACACCTGGAGTACTGTGTGCAGTTTTGGTCTCCTTACTTGAGAAGAGATATACTAGCACTGGAGGGGGTGCAGAGGAGATTCACTCGGTAGATTCCAGAGTTGAGAGGGTTGGATTATGAGGAGAGACTGAGTAGACTGGGATTATACTCATTGGAATTCAGAAGAATGAGGGGAGATCTTATAGAAACATATAAGATTATAAAGGGAATAGATAAGGTGGAGGCAGGGAGGTTGTTTCCGCTAGCAGGTAAAACTAGGACTAGAGGGCATTGCCTCAAAATAAAGGGAAACAGATGTAGGACTGAGGTCAGGAGGAACTTCTTCACCCAAAGGGTTGTGAATCTGTGGAATTCCCTGCCCAGTGAAGCGGTTGAAGCTACCTCGCTGAATGTTTTTAAGGCAAGGCTAGATAAATTTTTGAACAGTAAAGGAATTAAGGGTTATGGTGAGTGGGCGGGTAAGTGGAGCTGAGTCTCAAAAAGATCAGCCATGATCTTATTAAATGGCGGGGCAGGCTTGAGGGGCCAGATGGCCTACTCCTGCTCCTACTTCTTATGTTCTTATGTTATGTTCTTATGTCTTTTACTGATTCATCGTTTGAGGGAAGGTGGTACATGATCTGATGCAATGGGGTCTGCTGCTAATGTTTGAACTCTGAGGGCCAATCTCTCCTGATTATATACCATTTTGCCTGTCTGGTGGGAATTTTCCTGTTTGTAGGAAATAACATACCCAGAAATAATGAGAAAGTTCTGGAACTTTGACTGTGCAGGATGTTTGTTAAATCTCACTGTGAGGCTGTTGTTGATGCGACAGTGGAACAGCTTTCCAGCTTTAGCAAAAGTCCCCACGTTTTCATATAGAGTGCCTTGAAAGGTTAATGGGACTGAGTATGCATCTGTTGTTTCCACTATTTTTTAAAAATTTCTTTATATGGGATGTGTATATCATGGGCATTTACTGCCTTTCCCAAGTTTCCCTTGAACTGACTGGTTCTGTCAGCCATTTCAAATGGCAGTTAAAAGTCAACTACGTTGCTGTGGGCCTGGAGTCACATGAAGGCCAGACCAGGTAAGGATGGCAGATTTCCTTCCCTAATGTACATTATTGAACTGAGATGGGTTTTTGCAATAATTGACAATGGTTACATGGTTGCCATTAGAAATGGAAAAGATAGCAACAGAGGTTTGTAATTTGGCCTATTAATACGTCATGGTGATCTGCCATCTTAATGCCATGCTCCCACACTCGGCACCTTTTAGCCTGTAGAAAACTATCTATTTATTTCTTAAACATAGTCTGTGCCTTGGTCTCCACAGCCTTCTGTGGCAGAGAATTCCACAGGTACTTTGCTCTCTGACGGAATAAATTTTCCTCATCTTAGTCTGAAATGGCCTACCCATATCCTGAGACTGTGACCCCTTGTCCTGGACCCTCAGGCCAGGGGAAATAATATTGCTGCATTCAATCTGTCCTGTTCTGTTAGAATTATATATATCTCAGTGAGATTCCTTTTCATTCTTCTAAACTCCAGTGAAGACAGGCCTGGTGACCCCAATCTTTCCTCATACAACAAACCTGCCATCCCAGGAATCAGTCTAGTGAACATTAGCTGCACTCCTTTCTTTTTGCAAGTGTAGCTTCCCCTGGGTAAGGAGACCAAAACTGCTGCAATACTCCAGATTTGCTCTCAACAAGAACCCATTCTTCTCCAGCAAGACTTCCTTGCTGCTTTACTCAAACCCTTATGCAATGAAAGCCAACATACTATTTGTCTTCCTAAATGCATGCTGCACCTGCATACTTGCATTTAATTATTGCTGTGCAAGGACACCCAGGTCCCACAGTGCATCAATATTTCCCAATCTGAAACCATTTAAATGTTACTCTGCTATTCTATTTATTCTACTGAATTGAACAATTACATATTTATCCATGTTATACCGCATCTGCCATGATTTTGCAAACTCACTCATCTTGTCTAAATTGGCTTAAACTCTTCCCGCCTTCCTCACCACCCTCAATCCCACCTGGTCTTATGTCATCAGCAAACTCATTTAATTCCCTTTATCCGTATCATTGCTATCTAATGTGAATAACTGTGGCCCAAGCACTAATCTATTCAGTTAGTCACTGCCTAACACACCAAAATGACCATTTTATTTCCAAATCTGTGTTTCCTCTCTGCTCGCAAATTCTTAATCCATGCCAGAATTTTATCACCTGAACCTTGTTTTTATGTTTTTGCACAATAACTCCTGACGTGCATTTTATCAAAAGCTTTCTAAATGTCATCCACTGTTCTGCCCTTATCTATTCTGCTCATTAAATCCTCTAAATACTCCAGTATAGGATTGCCAAACATGCTTTCCCTTTCTTAAATTCATGTTGACTTTGTGTAATCCTGTTTTTTTCCAAGTGGCCTGTTATCATATTATTTATTGTAGACTCTTGCATTTTCCTTACTATTGATGTTCGGCTAACCGGTCTGTATTTCGTGTTTTATTCCTCAAGCCTTTTTATTGCAAAACCATAAGATGTAGGAGCAGAATTGGGCCATTCAGTCCATTGAGCCTGCTCCACTATTCAGTGAGATCAGGACTGATTTGATGATCCTGAACTTCACTTTCCGGCCTTATCCCCATAACTGTTTATCCCCGTTCTAATTAAAACTCTGTCAATTTCAGCTTTGAATACACTTAATGACCCAGCCTTGACAGCGATATACGGTAAAGAATTAAGCAAATTGACAATCCTGTAAGTCTATGAGCAGATCACTGGGAAATGGGAATAGAATTCTTAGATGGTTGTTTTGACCAGCACAGACTTGATGGGCCAAAGGGTCTGTTCGGTGCTATAGATCTGTATGAGTCTATGACTTTTCACTGTCTTAAATGGGCAACACCCTATTCTGTGATGATGCCCTCTGGTCCGAGACTGTCTCACAAGGGGAACCAACCTCTGCATCTATCCTGTCAAGGTAAGGATCTGTCAGTTTCAATAAGATCACCTCTCATTATTTTAGACTACAATGAGTACAAGTTCAACCTAACCAATCTTTCGTCATATGAAAATCTCTCCATGCCCAGAGTCAACCTAGACTGGATTAGACTGCCTGCAATGCAAGTACATCTGTCCTTAGATACAAGGAGCAGAACTGTTCACAGTATTCCAGTTGTGGTCTGACTGGTGCCTTGTACTGTTCTAGCAAAACCTTCCCACTTTTATACTCCATTCCCCTGAAATAAAGTGCAACATTCCATTTGTCTTTCCTATTACCCGCCGAACTCAGATAATCTCCTGGGACTGTTCCAGAATGTGCAAAATTTGGAAGATGACAACCAACACATCCACCATTTCTAAGCTACTCTTTTAGCACTCTGGGATGTGGATTAATCAGGCTCTTGGGATTTACTGGCTAGCAGTCCCATTCATTTATTCAATATTCTTCATTTCACTAATCCTAATCTCCTTCAATTCATTCTTCCCAATAAACCCTAAGTTCCCAGCATTTCTGGGAAGTTCGTTGTGTCTTCTGAGAAGAAGAACTAAAGTAGTTGTTTAATTGCTCCGCCATATACTTGTTGTCCATTATTAATTCTCCCATTTCTGACTGTCTTCTTTTGTCTACATTAATGCTTTTCTTTCTCGAACCTTATCGGCTCCTGGAGAAGGGTTATACCCGAAACGTTGACTGCTTCTTTCCTCCAGATGCTGCCTGGCTTGCTGTGTTTTTCCTACCTCCTGTTTGTCTACCAGAAACTCTTACAGACTGGCGAGCTTTTATTTCCAAACGTTGTTGAATTCACATTTCACCATCTACCATGGTGGGTTTTGAAACCATGTCTCCAGAGCATGAGCCTGGGTTTCTAGTCCAGTGATGTTTCTACTGTTTGAATTGATATCAAATGATTTGTCCTATTCTTGAACTGAGTGGTTTGCTAGGCCATTTCAGATGACTGTAAAGAGTCAACACATCATTGTAGGTCTAGACTGGCCAGACTGGGTAAGAATAGCAGATTTTCTCTCCAAAGAAATTTATGACAATTCCCTACTGCTTTTATCCGCTCCAGATTAAATTCCACATGATCTGAAATGTTATTGAACTTGTGTCACTGGAGCACTTGGCCAGTCTTCTGGATTATTGGTTCGGTAACTTTTTCATGATGCTGTTGTCTGCAAAATGAAGACTCCTTCGTACCATAATCAAACACTGCTTTACTAAGGACAGTTACTCTTACCTCTTTGCTGATGTATATCTCTTCAGCCTATGTCTAGACAAAGGCTTAATGAAATATAAGGGCAACTTGTTCTGATGAAGCACTATGACAATGGCGAGAAGAATATTAGTGTGTACATGTTACTTATCGCACCATCAATGATTAAGTTCATTGCTTTATTGGTTATGAAGATGGTTTACTGATGCTTATGAAAGACAGTAATTAGTTTTGGGGGAGACCTATCCTGAATCTTTTGCATTCAACAAAAAGGACATACTTTCTTATTAGATTCAAGTGTCACAACCGTGCACAGGTGCATATGTCTTTTTTTACTTTATTCATTAACGGGATGTGGATGTTGCTGACTAGGAAGCATTTATTGTCCATTCCTAATTGCCCTGAGGGCAGTTCAGAGTCACTCACATTGTTGTGGGTCTGGAGTCACATGTAGGCTAGACCAGGTAAGGATGGCAGTTTCCTTCCCTAAAGGAAATTAGTGAACCAGATGGGTTTTTCCAACAACTGGCAATGGATTCATGGTCATCATTAGATTCTTAATTCCAGATATTTTTATTGACTTCAAATTCTACCATCTGCCATGGTTGGATTTGAACCCAGGTCCCTGGAAAATTATCCAGGTTTCTGGATTAACAGTCCAGCGATAATACCATTAGGCCATTGCCTCCCCCTTTGCTATTCCAGCCAATCTTAGCTGTGTCCCATGCAGTCAGACTGTTCTTAATATTATGTGGAGTGAACTGAATTGACTGGACAATTGCATCTATAAGGTGGATGGGAAGCGGGAATCAGGAGTGTAATGATTTTCTTTTTATCTAGATGTAATGCGGTGAAGCAAGTGGATTCCATTTACTTGAAGAGCAGGTTTATTTGAAGCTAAAACAATATTCACATTATAGTAGTCTCCAGACATAGTGTGTGTCTTCAATTCTACACTGCTGAAGTTAACTGAGTAAACGTTCATGATCAAAGCTTGTGTCAATACCTGGGGAAGATGCTGTATTTGTTACATGATTGAACTAGCAATCCAGATGCCTAGACTAATAACCCATTAGAATATGAACTCCAATCCAACTATGTGAATATAAAATCAGGTTATAAGAGTAGGAAATAAATTTTTGGCATCAATAAAAGTGAAACTGTTGGATTATCATTAGAGAACTGTAAATAGTTAGGTTTATTCAAGACAGAAATCTGTCATCTTTTCCCTGGGCTGACTTTTCTGATTCCACTTTCATGCTAACATGGTGAGACTTCTGAAATGGTTTATTTATATGAAAGCTGTTATTAGTGATAGTGAGGGACTGAGAATAAATGTCAACCTTCTCAACATTGGTGATATCTTGAATACATTCTTTTTAAGCCATTAACACACCGATAGTATACAAATCTGCAAAATTGGCTGGAAATTCCATCATGTGTCTGATTGACTTGATCAGAGGCCTGGGTTCTGCCTAGGTAGACTTCTTCTGGTCATTGCTGCACCCCATTTTGTACAGGGTCACTAAGCATTGAAACAAAACTAGAAACCCATTTCTTCTAGGTGCAAGCTACCTGCCATCCAAATGAGCCTCAACTGCATTGGCTTGCACTTAGTGTGCATCTTGTCACTGAACGTATTTCCACTTACCCGACACTGGGTCTCTTTGAAAAGCAGGGACATGACAATACCTGAGATAACAAGGTGTAGAGCTGGATGAACACAGCAGGCGAAGCAGCATCAGAGGAGCAGGAAAGCTTATGTTTCGGGCCTAGACCCTTCTTCAGAAAAAC